>NC_059292.1:25046542-25146542 GCF_017591435.1 Portunus trituberculatus | reverse complement strand
GAAGTGTTACAAAATGTTTCAAAGTTAGCATCTTCTCTGATTATGTTTTTATAAATAAATAAATAAATAAATGAATTAATTAATTAATTTTTTCACTACACCATTGGAATTTCCCTTATGACACGTTATTCTTCAGTAATACATGAGGTGCTGTTCCTCTTCCGTTCACTGACCTCTATGCTATTAAAGAAGAAAATGAGTAACAGATTACGTACTCTTTTTTTTCACATCATCTCTTCTTGTGTGTGTGTGTGTGTGTGTGTGTGTGTTTTAATTATGAGTCATTGACAAGCATATACCATCCACTACCAACTACACTCGCCTTCTGTTGTGTTTACTTAACCTGGTTTAAACTCATCAGAGTGTCTGCCTTCACTTTTAATAAGAGCAAGGTTAACAACAGAGAATGACCCTGTAACCGTAGTCCATACATAGGCTCGCTGCGAAGCTGTTGCCCACACACACACACACACACACACACACACACACACACACACACACACACACACACACACACACACACACACACACACACACACACACACACACACACACACACACACACACACACACACACACACACACACACACACACACACACACACATGCGTCCAATCTAGACAAGGTACCATTATCCCAGCTGCACATAACTTCTCTAATTGTTACATTTATTCACTACTACAACCTTGACTTAGCTCTACTTATTACATATGTGAAAATATTAAGTAATTTTATTATAAACTAGTGTACATAATATATTAGGTGTTGCCTTTATCAACACAGCTTTCACTCATGCCTACGCCATTGGATCCTCACATGCCAGCTGGTCTAAATCCAGCCTGCAGACGTCAGAGCGAGTTAACAGTTAAAATGGAGAATTTTATGGACGTTCCAATTTATGCATTTCGCATCTTGATAGTCTGGGATTCTGTACGATTTTTGATACCATATGGATAAGTCAATAAAATATTAAAGTAAATATTAGACAACACGAAGTAATGCATAAATGAATTAATGAATTAGTAAACGAAACAAAATATGCTAAAGGAACTGATCATAAAATCTTATGTAAGTACATCAAAGATATACCGGACATGACTTATTACAGTGAATCGCGCGTGTTATGGTTGATCCTGCGTTTGTATTACTTCCACAGTGGTGGGTACATAAGTGACATTAATCCACGTAGCGTAGAATATGCATGACCTTGCCTGTCTGGTACGTGGATGGAAAGAGCTCAGACTAATGAAGACCCCGCCCATATCACAAAGAACATTGATCCGTGTGTGTGTGTGTGTGTGTGTTATTCACCACTGTTGTCTGCTGGTCATCCAGCCAGCCTCTCTCTTATGGGGGTTTTACACGGTCAAGCATGTTGGCCAACACGCTCATCAAACCTCCAACACAACATGTATGAAGAGTGTTTACACGTTCAAACCAAACTGACAGACAACCTCAGTCGGTGCCAAAAGGAGAAGGAGCAACATGTCACTTACGCAAGACGAGGTGATGGCAGTCGGCATAGTAATTGCCCTCAACGAAAAGAAAAGGAAGCGTTCAAAGTGGACAAAGGACTGGTTGCGTATCAGATGGAGGAGTCATTGATAATACAGAATTTGGTAAGCGACTCAAAGATGAAAAGCTCTGCATCCCACATGAGTCAGTAACAGCTACTTCAAATTGTGTTTTGCCATATGTATTTGTGGGAGATGAGGCATTTGCATTAAGGACAGATTTCTTGAAACCTTATTCTCAAAAGGACCTACATAGTGAGAAGCGAGTATTCAAATACAGGCTGTCAAGGGCACGGAGAGTGGCAGAAAATGCCTTCGGCATTATGGCTTCCCGGTTTAGAATTTTCCACACTTGTATAAATCTCAAATTGACAAGTATTGACAAAGTTGTCATGGCATGTGTTGTGCTACATAACTATTTGCGGAAAGCATGCCCTTCAGACTATTCCCCAGAGGACTGCTTCCATAGGGAGGATAGAATAAGCAAGATGATTTTGCCAGGCTTAACTGCAGATCCTAATTATTTAGCAGGTTTGCAACACGGTCAGGGATCACGAAACTATTCTGAAATTGCAAAGGTAGTAAGAGATAGATTTAAGGATTACTTTGTGAATGCCGGTGCAGTAGCATGGCAAAAAGACTTCATATAAATCATGAAAATAGGAAAGGCTAGTCTACACCTTCAAACTCAAACTGTACAGTCTGATTGGAATTGGCTTAAATAGTGTGCTGTAATATTTCTTTCCAAAATAAATTAATACAATGGTTATGATAAGTTTAATTGATTCATTATTCAAATGGCTGGCTCAAGTTTAGCCTTCAGATCCAGATTGACATGTTGGATTCTTAATGAAATGATGATTCATTTCTTAAATTCCTGCTTGAGTATTCTTTTGATTTCACCTTCCACAAAGCCACATGCTTCCTGTATATATTAATGAAATCCACCATTACTTCCCTTTCCTTATCCTTAACGGCACACGTGTCACTCATTTTGCAACTGATACACTACGCCTGTCACTGAAGGAGATGTTACAGATGTTACCTCGGCGAGATTTGAGTATGTATGACGGTTCAAGACTGATGACCGTTCACATGTTCAGACATGGACATGCACCGAGCAAGCTCCGTCCACAAAAGTCAGGCCCCGTCAGACATCCGTCCAACACGTTGGTCAAACATGTTTACCCCTTTCACACGTTCAAACATTTTCTCAAACGTCGTGTTGTCAAGCGTGTTGGCCAACATGTTTGACCGTGTAAAACCCCCCTTAAGGAAAGCTCAGAGCTCATACTGAGTACTGACCGATTTTCGGGTAGCTGAGACTACACCACATGTCACACATCGGGACAGGAAGGCCACAACCCCTCGAGTTACATCCCGTGCTTATTTACTGTTAGGTGAACAGGGGTTACACATCCAGAGGCTCGCCTATTTGCCTTGCTGCACCAGAGACTCGAATCCGGACCCTCTCGGTTGTGAGCCGAGTGTGCTGACAACTACACTACTCGGTGTGTAATGAGTATGACGCCGTTGTTTCAGAAGGATCTGGTTGGTGACTGGTGGAGGGACGAGAACAAGAAATAGCACCATTTTAATTAAGATTTCCTATCCAGACAAGCTTAGGTCAGTCAGCCTTGACAGAGAATGCTCATGTGATGTCATGCATCTGTTGGTCTACACGCGAGTTTCAATTTGAATGTAGCCCAGGAAAAAAACTTGCTTGCTGCCTCTGTGGACAGTTTGACTCCTATAAGAATGATTTATAATGACTGAAGCTGAGTTCTCGTGGTTGTTGTATTTTCATATTAATGATTTTGATAAACCTACTTCGAAAAGAAATATAAGAGCGGGCTCACACGTCTTGTCAATGTGCAACTGAAATTGCAAGTCGGTAGAGTTTCAGACTAAATATCGGTGCCTAGTGACTGGAGAAACCATTCGCAAAACAAGACCAACATGTTGTTCTTGTTCAGTCGATTTGCGATTTTGTTTACGTTGTGACGTCACGGAGAAAGGTTTGAAAATGTAGTGTCGGTGTAGAGAAGAAGATTTTGGAGTTGGTGAGGGAAAAAGAGCACATCTGGGACCTTGAAAGTTAATTCTACAAAAGAAGCTTACGCAAATAGGCGTTCGATGAGATAACTGCCATTCTCCGCTGACCGCTTCCCTCTATGCAGGGTATTGTTGGAGGTGAGGATTGAATACTTGTGATTTAATTTGATCGTCACCGGAGGAAGACATCTTGTTGGATAGCTGTTTGTTTACATTCACTTCTCGCCAATTCCAACCGATACTTCCCAGTCGCTATGTGTGAACGTGTTCCGACTAGAAGGGGTCTGTTGATACTGTCCAGCGCTCTTTGTCTCATGGAAGTCTGGAGAGGTTTAATAGTAAATAGCTAGTACATTGAACGCGTTAACTAGGTATATACTCAACGTTAGGGATATTCATTCGCAGAGTATTTTGTCATGACGCCTGATACCTGTTTTCTTGTCAATAACAATATAAGTATATGTATTGTATGCATTTACTGATCTTTATCAGATTTCTTCAAGTTTATATGTATGACAGAGCCATGAATAATATGAATGTTGTGTTTTGAAAGTTGCGTAACTATTCACGGATTACATCATTACGAATCATTTATTCTTTCTTTATTCTTTGTCATTACATTCAGTCCCTGCTCCACCAACTAGTGGCGCTCTGCAGAGCCTCTATTCTATAGTAATTAAATATAAAAATACAAATATGAACAATACCTTGCAGAGTACTATATAAAATATTGTAAAAACTTATCACACACACGCACACACACCGCGTAGTGTAGTTAGCACGCTCGACTCACAATCGAGAGGACCGGGTTTGAGTCCCGGAGGCGGCGAGGCAAATGGGTAAAAAAGCCTCTTAATGTGTGGCCCCTGTTCACCTAGCAGTAAATAGGTACGGGATGTAACTCGAGGGGTTGTGACCTCGCTTTCCTGGTGTGTGGAGTGTGTTGTGGTCTCAGTCCTACCCGAAGATCGGTGTATGAGCTCTGAGCTCGCTCCGTAATGGGGAAGACTGGCTGGGTGACCAGCAGACGACCGTGGTGAATTACACACACACACACACACACACACGATAAAATCTAGCTATACATATAATGGAGTTTAAGTAATCAAACATGAAAAATTACACATTAAAATCTTACACAGTATAATGTTGAGTGACAGTCATATCTGACATATCATAGACATCCCTGAATAAGTATGTCTTTAGTCTTTTCTTAAAAAGTTCAATGCTATTGCTGGCCTTGACCTGCACTGGAAGCTTATTTGTACAGTCTTGGAGCACACACTTGAAAGGCTCTGAAACCCGTATCTGAGTTACATCTTGGCTCAGATGTGTGGAGAAAATCGGAGATTATTCCTGTACCTATAAATAATAATCCAAAAGAGCTAAACGATCTGCGACCTGTTGCACTTAGCTCTATTTTAATGAAATGTTTAGAGCACGTGGTGAAACCCCATCTTTGTAAATACAGACTCAAAGCGAGATAATTTACAATTTGCCTATTGTAAAAACAGATGTGTTCAAGACGCCATATTAACACTACTTCCTCCTATTTACGAACATTTAGAAACCCGAGATACACAAGTTCGAATACTTTTTATAGATTTTAGCAGTGCTTTTAACACTATTCAACTCCATTTATTACTAAATAAGCTATTAGAAATTAATGTAAATAGCAAACTCATCAAATGGATACATAGTTATCTTACAATGCGGACACAATATACTAACATTAAAAATGTAAAATCTGATATTGTTACCACGAACACTGGGGCGCCTCAAGGATGTGTACTTGCTCCACTACTCTTTACACTATATACAAATGACTGCAGAATCAAATATCCCAGCTGTTCTATAATAAAATATGCAGATGACACCGCAATCATAGGTAAAATTAGTAACGACAATTCACGTGAGTTCTTGAAGCAAGATGACGACTTTGTACTATGGTGTAAGTACAATTTCTTAAATCTGAATATAAAGAAAACAAAGGAAATGGTAATTGATTTCAGGAGAAATAACTCTATTCCGGATCCACTTGTCATAGCTAACGAGCAAGTTGAAAGAGTAAATGAATACAAATATCTTGGTGTCATAATTGACAACAAACTGACAGGATCTGCAAACACATCAAAGCTGTACAAAAAATGTAAACAGCGTATTCATTTTCTAAGAGTGCTAAGAAATATTCATGTAGATAAATCAATATTAACTTTATTTTATAAGGCTGTAATCGAATCAATTCTGTGCTTCGCAATTCCAGTTTGGTATGGATCTTTAACATGTCAAGACAAAAATAAACTAAAGAAAATTGTAAAGACCGCAGGCAAACTTAAAGCTAGAACTGAATGCTTAGGCGAGGTATACAATACAATAGTAATAAAACCATTGGGGAAAATTATGAATGATGTTCAACATCCACTGCACTGTCAGTACAATTTCCTGAGATCGGGTAAGAGACTAGCACTCCCCAAGCTGCAAACAAGTAGATTTAGGAATTCTTTTATCCCTATGAATATAAAGCTTTTTAATTCCTCAGTCCCTCGATGAAGGAAGGATCTTTCCGTAATACGTTGTTAAGGTAGTATGTTTTTGTATATATATATATATATATATATATATATATATATATATATATATATATATATATATATATATATATATATATATATATATTTTTTTTTTTTTTTTTTTTTAATCATGTGGATGAGCTACTGTATATGCCAAAATGATTTTCATCTTGTATGTATATTCAATATGACAATAAAACTTACTTACTTACTTAATTACTTACTTATATAGCCTGTACTCATCAGCTGCATGCCTCACTACAACACTTGTCCTAACCTAACCTCAAATGGATACAATAACTTTCTTAAATAAACAGGTTTTCCATTAGTCATGACTTGATAAGTTAACACACAAATTTTATGAGCAATACGAGCCATTATCGGTAACCAGTGCAACTCAATGAGTACAGGGGTTATTCTGTCGCGAGGTGAAACATATTTTATCATTCTGGCAGCCCTATTCATTGTCAATTGTAATTTCCTTAATTGATAATTTGGCAGGTTATAATACAAGAAGTTGCAGTAGTCCAGCTTGGCTATTACATGATTTTGAATCAGAGACTTGACAGAATATTCATCCAAATATCTCCTTATGAAAGCAGTGTTCCTCAGATTATACCTTGCCACTCTCACAGCCTCATTTATTTGATCATTTAAGCTTAAATACTTATCAACCATGACTCCCAAATCCTTAACCCTCTCAGATAGATAAATATTTGTACCATTTACATTTAAACTTTGCACTTCGTTAAACCTCCTAAGGCCACTCTTTTTTCCAATAAACAAACATTCAGTTTTCTCTACATTTAATTTCAACAGTTTTTTTTATTCATCCATCCCTTAATAAGAGCCATAACTCTTGTCAATGTATTTTCTGTATCTAAAATATTGTTAACTGTTAAGTAAAACTGAGTATCATCAGCATAGAGAGCGAAGGTTACATCAAATTCCTCCAAAATGAAAGACAATTCTATAGTATAAACACTAAATAATACCGGTCCCAGCACACTGCCTTGGGAACACCTCTGTTGAGCTGACAGTGCTCAGAAAAGGAGCTCCCACTTGGACACAATAACTCCTATTTACAAGGTAGCTCCTTAGGTACTGCAGTGCACGTTCTCTAACACCTATGATCTGCAGATCTTCTAACAGTACATCATGCACTACAGTATCAAAGGCAGCACTCATATCTAACAATATTAAAACACCACACTTTCCCTCATCCATCATACACAAAAGATCATTAGTGACACTACACAATGCTGTTTCAGTTGAGTGTAACTTCCTATACGCAGATTGATTGTCAGACAATACATGAATAGTAGATAAATAATCCATTAGTTGAACATGAATCACACTTTCAATAATCTTTGATAGGTTAGATAGGTTTGAAACTGGTCGGTATGAAGAAAGGCACTGCCGATCAAGTTTACTCTTTAGAGTAGGTTTAACAATAGCAAGTTTCTCACTTTCTGGAAAAACACACTCACGTATACTCAAGTTGACAATTTTTAAGAGAATACTTGTGACCTTTAAAAAGTCTTCCCTATTGGCTACATCTGACATAGGAAATGGATCTCGAACACAATAAGTCTTTTTAACATTTTTTTTAACAATGTTTGTAGAGTATCTATACTGACCTCACTGAAAGAGGCCAGACCAACTTAGAGTCTGTCGGGCATACATGTGGCATGGTGAGCCTGTTCCTCCTCTTTCAGGCTACTAACAATATTTCCAATTTTTCTATCAAAATGCCTTATGAAATTGTTTGCCAGGTCTATCTGATAGCCCGTCAGGAAGCTTCTTGACATTACTCTTACCAGTTAGGGTGTTAAGAACAGAGTACAGTCTCCTAGCATCAGTTCCTGTCTCAGTAATCTTTCGCTTGTAATATAGTATACATTTACGTTTCCCTATTAGTTTATTTACAATATTCTTAGCACAAACATACTCTCTGCGGGATTGTTCTGTGCGAACACGACGCCAAGTTTTCTCCTTATGTTGTCTGACTTTAATGGCGTTCGAAATCTCGGTATTAAACCACGGAGCATTATCTTTCTCTACAATGACTTTTTGAACAACTGGACACATATTTTCATACTCACTTCTAAGGGTGTTGGTATATAAAGGAACAAGACAACTCAGGCAGTCTTCAATTTTCCGCACAGTGTCAGGTGCATAAAAGATTGATTGATTGATACATTTATTCTTGAATTGATAAATAATTACAACAAAGGAGGAAGATGGGCCTTGCCACCCACCCCCTAGGCAAAGACTTTAGGTTAAAGTATCACAGAAATAACTCTGGACAGTATACACAACAAGAATACAAGTATTTCAATAAATAAATACACATATTGCACACCTTATTGCCTAAGACATCCTACAGTCTGGGAGCAGACTGAGGATATTCCTGAGTATTTCCCTGAGGGTGGCAGAGTCTAGGAGATGGTCAATGAGGCTGTACAAATCATGCTGACCTTGTGGCCTAAATTTAGCAATGAGAGGACATTCCATGATATAGTGACGCAGTGTGTCCCCTTGGTGCAGCACACAGCACACACCAGGAGAAACACTGACTTCCCAAAAGTATTTGTAGCCTAAGAGTCAAGATTAGTTTTATTTCTGTAAGTAGTTTTCCTGGTCTTCCTGTTTCTCTGTACCTCAATCATGAATGTAATAAGTTCATGACAAGAGAGTGTTGAGGTGGGATTGGGAGAATTTGTTGTGTGTGAGATGTGTGGGCACGACAGGAAGGTCGTTGACTTTTCTGAGTGTATGGTGTGTAGGCTCAAGAGCGAGAATTTAGTTCTTTCTCTTGAGCACCGAGAATTGCGAGAGGAAATCAGAAAGCTAAGTGAGGGGAAAAGTGCGAACGAAGTTCTCATCTTTGAATTGAAGGAGGAGGTTAAGAGGCTTGGGGAGGCAGTGGAAAAAATTAGGCAGGAGATCAGTGTTAGGCCGAAGGTTGGACCTTCTGAGGGCGACAGGGTGGCTTGGCCCTCTGTCGGGAAGAGCAGAGTGGGGAAGAGGGAGCAGGCGAGCCAGACTGGGAAAGATAGTAGTCAGGATAGGCAGAGATGGCAGGTTGCGAGGGGAAGGAAAGCGGAGGCAGTTAGGGAGGATAGGACTAAACCTGTTGAGTGTGAAAATAGGTTCGGTTTGTTGGAGGGGAGGGGAGAGTGAGAGTGGAGTGAATGAAGTGGTTGTGGTGAGTGAAAGGAGAAAGAAGGGGGTAGAGGAGAGGAGGAGGATGGTTGTGCCTAGCACACCTCAGGTGTGTGTGGTGGGTGACTCTCAGGTTAGGTATTTAGATAGCACTTTCTGTGGGAAAGACAGGGATAGGAGGACGAACGTGTGTATGCCTGGTGCAGGTGTGAAGGCAGTGAGTGAGGAGGTGCAGAAGAGGGTTGGGGGGATGGAGAGGGAGGGTGTAGTAGTTTTGCACGTAGGTGGGAACGATGTCAGAGCAGGTGGGTCGGAGGAGTTAGTGGCAAGATTTCGGGAAATGTTAGGCAAGATAAGGGAGAGTGGTAGGAGGTGTGTAGTGTCAGGAATCTTGCCTCGTGTGTATGTTAGCAGGAATGGTTGTCTAGAGCCATTGGTGTGAATGATCGGGTAAAAGGGATGTGTAAGGATGTGGGTGTCAGCTTTGTGGATGTATGGGATAGGTTCTATGGGCGAAGGGATTTGTATGCTAGGGATGGTGTGCATCTGAGTAGGAAGGGTGTGGATGTGCTGAGTGGATGTCTGGAGGGGGAGTTGGGATGGAGTGTAGGGGGTGAGGTAGCAAATGCATTCCAGAAGAAAGATGCTAGACATAAATTAGATAGGATAAACAGAGATAGTGAAAAGATTAGGAAAGATTTCCAGGTGCAAATAGGAGAGAATAAGATTAGGATTCCAAATAAGGAGACAGCATCTAGGAAGGTAGCAGGACTTAAATGTTTTTATGTAAATGCCAGGAGTCTTAGGAACAAGAAGGACGAGTTATCTAGTTATATAGTTGAGGAGGACTTAGATGTTGTATGTGTCACAGAGGCATGGGTAAATGAGGAAAAGTTTAGGAAAATAGGAAAGAATATGAAGTAGATGGATACATTATGTATTTACACCAGAGAATTGGTAGGATAGGTGGAGGAGTAGTTATTTATGTAAAAAATCCTTCATTTCCAGTCAGGTTAATGGTATTAAGGTAGATAACAGAGTAGAGTCCTTATGGCTGGATGTTAGAGTAAACAAAAGTAAGGTTATTAGAGTAGGAGCTTTTATAGACCACCTAACCAGTCAGCAGATGTAGACAACCTTATGGTAGATGAGATAAATAGGGGTGTACTAGTCAGACAATTATCTTAGGGATTTTAATCTTAAGTCAGTAAACTGGGAGAGGATGGTAGGAGATGCTAGTGAAAATAAGTTTATGGAAAGTTTTCAGGATAACTATTTAGTGCAGATGGTAGATAAACCTACTAGGGGGAGGAAGGTTTTAGACATAGTACTAACAAATATTGAGCATTGTTTAAAGGAAGTTGAGGTAGGAGAGACTTTAGCAAACAGTGACCATCATATAATTAGATTTATCATTAATTCCAGTAGGGATAATATAGTGAATAAGACTAGAGTCCCAAACTATCAGAAAGGCAATTATGGTAGGTTACGTCAGTTATTAGGAGAGGTAAACTGGGAAGATAGTTTTGGAAATAAAACTGCACAGGAGATGTGGGATATTTTTAAGGTTGTAGTAAAGGGTATAGTGATGCAGTGTATCCCTTACAAAGATATAAGGCAGAGAAACAGGAAGCCATTATGGTGGACTCATGAGATAGGTAGCCAGATCAGAGAGAAGAAGAGGGCATACAGAGAGTTGCAGAAAAGTGGGAAGATGTAGATTTGATTAGGTACAGACAGGTCAGAGATGATTTGAGTAAGGTTATAAAAAAAGTAAAAGGCAGGCAGAGATAAAACTAGCTAGAGCTGGGAGTAAAGATCCCAAAAATTATATAGTTATTACAAGGTCAGTGATAAAAGAAATAAGGATAGGATTGGACCACTCAGAAAAGATGGTGTAGTAGTGGATCAAAATGAAGACATAGTAGAATTATTGAATGAACAATTTTCTTCAGTATTTACTAGGAAAGAATAGGAAATCCTGTTACAAACAGTGCGACGAGTAGTTTAAGAGCTTTAGAAAATATTGATATAAAACCGGGAATTATTAGGAAATTTATTCTTGAACTAGACGATAGGAAAGCTAGTGGTCCTGATGAGCTACATGCCAGAGTACTTAGGAGGGTGTAGACAGTATTTCTGAAGCACTTAAGTTAATCTTTGAAAGATCACTTAGGTTTGCTGAGATACCTCAGGACTGGAAGTTAGCTAATGTTACTCCAATATTTAAAAAGGTAGGAAGGATGATGCGAATAATTATAGACCGATCAGTTTAACTAGTATAGTATGTAAGATACTAGAGAAAATCATTAAGGGTAGTATTTGGGAGCATTTAAATGAGAATAGATTAATTAGAGATACCCAACATGGCTTTAGATCAGGGAGGTCCTGTCTTACAAATTTGCTCGATATCTTAGAATATATTACCAAGGAGTTAGATGATGGAAATAGCATAGATGTTATATATCTAGATTTTAGCAAGGCGTTTGATAAGGTACCGCATAGGAGGCTAGTGTACAAATTGAGACTACATGGGATAGGGGGTAGGTTAGTTGATTGGATTAGTGAATGGCTTTCTGATAGGAAACAGAGAGTAGTATTAAATGGGGCAATGTCTGAGTGGAAGGAAGTGGTTAGTGGGGTACCCCAAGGATCAGTGCTAGGACCTCTTCTTTTCTTGGTGTACATTAACGATTTAGATATAGGAATTAGTAGCAAAGTATCAAAGTTTGCAGATGATACTAAGATAGCATGTGCAGTACAGGGTGAAAAGGACAATTACAGAATACAACGAGACCTGGACAGGCTGATAGCATGGGCAGACAGGTGGCAGATGGAGTTTAATTCTAAAAGTGTCAGGTTATGCATTTAGGTAAAGACAACACAAACTTTAACTATGAGATGGAGGGATGTTGGCTAGAGGCAGTAGAGGAAGGAAAGGATTTAGGAGTAGTGATAGACAGGACTATGAAATTTTCAAAGCAATGTTTAGAAGCAAGAAATAGGGCAAATAGGATCCTGGGTTTTATAAATAGAAATGTTAGTTATAAAAGTAAGGAAGTGGTGCGTAGCTTATATAATTCCTATGTTAGGCCCCATTTAGAGTATTGCATACAGGCCTGGTCACCCCACTATAGGCAGGATATCAACATGTTAGAAGCAGTTCAGAGAAGAGCAACTAGGATGATACCAGCATTAAAGCGCCTGGAGTATAGAGATAGATTAAAGGAATTAAACATGTTTTCATTTGAGAGGAGATGTATAAGAGGATATGATAGAGTTATTTAAAATGTTCTCAGATACAAACTACATAGATGTGAGATCTTTCTTTACCTTAGAGGAGGGAAATAGGACTAGAAATCATGGCAGGAAGATTAGAAAGCAAGGCTGCAGGTTAGATATAAGAAAATATTTCTTTAGTCATAGAGTGGTAGACTTCTGGAATGCATTGCCAGAGACGGTTGTAAATAGCACTAGTTTGACAATGTTTAAAAACAGATTAGATAAGCACTTAAATTTATTAGATTTATAATTATGTATAGCACTGCATGATAGTTTTTATAAGAAATTTACTATAGTTAAACAAGACATGATCCCCATGTATGGGGACCACAAATTGTAGAGGATTTCGCTGCAGGACTTAGCCCTGTTAATGGGCCAAATATTTAGAATTAGTATATAATGTATTGTGTACTTGTAAGTGTATCTTTAAGTACTGATTACGAGGTCGCTGTGCGACTGATACAGGATAACCTAGATGGGCCCTGGTGGCCCTTTGTTATCCTATTATTTATGTTATGTTAAGGAGAAGTGGCAAAGTCTGGCTCAACCACAAGGTGATAAATTCTTGCCAACACACTGTCACAAAATACTAAGTCCAGTATGTCCTGAAAGAGAGGTGGGTTCATCAACTTTATATTTTAAGAATTGCTGAGCCGACATCATGTCCATGAAATTTTTAGAGTGTTGATCATGTACGTCATCAATTCTAAGATTTAAATCCCCACAAATATAGATATTATCATTTGTATCATGAAAATATGTTCGAGGTAGGTAGTGAATTCTTCAATAAAAGCAACACCACTGGTCTGTGGAGGTCTGTATACAACAAAAATGTGTTTATGGTTGCCGTTAACCAGAAAACTAGCTGTCAATGATTCAAACGTATTAAATGTGTGAGAAGAATGTAATTTAATTTCGAGATATCTAATTGTCCCTTACTTTTGGGTAACTCTTGTATCTTTAACAGAACTGGCAATCCAGTGTCTTTTTTATTTATTTATTTATTTTTTTGTTGCCTTTGGCCGGTTTCCCCTCTTGCATAAATAGATAAATAGTATATATATATATATATATATATATATATATATATATATATATATATATATATATATATATATATATATATATATATATATATATATATATATATATATATATATATATATATATATATATATATATATATATATATATATATATATATATATATATATATATATATATATATATATATATATATATATATATATATATATATATATATATATATATATATATATATATATATATATATATATATATATATATATATATATATATATATATATATATATATATATATATATATATATATATATATATATATATATATATATATATATATATATATATATATATATATATATATATATATATATATATATATATATATATATATATATATATATATATATATATATATATATATATATATATATATATATTATACTATAATAATATAGTATCTTCGAGCAGGAAACTCAAAACGTCCCAGCAGACGACGGTGCATTTCCATGCTAGCCAAATGTGGGGAATTTTCCTTACATTTGGAAAATCTGAGCTACTACCAGAGAAAAACTTGCTGACTGTAATATTTTTACAGGCACTGAAACTTACATTCCATTTAGTATGGTGTCCATAAAAAAAAAAGAAGGTAAATCAACATGAATTATATAATTGTGCTTTGCTGGTATAGCCAAATGTGGGGAATTTTCCCTACATTTGGAAAATCTGAGATACTACTAAAGAAAAGCTGTAATATTTTTACAGGCACTGAAACTTACATTCCATTTAGTGTAGTGTCCATTAAAAGAAGGTAAATCAACATGAATTATATAATTGTGCTTTGTTGGTATATAATACTCAATAAGGGGGACAATTAATTAAGCTTATGTTTTTTTGTACAGGTTCCTTAATTATTCTGTTTCGATTCTGCCTGAGAGGTAGTGTATAGTTGGTTCCGATCACAGAAAATCATCTGAATACTGTCATTGCTTTTTTGTACTGATTGATATTTGCAGTAGATAGATAGGCATATATAGAGATGTATGTATTTTTTATTTACCATTAGAATGCACATTAAACAAATGCAGTAATATATTAGTGGCTTTAATTTTGAACAGGTTAGATAACTTTAGGGAATTTATGTAGCAAATTCAGGGAATTCTAAAGTTAAGTACCTGGCAGGGGCTGGCACCTTGCCCATCATCATAACATTGTTGCCCACCAGTGATAGCCGGCGAGAGGAACGAACATTGACGGCCCTGTGTGAGCTCAGGTGTTGAAGATGCTAGTTGCAAGTGTAAGGCAACACATTGGCAGTGTGCTGAGGGCGACCCCCAGAGTAATAGGGGCCGCCCAAGTGAGACACCATGGCTCCCACTACCCAATAGACGATACGGTGTTTGGCCTGACCGAAGACCAGCAGCAGGTATAGTATCACACACACACACACACACCAACGCAGATTACTAAGAAAGTAAGAATACCAGAACTTTCGTGATAGGTTTTGAACATGTTTAGGTTAGCTCTGGACATGTTAGGATAAGTTCAACTTTGTAAGATGTGTATAAGTATGATTAATTAAAGAAAAAAAAACTACCTTTTGTTATAATTAGTTATACATTCTTACCCAGATTTCTCTCATAGATGGGGAAAACCCCATCTAGAGTCAAGTGACGCCTCCAACCAAGACAGCTTGTAGAGAATCCATTAGATTACTCACCTGGCTGACCCAACATGATCTGGTGATTGGTTGGCTAATGTGGCATCACTTAGTTTTTTATAGTTGACCTCCTGGAAGAAGCTTACGCCTGTGACTCCAGATCTTCATTTTCATATTTTGGTTGTGTGTGGTGGATCTCATGTGCTTTGCAGTTGTAATATAGTTTAGATTTTCCCAGAATATTTCAAATTTTGCCTCAAATTTCTTTATGGAAGTTTCTAAAGCTACCTACTCACTCAGGCAAAAGGTTCCAAGTGTTTAACACCCTTCACGGAAAGGCATATTTTCTTACATTCAATTTTTATTTGGCTTGAAAAGCTGCTTGCACTAATATCTTTACATTTCATTACTTCCTTGCAATATATATCATCATATTTTCCATTAGGAATCTTGAAAGTTTCTATCATATTTCCCTATGCCCTTCTGTAAGCTAGTGTTAGTAGTTTCAGTTTCCTGAGTCTCTCTTCATAATTGAGACCTTTTACTTTAGGAATCATCCTTGTAGCTCTGCATTACACATTCTCCACCACCTTGATGTCTTTAATGAGGTGAGGATTCCAGACCGAATTTCCATATTCTAGATGTGGTCTTATCACTGCTTTGAACAAAGCTTTAAATCTCAGCATTTAATGCAACAGAAGTTTATTGGTTTTATTTGCTTTTTCTGCAAGATGATCAGCACAACTTAAATTTGTCATTGATAATAATCCTCACATTCTTTTCAGAATCAACCTTATTTAATTTTTTTTCATTTGATACTCATAACCTTAATCTCCAAAGGACATTCTCCCTATCCTCATGTGTTTGCATTTATTGGGGTGAAAATTTAACAAGCATTTTGTTTTCCAAGAATATACATCTTCTACATCTTGGTGCAACTTCTGGACAATCGCCTTGTTCTTTTATAGGTCTGAATATTTTGGTATCATCTGCATACCTATCAGTTTCTCTGTCATTTCTTATAATATCTATCAGATAATTTATAAAAAGAACAAACAGCAGAGGCCCGAGAACAGACCCCTGCAGCACTCCACTTATTACTGGCTTACATCTTGATTATTCCCTTCAATACTACTCTTTATAGTTATTTAACATAACATAACATAAATAATAGGATAACAAAGGGCCACCAGGGTCCATCTAGGTTATCCTGTATCAGTCGCACAGCGACCTCGTCATCAGTACTTAAAGATACACTTACAAGTACACAATACATTATATACTAATTCTAAATATTTGGCCCATTAACAGGGAGGGCTAAGTCCTGCAGCAAATTCCTCTACAATCTGTGATCCCCATACATGGGGATCATGTCTTGTTTAACTATAGTAAATTTCTTATAAAAACTATCATGCAGCACTATACATAATTATAAATATAATAAATTTAAGTGCTTATCTAATCTGTTTTTAAACATTGTCAAACTAGTGCTATTTACAACAACCTTCTCTGGCAATGCATTCCAGAAGTCTACCACCCTATGACTAAAGAAATATTTTCTTATATCTAACCTGCAGCCTTGCTTTCTAATCTTCCTGCCATGATTTCTAGTCCTACTTCCCTCCTCTAAGGTAAAGAAAGATCTCACATCTATGTAGTTTGTATCTGAGAACATTTTAAATAACTCTATCATATCCCTCTTATACATCTCCTCTCAAATGAAAACATGTTTAATTCCTTTAATCTATCTCTATACTCCAGGTGCTTTAATGCTGGTATCATCCTAGTTGCTCTTCTCTGAACTGCTTCTAACATGTTGATATCCTGCCTATAATGGGGTGACCAGGCCTGTATGCAATACTCTAAATGGGGCCTAACATAGGAATTATATAAGCTACGCACCACTTCCTTACTTTTATAACTAACATTTCTATTTATAAAACCCAGGATCCTATTTGCCCTATTTCTTGCTTCTAAACATTGCTTTGAAAATTTCATAGTCCTGTCTATCACTACTCCTAAATCCTTTCCCTCCTCTACTGCCTCTAGCCAACATCCCTCCATCTCATAGCTAAAGTTTGTGTTGTCTTTACCTAAATGCATAACCTGACACTTTTTAGAATTAAACTCCATCTGCCACCTGTCTGCCCATGCTATCAGCCTGTCCAGGTCTCGTTGTATTCTGTAATTGTCCTTTTCACCCTGTACTGCACATGCTATCTTAGTATCATCTGCAAACTTTGATACTTTGCTACTAATTCCTATATCTAAATCGTTAATGTACACCAAGAAAAGAAGAGGTCCTAGCACTGATCCTTGGGGTACCCACTAACCACTTCCTTCCACTCAGACATTGCCCCATTTAATACTACTCTCTGTTTCCTATCAGAAAGCCATTCACTAATCCAATCAACTAACCTACCCCTATCCCATGTAGTCTCAATTTGTACACTAGCCTGCTATGCGGTACCTTATCGAACGCCTTGCTAAAATCTAGATATATAACATCTATGCTATTTCCATCATCTAACTCCTTGGTAATATATTCTAAGATATCGAGCAAATTTGTAAGACAGGACCTCCCTGATCTAAAGCCATGTTGGGTATCTCTAATTAATCTATTCTCATTTAAATGCTCCCAAATACTAACCTTAATGATTTTCTCTAGTATCTTACATACTATACTAGTTAAACTGATCGGTCTTTAATTGTTTGCATCATCCTTCCTACCTTTTTTAAATATTGGTGTAGCATTAGCTAACTTCCAGTCCTGAGGTATCTCAGCAAACCTAAGTGATCTTTCAAAGATTAACTTAAGTGCTTCAGAAATACTGTCTACACCCTCCCTAAGTACTCTGGCATGTAGCTCATCAGGACCACTAGCTTTCCTATCGTCTAGTTCAAGAATAGATTTGCAACTTGTTTTTTATGAAATATGGTAAAGGAACAGAGGCATCTAAGAAATTCCTATAGAAATTCGTTCTGGCACATTCACCAACTGAGAAGGGTATGAAACAATCCAAACCGTAGATAATGCTACACAAAGCATTTTGAAGCCCCCCTTGGATTTGACATCTGTCTTGAGTGTGTGATTTAAGTGTATCGCCGCTACGTGACAGCTTCATTCCTGCTTGAGATGGAAGGAGCCTGAACACTGGTCTGCCATTATCCAGCTGCCTTCCATACCAGCCACATTTACATTCTGGTCAGCTACCCAGGCTGGAATCTGCCCTCTCACCAGGTATCATACTTTAAAAATATCTGTGTGTTTTGAAGAAGTGTTGATGTAAAAATGTGACTGTAAAACCCTGATGAAATGGCAGAAATAGACTAACAAAACTTTGTTTTTGCCAGAGAGGAAGAAGTGTGGGGAGGAAACTCATAGTGCCAAGCATATGGCCTAAGTTAGGAGTTAGGGTAGGGGTTTCATTCATTGTTGAGGTCAATTTGACCCTCCTTGGATAAACCCAGGTTGTGTTGGAGTAGGTGCTCCAAGTAGGGTGTCACCTGGTAGGGTCAGTTAGGTTAGTGGTTTATTGAGGTGTGAGTTGTGGGGTGCCTTGGCATATCAGCCTCAGTGTTGTTAAGTCAAAAGGGGATAAACAAATAAATGTAAAGCATCAGCAAGTGTTTGTGTAGTGCTTCTGGCCCCGGGTGTTGTGTTGTGGTCCACCTGTTCACATTCATGCTGAGCCTCCGATTTGCATGTGACCGCTCGCTAACTAAGCTATCACCCTTGTAATGGGTTAAACTGCTACAGATAAACCCCAAGAACTGCTTGTGTTGTAAAGAGTTAATGTCTCTGCAAAATACCATGAAAAATTAAATGGTTAGAAATAGAAATTGCAGTAGCTAGGTATAATTTAAGATCAACAGCAGATATGGAAAACTTACAATTTAGATATGAAACAACATGACTGATGTAAATGAGAAAAAGCAAGGGACCAATTATCAACACCTCTGCTTATACAGTCAATATCTGAATTAGATTATGGTTTAATACAAGATTTAAGTTTTTCTGTGTATTCTTCACAATGGACAACAGGCTTTGAAACCTACAAATGACACCTAATCCTAACTAAGTATTTATTCCTTCTAATGGCCTTATAGAGCCATGTGCAGCAGTCTTTTAGCCACCTATGTAACATTAAGAGGACTCAGCAAATTTTGACCTGGGGTGTTAAGTAATGGGGTTTTCCCCACCTTGGACTCCACAGAATTGTGCTACCTGCCATACATGTCTTAGTCATGCATAGTGAGCTATCTGCTACCTTTCAGTCTTCAGATATTTCCATATTAATATCCATTGAAAACAGTGACTGCTCTTGATTGTCAGTTATGGGTTCTTTTCTTTCACAGCTGAGGAGGACGATATTTGACTTCATGCAAAAGGAGCTTGCACCCAAAGCTGCCCAAATAGACAAGGATAACAATTTCCCAGAGATGAGGGTAAGCTGAATATTCATGTATCATACTTGAAACAGGGGATGAAAATGTACAGTAAAAACTTGTTGGAAAGAACTGAAAAAATATTTTTACTCATCTCAGTAAGTCTGTGAAACAGTAGTTACAGGGACTGCAATATCCAGGCGTGATGGCTTCTTGCAACTTTTTTTACTTCTTTATGTTCATGTTCATATATATATATATATATATATATATATATATATATATATATATATATATATATATATATATATATATATATATTAATTTATGGAATTGTTTGTCCTTAATTAATATTTATTGATACATTACTAAAAACAATTCTTGTAATAATAAAACTATCAACTGCAGCACTCTCATATCACTGAATTTCTATTATTGTTGGGTGATTGATTTTTTCTCACCCTGCAGGACTTCTGGTTAAAAATGGGCACCATGGGTCTGCTGGGCATCACTGCCAGCCCAGAATATGGTGGCTCGGGCATGAGCTATCTTGACCATGTTATTGTTTCTGAGGAGATCTCCCGTGTGTCAGCTGCCATTGCACTGTCTTATGGCGCCCATTCCAACCTGTGTGTCAACCAGATCAACATAAATGGAACAGCAGAGCAGAAGGAAAAATATTTACCAAAGGCATGTGTATTTCATGTAGTGCACGTTTTAGAGAGAGAGAGAGAGAGAGAGAGAGAGAGATTTCAGTGCTGTGAGAGGATTTGGGAGGATCCTTTAGTGGAGTATCTGTCACAGTATCTTGATAAATAGTAATACAGATTAGAAAAATCTGCATTATCAAAAAAATTGCTTAGTTTTATGAATTTGCATTTCTACAGTTGAGTGGAAGACTATTGTACTACTTCCACTACATTCTCTGTGTATATTAAAGGCGACTAAAATTAACAGGAATAAGAGATGAGAACTTGTCTGGACAGGAAGATAGATAGATGGTATACAGATTGGTTTACATGGTTTTTTGTTTCCAGCTTTTAGCTAAATGTGTACTGTCCTGTCTCCATATCTTTGACAAGAATAATTGTTCACATGGACTAATTTAATTTCTATTTCAACAATTAGTGGTTTTATTTTATGAGATAACTATCCTTAAGGCGGGTTTCACATGTGCAAATTTTTACTGAAGTTGCAAGTCGGTAGAGTTTTTGACTGAACATCCGTGCCCAGTTACTGCAGAAACCAGTCACAAAACAAGACCAACATGTTGGTCTTGTTTAGTCAATTTATGATTTTATTTATGGTTAGATGTCACGGAGTGACGTGAGGGAAAAAGAAGACCCATGAAATTATTTATACAGTAAAAAAAAAGCTTGCCCAAATTGTTGTCAATGAAATAGCTGCCATTCTCCAAGAACTGTTGCCCTCAATGAAGGGTGTTGTTGGAGGTGAGGATTGAAGACTTTTCAGGATTTAATTTGATTGCAATTATGCATAATCTAAGATTAGTGTGTGGTAGACACTCCTTTCTTTCCTTCTACTTGGCCAGGGATATATCCACATGCATTTTCTTTTCTGTTGACTCTTCTAGTACACCAAAAGAAGAGCAACCACCGCTTCAGCATCGTCACTGGAAAAAGATATCTTGGTGGGTAGCTGTTTGTTTACAATTTACATTCACTTCCTGCCAAGGCGCCAACTAGTCGATACTTTCCAGTTGCTATGTGTTTTGTTTTCTGACTAGAAGAGCTCAGTTGATACTTCTAGCAACTTGCAATTTTAGTCGCAAATGGCACGTGTGAACCCGCCTTTGCTATAAATGTTACTTTGATTTAATTTATGTGCTCATTATTAGATATTGATAGTTTTCACATTTCTGCAAAAGAATGTTCTTGATATGTAGTACCATTAAATACATTTAAGGAAATATGAAGGAAGTTATTTTATATCACTGGTATGGAATTTAAAGTGTTAGCAGTACTGCATACCTAGCTAGGCGGATATATGACTAAATTGTTCATTTTGGGTTAAAAGCATGACATTTGGCAGAAAGTTAGGCTAGGCCTATATGATGATTTTCAGATATGGGGCCATCATGAACTCTGCCCAGGAGGCGAATGGCAGCCATTTTCCAATATGGCCGCCAGTAAAATGTACATAACCTAATTCAGGGTAATTTTGTCAGCATAACGTGTTTAAAAGTGGATTAAATGCTTTCAGATTAATAAGATATTTATTATGACGTTCTGAGGGTAACTACATATTTGACCTATGATGACCTATGATGACCTTGGTTGACCTTAAAATGACAATTTTTGCGAAAATAGGGGAAATACCCCTTTTTTACCCAAAACATCATATTTTTTCGGATTTTTGTCCTCGGTAAGTTTTATTACCATAGTATCGCTCGGTCGAGTCAATCTCCGACCGTCATCAGGCGGTTGCTGACCCTGAGAAAGGCCTAATAATATGTTGAATATGGACAACCTACTTCAAAAATACGTAAACAAAGCTGAACCGTTACGCGAACTTGAGCCCTATATGTAGGTAATACATAGTGGTACACAATACACTCGTACAATACACTCAATACACAAAGAGTGGGGTACAAAATGTCATTACTACACAAACTATACACTGACGGTCCAGTACCGTACACACCGAGCCTCAGCCGATAGCCCCAGTGAGTGTCACTGTTAGTTTTCACAGTCACCTCCACACTGGCAGAGAGCAGTACACCTCAAGGCCGCCTTGTTGCACTTGCAGTGACCTCTGCAACCTTTTCTGCAGCCACAGCACAGCAGCTCTCGAGAGGAGATGCTGGCCTCAGGAAGGGTAGTCCACAGTGGCTTCCAGTCTGGTGGCTCTGTCCAACCCCAGTCTCCTGGAGATGGAAGGGCAGGAGCGGCAGTAAAGGCTTGCCCCCAGATGTGGCCAGCCTGGTAGACTGCCCTCTTGGCATGCTGCACCAGTGCAGCTCTCGTTGGCGGCAGCGATTCCATTGGCATGCCCCGCTTGGTGAAGAGATGCTGGCGCACTTCGTCAATGCTGTCCAGGTCACTGGTGCGGTCATACAGGAAGACTGTGAAGTGCTCCAGCATGGTCATAGCTTCATCATCTATCTCTCCAGGAGCATCGCACAGGAGACCAAACGTGGCTGTTACATCATCAAAGGCATTCCAGGTCTGCCATGCTAGCTTCTTCCCTCTTCTGGTGAAGGATGAGACGACATCACACCCTGTGTAAGCATGGAACATAGGTAGAGCAGTGGCTCTTTCAGGACCAATGCGAGATGCTATTTCGTCGGCAGGTATGTATTTGAAGTTCTGGCCAGTCCCAAAAGCAATCCACAGGTGCTTTAAGTGTAGCCTTGGCACTGCAGCGACTGACAGGACCACCACATCGGTATCAACTGTACGCAGGACAATCTTCTGGCATCCTTGTCGGACAGCATCAGCAGTGTGCAGCAGCATTCTTGTGTCGGCTTCTTCCTGAGTACAGGGGCTCAGTGCTGCAGTGATGCTTTCATCTGGTGGATTGCAAAGAACACCATCACCTAGGGTGGCAACAAGCTGCTTTCCATCTGGTCGGTGCTGCATTTTCATTGTGCATCTAGCCAGGAATGTGAACAGTTCCTGCTTGTTTGCATCAAGTCTCAGAAACTGCTGCCAGTTGCCAGGTAAGTTGTTGTTCCTTGAACCCGGCGTCTGATCCCCTTTCCGCGGCGCTTTCTGGTTTCAGACTTCAAGCTGTTCTCAAGGTACTGGTCCCACACTATATCCACCCTGTCTGCTCGCTCCAGCTGCTTTTCAATGTAAGGCAAGAAGACTTTGTCTGCATAGTCATTGAATGTTGTGCAAACAACTGGCTTCAGCATGTTCACAAGCGCAGCACCATCGAGGATGATCGCATCAGAATCGGGAGCATCAATGCTACACTCAACACTGCTAGTGAGGCAGTCAAGAAGATCTGACTTCTTGCCCTGGCGTAACTTGCCATCCTGAGACAGAGACGGTGGGCACCTCTGATTTTCGTGTCTGAAGAATTCATTTAGATCACCGTCTCGTGATTGACACGCAATGTACAGTCGCGAAAATAGTGAGCAGTCACTCTTAAGAGACTGTAACTTGGACGTGGACTGGGACTTGCCTCTTGCTGGAGGTTGTCCGAACAGTTGGAGTTTGTTCTTCGTGATCCTGTCACTGAGAGGCTTGCTGCCATTCACGAGGCGCTCTTCAACAAAGGACTGATACTGCTGTACTCCAAGTTCTTCAGCCTGACGAACGGACTTGGCAGCTTCTTCATCCATGATGTCATGGGTGTCAAGACATATCAACTCCTGGCTCTCCTCGATGAATGGATTCCCCATGTCAGTTATGACCTCAACCAGGGAACACACCTGTGTGACAAACGTCTTCTGAATGCTTGCAGTCTGTTCAAGGTGCCTCATCTCTTTGCTCTGCTTGCTCTCCATAGCCTCCACTGAAGACTCAAATTCAGCAATCATCCTTGCCATCTCAGGACCTGCAACAGACCATCTTCTGAATGCTTCAGGGTTTTGTGTTAGGCCCACAGCACCACCATCTTCTTTCAGGGTTGCATTATTCTGCTCATGTGCCTGATCAATGGCCATTGCAGAGAATGGGCGCTGGCTCTTACGAACAGTGAATCCTCCATTGCGAAAATCCTCAACAACTTCTGGATGCATGTGTTCCAGACTGATCATGTCTCGCACATGAACAGATGCCCATCGAGCATAGTTCACATGATCTAGGGCAAAGAACCATGGAATCAGCTTGCTCAAGATCTCAACATAGAGATCAAAGTCAGACTCTCGCAGTGATCTGACATAGGTCATCAGAAGGAGCTCAAGCCGCAGGGTCGTACACCAGAAGTAGAACTGGACACTCTCAGTACTCCTCTCATCACACCACTGTTCAAATGTCTTCACATCATCAGGGTCTGGTTTCATTTCAGCATACTGGAGATAGGCCTTCTTCATGAGGATATGCAGGCAACAGGCTGTCACCTGGTGAACATGACGAGTACGGGTAACGTGGGCTGCCTTTAAGAAGGAGTCTGCGGTGCCTGGAGAGGCAACCTTTGCCTGTACAAGGGCCTCTACCCATCCACTATCCTCTAACCAATCTCCCAAAACCTTCATTGTCGCCATCTCTGTGTGGAGACCACCCAGCACCATGACAAACTTGGCTTCTCCATACTTCTCAGGCCATGTCCACTGTATTTCTTTGCAGATGGCAAAGAGTGGCTGGTCAACTGTAATGACTGGAACTTGTCCCGGGTTAACGTGCTCTACAGCCTGCTGGATCACATCCATTGAATGGCGCATCATTGCAGTGGACTTTGACTGCTCTTGGAAAAGAGGAAGAAGGACACTTATATCTGGAGTGATACCTTGTTCTTGTTGATGACTAGCATGATAGGCAGCCCATGACACATTGCTGTCTCCAGAAACGTCTACCAGGTTTGTGCCGTCCACAGACTCCAGCCATCTGAAACAAGCACAACAACCTTTATTAAAAGGCTAAAATACTGCACAAAATCCAGATCACTTTATCAAATGTATAAAATTCTGCAGAAAGTAAAATCATAATCCTTTAGCAAATGACGAAAAGACAATATTTCATAGACTAGTATAGATTAGACAGACGATGCAAGGACATACCTAGTCTCTTTCAGCAGTGCTTGTTCCACCAGTTGGCCATCCCTAGTGAGTGAACCTTCAATCTTGGGAACAGTCAGCCTCTCCTTCCTTTTGTACATCACTGGAGGTACACTAGTGTAGCAGTCTGGCAGTTCTGATACCTTCTTGGAAGTTGACACTTCCAGTGGGCAGAAATCAGGGCGAACTGTGCCTGGATTGCTTTCTGTGACCTGCTGGAACAAGGATATTCCAGTTCCATGAAAGGAATCCATGGCTGTAGTAGAGCTTGGATTGTGGTCAATGTTGTCAATGGCTCCTTTGGTGTTCAACCCTAGACGAAGATTGCGAGGGCAGACAGTTTTCTCTTGTTCGTACTGTTTACAGGCACGGTTTCCTTGTCCTGTGGATATTTCCATAACACGATCATATGAAATGGACAGCCCAAGTTTGAACATTTTGTCCACAAGTTGTCGCTTGCGTGTTTTCTCATGGATTGTTGCACCAACATAGATGGCCAGTGGTGTTTCTCGTGCCTTGTTGTGACGGACTCCACTGCTTTCACTTCCACGACGAACAGAGCTGTTGTACTGAAGCAGCTGTGCCACGCTGAGGGTTGCTTGACTGAAGACATTACCAGAGGAGCCTGACTGGGACTTGATGCTTGGACCCTCGTGGATCATGGCTACTAAAGCCAACAGTGTCTGTGGCACAGACTGTGTCTGGCATTCGCTGTCAAATGAACCTGTGAATGAAGCGTTCTTCTCTAGCATGTACCGACGGACAATTTGTGCTGCTTTTGCAAGAGTTATTGCTTCATCATCATATTCTTTCTCACATACCTTGGTGAGAGCACTGCCTATATCTTCGTCGAAGGCTAGCAGGATATCTCGCCCCTCTTTGTAGGCTTTAAGATCTGGAAAATTGGCAAGGATTCTGTTTTTTAGATGTGTCGAGTTCACACGGCTGCTCTGTGCGACACCTAGCTCTTGCAGTCTCGAGGAATAAAGTTTAGAAAGATCTGCTAACTTGAACACTGGTGAGACAGCTTCATCTGTCTTGCTTTCCTCAATATATGAAATAAGCTCAGCTAGGACAAGTCCGTGATTGATCTTAACAGTTTCATCTTCTCCCTCCTTGTCTTCAGCGTGTTCAGCAGTGGAAGCTTTCTTGTACAGTGCAGCCAAGCAACGAGCATGGTACAATACATCTTGCGCAACCATATCTCCTGCACTAAGCTTGGCAATAAGTCTCTCATCTTGAAGAATTAATGAGCACTTACGAACACGTGCATCTAAGCGAAAGGTTGATGCTCTGTGAAGTGTATTTGATGCTGAAGCTGGCTCGTCACAGAAAAAGCATAGATCTCTCTTTCCTTTTTGTCGCCCCTCTTCATTACTCGTCCGGGTGAACTTAGATGAGGTTTTTCAGGATCTGGGCATTCTCTTTTCTCAGCTCGTTGTAGCTTGGTTGTGTTGAACTTGATACGACAAGACTTGTGCCACTTTGCATGTCGTTCTTCAAGGGTAGTCCTAACACCTTTGCCCTCATCAAGTCGTCGAATATCTAGTGTCACTGGAATACTATCTAGTTCATGAAAACGGGCTAGGTTCTCTGAGAAAGTAATGTACCCGGCTCCTTGATCAGTACGCCTTGATTCTGCTGGACATTGCAAATTCTCGTCAGTGTCTGTTTGGCAAATGATACATTTGTTCCAGTTTGTTATCTGAGCGTCTTGAGATGGCTCAGGGCTGAGGGATGCTGCCATCTGGTGCTTTTTAGTAGCCATCTCCATGCTACTTCAGTCAAACCTGAAAGAGCAAGGGGCAATTTTAATAAGAACCGAGAATTGGAAACCTAAGTTAAATATTAGTTATTAGTAGGTAAATAGGACCATGGCTGGAAATTTATTAATTGACATATTTTACCAAGCTTGGCCTTGAGGCACGTGTCCTAAGAAAGTCATATTCTGGTCATGGTGAGTTGGTCACCTAGCTAACATCCACGAAAAATTTGGGCTTCGTAAGCTCATGAGGAGCCGAGATATTAGTCGTGGGTACTTTGCCCCCACAAGTACCCCTTAGGGTCAATTAAGCCTGAATAGGGTTAATGGAGCAAAATTCTAGCATTTTGGGGTTCAAAATTTTTTTATGACCACAAAAATTCATTTTTGAACTTCTGATATTAAAATCTGGATTTATTTCGTATATTTTTCAATTTGACCTGACATGACCTAAGATGACCTTTACCTGACATTGACCTCATAAATAGATAAACTGATGTAAAGTTAATCTCCATGTCAAATATCAATCGCCTTGGGCGAAAAATGGGCTAGTTATAAAAGCTACAGCTGAGTTACCTACGAAATAGTCGATTTGTGACGAAAATTTTGACTTTTGACACGTTATAAGTCCCACATTTTTTGACCAATTTCCAATGTTATTTTTTTTGTTAGAAGCCCTATGAATTCTTCTTAGGATGTGGGTTTGGTTTTTGCTCCCTGTTTTTTGGTTTTGGAACAGTCCTCGAAAAACCGTAGGGAGGGGGCATATAATATTCTACTGGCGGCCATATTGGAAAATGGCTGCCATTCGCTTCCTGGGCAGAATTCATGATGGCCCCATATCTGAAAATCTTCATAAGGGTCTAGACTAACTTTGTGCCAAATGCCATGCTTTTAACCCAAAGTGAACAAGCTAACCGCAGTCTTGAGATAAACAACATTCTTCTGCGTTCTGTCAGTAGTTTTTCATTTAGAAGCTTACGATGACACCAGAAAGGCTTAGTAGTGATGAAAATAAGGAATCTGGTGAGAGTGCAAATGTTTGTGAGCCATAGCACTCCAATATATATATATATATATATATATATATATATATATATATATATATATATATATATATATATATATGTATATATATATATCTTTTGTAGTTGGGTGAACATAGTGAAATCATCTCCATTTTTCTTTTGGCAATTCAACGCTGCATGATCAAAATATCACTCTTTTCTTCAACTTACCATCCTATCCATTTTCTTATAGTATCACCACTAAGGGAGTATGCATAGAGAAAGCAGGTTTGTCCACGCGGGCAATCAGCACTGACCCGCATCAAGAATTAAATCATATAAACAATTGTAGGCGTGCACAGAGGAAGCAGGTTCGAGCTGGTCGGTGCCAGCAGATACTTCAACCTGCTTTTCGGTTTGCTCGGATCATTCTTGCCTGCTCAACCCGTGCAGGTAGACACTAGTGACTATAGAACAGGATGGATGTTGAGCTCTTCATATGCAAAGTTTATGAAAGAGCGTATGTGAAATAAGTGGAATAAGCACCACCAGGAATGTGCTGGATAGTCTGGGTCTGAAATCACCCAAGAATTGAAGTGAGAAGGTAAACAATTATTATTATTATTATTATTATTATTATTATTATTATTATTATTATTATTATTGTTATTATTATAATCATTATTAATGATAATTTCAATGATAATAATAATAATAATAATAATAATAATAATAATATAAATATTAATAATAGTAATAATAATAATAATAATAATAATAATAATAATAATAATAATAATAATAATAATAATAATAATAATAATAATAATAATAATAAAGATAATAATAATAATAATGATAATAATAATAATAATAATAATAATAATAGTTCTAGTAACAATGATAATGATAATAATAATAATAATGATAATAATATTAATAATAATGATAATAATGGTAATAATAATAATATTATTATTATTATTATTATTATTATTATTATTATTATTATTATTATTATCATTATTATTAATATTTTCAATATTATCAATAATAATAATAATAATATTATTATTGATAATGATAATAATAATAATAATAATATTATTATTATTATTATTATTATTATTATTATTATTATTATTATTATTGTCATTATTATTATTTTTTTTATTACTATTATTATTATTATTATTATTATTATTATTATTATTATTATTTATTTATTATTATTATTATTATTATTATTATTATTATTATTATTATTGTTACTATTAATATTACCATTTTTATGATTATTTTTTATTATTATTATATTTATTATTATTTAATTATACTACTACTACTACTACTACTACTACTATTATTGTTATATTATTATTATTATTATTATTATTATTATTATTATTATTATTATCTTCATCATTATCAATTGTTATCATTACAGTAAGTCCTTGTTATACGGTAGTTCTTTATCCGGTAAATTCACAGTTATAGTATTTGGAAATTACTACCCTCGATTCGATATATGGTAAGAAAAATTCAGATACGGTATCCGCTCATGTCATCCGAGAGGGCCCAATGCTGGGGAGCAGGGGTGATGACGTCATCCACGCCACACCTCCCCGCCATTCACAGTACTGACTTTTAACTCGACCACCCTTGGAGCCTATTATCTCTTCCCCTTTCCCCTTTTTTTTTTTTTTTTTTTTAACTGCATTGCATATTACTTACATGCATTACTAACTAGATGAATAAATGGAATATTAAAGGGTCTATTGTAAGCACAAATATATTCATAATAATTATGGCAAACATTTAAAGCCTACTACCAGTGGCGAACCATGCAGCAACTGATAAAGGACATAGATGGGCCTGGCAAGTCCACTATCAGAAAATGGTGGAAGTGGTATAACATCAAGCACACCTTAGATAACATCAAGTCATCTTGGGACAAAGTGAAGATGTCTACCATGAACTTGGCGTGGAATATAGAATGGCCAGAATACACGCACGACTTCCCAGGCTTCGCTGAAGACAAAATCGGTGCAATCAGAAATGACATGGTAAATCTGTGCCATAGGGCTGGCTTTGATGAAGTTGATGATGATGTTCAAGATCTTTTGGAAAGCCATGCTGAACCTCTCTCAAATAATGAACTTAAAGAGCTAGACAAGGCATCACAGGAGGCAGAAACGAGGAAGAAGAACCTGTGCGTGGCCTGGACATCAAGACTCTTAGAGAATGTCTCAGTGGTATTGAAAAAGCTCTGGAAACCCTGAAGGAATGTGACCCAAATCTTGCCAGGAGTAGCAAAGTGGCTCATGATGTAGAGAAAAGTGTCAAGATTTATCAAGAAATCTACGATGAAAAAACAAGAAAAACCAAAGTCTTCCATCTACTCGTTCTTCAAGCCAGTCAGACATGCCGTCCCTGTCACACTTGCCGACCCTGCTACAGCTGGCCTTTTCACATCTGCTGCTGACGTTTCTACAGCTGGCCCTTCCTCCATATCCTCTATCTTCAAACCAGTGAAACGTGCCGACCCTGCTACAGCTGGCCCTTCCACATCTGCTTCCAACTGTGCAGACGACAACGTCTTATCCTCGTCTGCCCACTCAGCAGAAGATGAGTAAGGACTGAAATCCCTACTGTTCCTTAGCCTCGGGAGGGACATCATCTGATATAATACATGGTAAGTGAAAGGTAAATAAAAACATTTTTATTTCTTTTGTGCAGTACTTTACATTTTTTTTTTTATGACTATTTTCATGTATTTTCATTTCTGTAGGGGTGACTTTTCACATGCTGGAAAGCATTCTGTATTATTACATGTTATGATGGGTTCAGTATACAGTAATTTTGATTTGTGGTAAGGTTTTCAGGAATGCATATCTACCATATAACGAGGACTCTCTGTATTTTTATTATTATTATTATTATTATTATTATTATTATTATTATTATTATTATTATTATTATTATTATTATTGTCATCATCATCATCATCATCATCATCATCATCATCATCATCATCATCATCACCACCACCATCATCATTGTTATTATCATTATCATTATGACAGATACTGCCTTTATTCCTGTCGCTCACCGAGCGGGTCGGAGCTGGCTACCTGCGTCCTTTGTGAACACCTTATTGCACTGGTTTCCGGTGCTGACCTGTTCTGGGAACCAGAGCGCTGGTAACCTGTTTTCTCTGTGCACGCACCCTAAGACTAGTGTTTGGGTAGGGTTAATGAAGGTATTCCGCTGTCTACGGTAGTGCCAATCAGCAATGTGTGATTGTAGTTATATATGTAAAAGATATCACAGATAGATCAATATATACTACCACTGTAATTTAAAGTAAATGTTGTAGTATATCACAGAAAAAACAAACATTTGTGAATTTCTTATACAACAACAACAATGAAACTTGGCATACCTGTCTTACAATGTTACAAAAAAATGTAATGTTTTTTTGTTGACTTTCTCTTTAGCTGTAAGATGAGTAAGTAGTGAAACATTAATGTTTTTTAGTACAGCTAGAAGGAATATCTGCAGATTGGGTGCTGTTTTCATTGTAAATATTAATATGTTCAAACCCAGGTGAGTGGCAATACTTAAGCCTACACACCCTGGCCTCACGAGTCATGTGTCACCTGTGTGACCTGGATTAGGTCGTTTCCTTGGCTTTTATATCTTGGGTGGTGTAGAAACAAAATCAGAATGTATTGTACAATGCAATTGTATCACTTACTACATCAAATTTATAACCATGTGCCATTGAAAAGCGTGCATGCAGATCCACCTCTCAGGTCATTATTCACCAATCAGAGCAGAAGAAGCATGGCAACATCACAGGCAGGGGGTATACCTTTGCTGACCCCATTCAAACCCTAGTTTTAGAGTGGTCACACTATAGTGCCTCTTACATTTGCCATTCAATTTTACTCATGTACATTCTTTTTACATATTTATTGATTCTCATGCCTTTTTAACAAAACTCTTTGGCTTATGTATCTTCCATAGTTTACTAGCAGTGCTTGGTACTTGCAGGTGTATGCCAAAACAGATATGACAACATCTAAGCCCCAGCATGGAGTGTCAGCCTTCTTAATAGAGAAGACCTTTGATGGGTTCAGCACTGGTCAGAAGCTAGACAAGTTGGGCATCAGAGGTTCCAGCACAGGAGAACTCATCTTTGAAGACTGCAAAGTCCCAGGTATAAACATTGTCACTTTAGTTCTTTGACAGCTTTATTTTTTTTAGCTATTTTGATAGATATAGTACTGTCATACCTCGCTGAACACGAATCTCGCGTATACACGAATCGGTAAAATATACCATATTTCGCAGAGCACGACTTTGATTCGCGATTGCACGATTTGGTCTCCATTTGAATCTCCCGCTGGTCCTGTATTACTGTCTTATATATGCATATATGTTCACAAAACAACATTTCTATTAGCTTTGTACAAACCTTGCCCCCAAGAAAGGATTATTTTGTAATGCATAAAGTGAAATCTTACATGGAATACCAAAAAATAAAGCAGAGATGATGAGATGATAGTGAATTACTAATGAAATACTGCGGTATTTCATTAGTAATTCACTATCACTCACTGCCACTGAGTCCAGGTTATCCTCATGGCATGAGCGTATATAGATACTAAGATATGATATCCATTATAGCAGGCAATAGAGGAGTGGAAACAAATGTAATATCGTGGTGAAAGAAAACACGCCAAGCTAAAAAGGTCACAAGAAGAAGAAGTGGGCAAGTCACCAGAGTCTCTGCCGTCTGTGGCCGATCTCATCATCTCTGCTTTATTTTTTGGTATTCCATGTAAAATTTCACTTTATGCATTACAAAACAATCCTTTCTTGGGGGCAAGGTTTGTAAAAAGCTAATAGAAATATATATAAATATTTTGTTTTTTTACCCATGTGGTATGTTGGGGACCAGCCCAGAACGCATCCCCCCTATTGTCATTATTTCCTATGGGAAAATTACATCAGCTTACCAAATTTCCACTCTACGAACAGCATTGACACCCCCTATCCTGTTCGTTAAGCGGAGTATTACTGTACTAGTACTGTAATTAAATAAAATGTGTGTTTGGTACTCCATTTATTTTTTTTTTTTTTTTTTTTTCAGTCTTTTTGGTAAAAAAGTGTTTTTTTGAGAGGATCTGAGAACATAACCCCTATTTTCCCATAGGGCCTATTATTCGCCCAACACGAATCTCGCCATGCGCGACGAGCTCAGGAACGTAACTGTCGTGTTGGGCGAGGTATGATAGTACTTTATTGTAGCTTGAAATCTAGATGTTCTATTCTGTAGACTTCTTTAATACATATCATGTCTATCACTTTAAATCTCTTGGGAATGTATAGAATTTGTGGTATCTTTTTTTTGTCATTTATTTTATGGATCCTTAGCAGTTACTTTTATAATTATTGTATAGTAGGCCTGCTGTTCAGGTGTGTAGTTTTCAGTGATGAGACAGTATAGACAAGCAGTGTAAGTGAAATAATGAAGTAACTTCCATATTAAAGTAGTAAATGAGGGGAGGGAAGATTTTGATAATTTTTTAAAGACCTATTGTCATCCAACAATACTTTGTAGTACCTGACAGAGGCAAGCTTACCATTATAGCATGCAATGTATATAGGTAGTCCATATGCATTAAGAGACGGGTTCAGAAATTAATTATCGTGAAAATGATTCAATTAACATTGATAGTAAAGGATGGCAACTCTGTCTTCAGCCTTCTTTGATTGAGATTGGTTTTGTTGCAGATACACACAAATTCCATCATTAATGTGTATCCTGAATTAATTTACCTAATTTTTTGATCAGCCAAGAATATGCTAGGGAAGGAGAATGGAGGGATCTATGTGCTCTTCTCTGGCCTGGACCTGGAGAGGCTGGTGCTCGCCTCACAGCCTGTAGGGTGAGTGAGATGTCACCTATGTGCTTCTTTTTCATTCAAACATGTTTTGGCTCTGCTTCTTCTCTTCCTTGCTCCAACACTTACCTAACACATCATTGCCACACTTTCACTTTTCTGCTTGACTTGAAGGATTCATCAATTGTTAATGTGATTCATAAGTATTTTGTCAAGATGTTGATCAATCAAAGGAACAGTTACTCCTTATTTCATAAAAGTCAGTTCTTCAATTTTTGCAAATTTATATTTTGTGCACTTTTTTTTTACAGATTGTATCAAAGATTAGATTAGTTTACCACCATTAATAAAGCAGGCTTTCTTATAAGATGTAAAAGATTTTCTCTGTGAAAAGTTTTCTCCTTTGTAATTTGTCATATGTCTCTTCTCAGACTGATGCAGGCTGCTTGTGATGTTGCATTCGAATATGTTCACTTAAGGAAGCAGTTCAATACAAGAATTGGGGAGTTTCAGCTGATGCAGGTATGATTACTATTGTGTGTAATTTAGCTTTCCTTGATAAGAATTAAGGAAAGAACATGTTGCTTACATAACTTGCCAATTGAATTTTATGAATCAATCTGCCCATGACAATTTCAGTTTACTGGTTCGCAGGCTGTACATTAATTCAGTGTGCAGCATCCATTATGCAGTCTTCTCAGGTTTTTATGTCTTATAACTTTCAGCCTTCTATAATTTTGTTTTACTACATTTATCTTGACTGTTAACTACATACAAGAAAAGTAGAAAAGTTTCAAAATTGGTTGGTGCTGAGTTAAAAAATCATGTTTTGTAGACTTGGCATGTTTTTATCATAGTTCTTTCCAAAATAGATGAAGCATCTTTGTATTGTTGTTTAGGCACTGTAATTTGTCAGTGTATATGCTACAGTTACTAACACTTATTTTTTTACTGTATTTTAAAAGTTTGCAATTGAATACACTGACCGTGTCCTTTTGATGTTTTCAGCATTTTTTACTTGTAAACACAGATTTCTTATTCTTGTTTCCTTTACTGACCAAGATTGTGGTATTCTCAGGGAAAGATTGCTGACATGTACACCACTTTGAGTGCATGTCGATCATACTTGTACTGTGTGTCACGTGCTTGTGACCAGGGACACGTCAACAGGAAGGACTGTGCTGGTGTCATTCTGTATTGTGCTGAGAAAGCGACTCAAGTTTGTTTGGAAGCCATCCAGTGTCTAGGTAAAGTATATCTTTTCTAGCTATCATTGTTATTGTTACCCTGTCATTTGTTAGGTGGTATGAAATCAGCACTATGTGGTTCAGTGTCATCATTACTTGTACATATGTTTATTTTTCATTATTGATAATCTTGGGATGGTCACTGTTGCTGGATCTTGACCTTGGCTTGGTTTTGAAAAAGTTACCATTGCTGTTTGATTATTTTTCTTGTTAATTGCTTTAAAAAAATCTCATCAGTGACAGTTGAGGTTTAACAGAATTTTAAGAAAATTTTACATGCTTTAGAGTTAGAAAAAATGTAAAGTATATATGAGGCGTTGCGTGACGGAGGGAGTTAAGCGCCACTATAGACGAAATTGAGTTATGTATAGCACTGTCTTCGCCAGAGTCTCAGCTTTCCAGCGGTACCAAACTTAGGAGTAAGCGCCAACGCCTTCATGGTAAAAAATCCCATAACGTAACATTAACTTTTCTCCGTACTGTAGCTCCATCCGTCGTGCATCAATCCAGGCTTCACGAGGGGAGATAAGTGACAAGCCGAGTGACCAATCCCTTGCTGCGTAGCGTACTGCATAGCTCTGCCTCGGCCAATCACTGTCTGTCATGCATCCCCAGCTGCCCGAGGCCCGCCACCAGCCAAGCCAGTCTATGCTATTGTCTCCGCAAGCCCCGTGATTAATAATTTTTTTTTTTTTTTTTTTTTTTTATATAACGTTGGTCAGTAGATACCGTGTTATGGCTTCTAACAGTGGTGAGGGGAGTGCCGAAGGGGGCTTATTACAACGCAAAACAGGCCCCAGCCCTAGTGAGTGGAAGAAAATTGTGGCGAAAACCAAACAGAACACCGGCCAGGAATATGTGAGCCGAGATACAGGAAAAGTTGTAAAAAAGCGTGAGGAAGGGCTTGCATGCAAGGATGGTTGCTGTGATAAGTTGGGCTTAGATAACATTAGGAAAATACATGAATCCTTTTGGCGTATTTCTTTTCCTTTTTTCATGTCATCTACTCTACTTTTTCTCCTCTTAATCTCTCTTTTGCGATTTTGAAGATCTCTTTTATTGTGTTTTATTGTTATTTTGTATTTTGCTAGGATGTGATTATGATTGTGTGGGTTTGGAGTCATGTTGCAAGCACTATAGTAGGATATTGATTGAATAAAACAAGAGGAGAAAAACGCGATCAAAGTTTTGCGACATTTGGAATGCGATAGCTAAAATACGGATCAAGCTAGAGAGCTGAGATTGGTCTTAAATAAAAGCTTAGGATGTTTACTTTATGCATGGTATTATAGTATTTCAACAACTTATCATAGTTCTGAGATATAAACCAATGACCACATTTTTCGCCGATTTAACACTGTGAAAAAAAGCTAAGAAATAATTTCACCGTTAATCCTTTCATATTATGACAAGATTATGTGTTTGATTTTATGACAGACATAAAGTAGACATTCTAAGTTTTCTTTTAAGACCAACCCCAACTCTCTAGCTTGATCCGTTGCTGAGGTATCACATTCCAAATGTCGCAAGAATTTGACTGCGTTTTTCTCCGTTTTTATTTTTGGCGCTTATCGCCCACGCATAACGCATAATATATATATATATATATATATATATATATATATATATATATATATATATATATATATATATATATATATATATATATATATATATATATATATATATATATATATATATATATATATATATATATATATATATATATATATATATATATATATATATATATATATATATATATATATATATATATATATATATATATATATATATATATATATATATATATATATATATATATATATATATATATATATATATATATATATATATATATATATATATATATATATATATATATATATATATATATATATATATATATATATATATATATATATATATATATATATATATATATATATATATATATATATATATATATTTATTTATTTATTTATTTATTTATTTATTTATATTTATTTATTGTTTGCACAAAGAGATGGATCTTTAAAATGGAACTTATAGTATGTATATCTAAGGTTACAGTATTTTTTCTATAGGTGCTTGTACTTTGCAAAAGTGTAATGTCTGAAACAGCTTTTTTTTTCGTCACTCCAGAAGGCTTATTAAAGAGAAAAACAATGTAGAAATATGATTGATTTGATAGCACAGTGGCTGGAGTATTTGAACATAATAAGATAAATGGATGGAGGTTATGAAATGGCCAAGAATGTTGGGTATGTATGTTGATAAGACAATGGCACTAAGTCTTAGGCAGATGGTAGAAAATTGTGAAGGCTACAGGCATAGTAAAAAGTTGTATTTTATGAGTGATATTGTTGAAACTTTTATGACTGCAAGCTTGAGTAATAATCATTTGACATTTAAACATAAATGCCTTGTTTTCTCCTTTTCCAGGAGGGAATGGCTACATCAATGACTATCCAACTGGTCGCTTCCTTAGAGATGCTAAGCTTTATGAAATTGGGGCTGGCACCAGTGAAATCCGTCGCCTGGTTATTGGTAGAGCCCTGAATTCAGAGTATAGGTAACTGGTCAGCCTGCACACTTAAGACAGGTATGGAATGATGACTTGTGTGTTCACTGAACAGGTGTTGCTGTTCTGTAGCTTGTGATATTCTTTTTCATTCTTATTTACAGTGATTCCATGAATAGGTGTTATGTTGGCTTTTACATTAGTAATGAGAGCATTGGTATCTCACAACTATCATCAGAGTTCTTCTCACCGGGTGGCACACAACTACTAGGATCTGTGATGAAATTGAAATTTGAATGACATAAGATGCATTATTGTTATACTGCATTTTAGAAGCTATGTACTGAGGATCAGCATTATACATACTATAACATTGACAGGTATTGTCAACAGGATGCAACCTCAGGCCATGCAGTATGTAATATATTATAGGCAGTCCATCTACAAAACTGTTCATAATTTTACCAAGTAAATAAGAATCATAAGGATAGACTTTTGGTTCGTTTGGAATAACAAAGAAGGGAAATATATTTATTTGTAAATTTTTATCTTATTCTGAAGAATTAGTTATGTATACATAAGAATTCAAGTCAAAGGATATTATAGAGCCATATTGTTGTACAAAATATTTCTGGTCACCTTCCTTACCTAGTGAGTAGAATACAGCAAATGAGTTAACAAATGGGCATAATATGTAGTTTCAGCTGTATCTATTCAACCCCAAAATCTGAAAACTTATAGTTATTAGATGTTTTATATTAGATGTTGAACATCATAGATGGACAGAATAGACAGTGGACACTACTATTCCAGATGCTACAAAAATAGTGATGCTTGGAAGAAGTGATGTAGAGTAATTGTGGCGCCCCCTGCTATAGTGAACTAAACGACGCAGACAAACAATCGAGAAAATTTTGTTTGAAAGCCCTGCTTACTCAGCTGTATGTGCACATACCTCACTACAGCACTGTGCTGTAATGTGGTAAGTGACCATATTTGGCACTTGACTCAAAGCATCTGCAGTTCCATTGGCCAGGAGGTGATGACTCACTATAATCTCACTTGGTGATTGGTCCTGGTACTTCTGTCAGGCACTTGCCTCACTATAGTACGGATATTTCACCTTGTGCTCTGGGAGTGGAAAAATCTTGAGTTTTTCTATTATATTCCAACTTTATAAACTTATGTTTTGAACTTTCATCAGAGAGCTTGAATTGCCCTATCTGGTGCATGTGACAACTTAATTTCGACCCAGGTGTGGCTTACTTCACTATAGTAGGGAACACTAGAATAATTGAGATTAACAATGTCATTACAGAGAACGATTCAGATTTGAAAGGACACTCCTAGTTAAAGGTTGTGCATGGCCATCATCACAGGTCAGGATTGAAAAATTCATTGAAGTGGCTGTATTCCTTTGTAACAAAATAACTGATGTAATGGTAAGGTTTGTTGATCATGCAAGTGAATCAGTATTATGGAAAACTAGGATAGATTATGACAGTAAAATTTCAGCCATATTTCATGGACATTGGACGTAAAAACTTGCCTTTTATCAGAACTTTAAAAGAAAATTCCTACTACTAGTACATACTTTCATTCAGGCAGCTTAAGTTTCAAATGCAACCAGACACATTTATCCAAAATATATGAAACAGTTTGCTAGAACTATACAACACCATATTTGTGACTTTACTTTAAAAATATTAATAATAGGAAAAGTTACCAACCAAGTAATTAGACAGTTTACAAATAATAATTAAACTATTGTTTTGGCTCACCATAAACATTCATTCAGAGTGCAGAGGAATAGATATCCCATTTGTGATTTTAATTCAGTATTTTTATTGATTAAATGTATTAGTTTTAGAACTTAAAGCAAGAAGTGAAGCTTTCACTCATTAGATAGTTTTCTCTAAAAATTTTTGAAGAGTGTAATGAGCTGTGTGATGATCTGGGTCGTTGGGTTGCTTAAGTATGATTAGTGTACTTCAATCTGAAAAGTCATAACTAAGAGGGATGTGGATTTTTGAAATTACCTCTAATTCAGACACACAAACACACATTTACTCAACTGCAGCAGAAGTGGGACTAACAGATGTTTTGTTCAAAGTGTTTAAGGTTGTAAGAGTTGCAAGTTGTTGACAGGTATTAGGCCAGGACTTTGTCTTTATTGTCTGAATTTAGGTGATGTTCCTTGATATTCTACATTAGTGAGAATTATTAGTTTTAAGATATTCATACTTAGATTGTGATCTTAAGAAATGGTGACTGTTTATGTATATTGGACTCTATAATATATCTGACTTAGTGCTCTGCTTTAGCAAGAAGGGAAATATAAGAACAAAATTACCCATTGATGGAAGAAAGAAAAAAAAGTCATATAATTATTATTTGTGTCATGTGCAAAATTACTTTGTTATTCAGGAAGAATCAGTGTTAGATGTATGAAATGGTTAGTTAGGTTGTGTAAGTTAACAGAGATGAATTACTCAAAATTTCAAGTCCTGCCTTAATTTTGGAAAGGTAAGACAACAGAGGACTGTGTATTGGAGTGAAATTTTATCTAACATGCTCCAGGCAAACTTGACAGCCTCAGTCTTGAATGACCCTGCTTTGGACCACATAGTTAAGGGATAGAATTCTCTATGTATATGGATTAACATGTGTACAATTACTTTAAAGTAAATTTTATTTTTGTAGTAGTACAAATAATGTAGGTTACATAACACTATAGCTGGAACAATTTTTGTGGGTTGTCCTTGTACTATTTGGAAGATGAAATAAACACAAATGATATATCTATCTATATACATTTCAATGGTACGGTCATGGTAAGGTACCCTTTGAAGATCAGCTGACCACCTTACAAAAAGAAAATTGGGAAACATGCTGGACAGTTGTGACCTTAAGCCCTGTATACAGGAACAAGTTTTGTTGTGATTATGTCTGCTGCAACTGGTGCTTAATGGCTGGCTGGGATGAAACATCTCACTGTCCCGATTATGTCTGCTGCAACTGGTGCTTAATGGCTGGCTGGGATGAAACATCTCACTGTCCCAGATTCGAAGTCAGCAGTTTTAACATTTCATTGCTATTTCACATTGCAGTTACCCACATCCAGATTAATTTTGAGTAGGGTGTCATGGGTTTTTCCATTGTCCATGAATATTCTTTCCAAAAAGTCATTTAAAGCAAATATAACAGTGAGTCACATAATTTAATCTGTAAAATATTAAAGCACTAAAACAGTTGGCTGTAGCTAATATAACTTTATTAACATCCAAAATCATTAATATGTACTGCAAGCACCTGCTGGTGCATCTACTATCTAAAGTTATTAATAGTACAGTGCAAACATCTGGTATATCTACTTTTGCTTTTTCTCTTGAAGGCAACTAAATATATATTTTGTACCGTGGTACACTGGAAACATGCGTGGTTTGGGGTTCGAATCCTGTCCACGATCGGAGTGTAGGTTGGGCTTCCTCACTTGGGGCAGCGGTTTTCTAGCAGGTGGGCTTTGAGAGAGGAGGTACCCCAAAAAGTATCCCCTTTAGCCCATAAATTCCTGTGAAAAGCTCACATGGTATAAAAAAAAAAAAAAAAAAAAAAAAAAAAAAAAAGGATATTGGAAATCAATCGATAAAAATCTACAGTAGTAATATCGTCTGAATTTCTCAGATGCAAACTTACAAATCTATTTCAGTCATACGTAATAACAGCTGTGCATGTCTGCAGAAAATATAAACTGAGACCAAAGAGAACTAATTACTATTTCTCTCTCTCTCTCTCTCTCTCTCTCTCTCTCTCTCTCTCTCTCTCTCTCTCTCTCTCTCTCTCTCTCTCTCTCTCTCTCTCTCTCTTCCTGTGTTCACTGTTACTTTTTCCTCTTGGTACTTGTGCTCATGTATCTAGGTTGGCCAGGTGCCTGCAAAGGAAGAGGAGCTTGTTATACCATTAGCTGTAATATTAAAGTGGGTGGATTATCAAATACTCCCAGGGTGTCAATATTGCCCTTGGTTCTCTCTCTCTCTCTCTCTCTCTCTCTCTCTCTCTCTCTCTCTCTCTCTCTCTCTCTCTCTCTCTCTCTCTCTCTCTCTCTCTCTCTTCAGATCCCATTGCCGAGTTCTATTTTTTGTATAATCTAGCAAATTTTTATCATGTTAAGTCATTCATCTGTATTTTATATTGTCAACAACTGTCATACACCAATGAGGGGGATAACTAATCTAGGGCAACAAAAAGATAAAAAAAAGATCCCATTCAGTCGACAGTCTCCTTACAGATTGGAAAGGGTTAGCCTGAAGACAGGGATAAATGTCTGGAAACCTCCCTCTTAAATGAAGTCAAGTCATAGGAAATGGGAAATAGAGACACAGGCAGGGAATTCCAGAGTTTACCAGAGAAAGGTATGAAAGACTGAGAATACTGGGTAACTCTTGCACTGGAGACTTGAATGAATAAGGGTGAGAGGAAGAAGAAAGCCTTGTGCTGCGAGGCTGCTGAATGAGGGGAGACATGCAGTTAACAAGATCAGAAGAGCAGTTAGCATGAAAATAGCAGTACAAGATAGCAAGAGATGCAACATTCTGGCAGTTAGAAAGAGGCTGAAGACAGTCAGTCAAAGGAGAGGAGTTGATGAGACGGAAACCTTTTTAATTCCACCTTATCTAATAAAACTGTGTGAATGGAACCCCCCCCCCTCATACAGGTGAAGAGTACTCCATACATGGGCAGATGAGGCCTTTATACAGAGTTAGCATTTGGGAGGGTGAGAAAAACTGGTGAAGACAACTCAGAACACCTAACTCCATAGATGGAGTTTTAGCAAGAGATGAGATGTGAAGTTTCCAGTTTAGGTTATGAGTAAAGGGCAGACCAATGATATTCAGTGTAGAAGATGGGGACAGTTGAGTGTCTTTGAAGAAGAAGGGATAATTGGCGGGAAGGTTGTCGAGTTGATAGATGGAGGAATTGAGTTTTTGAGGCATTGAACACTAGTAAGTTTTTTCTCTGCCCCAATCAGAAATCTTAGAAAAATCTGAAGTCAGGCATTCTGATTTCTGATTGGATAGAGAAAACTTGTAAGGTTCAGTGCCTCAAAAACTCAATTCTTTCATTTATCAACTCGGTAGACTGTTCTACCTTTCAACCCTATTTAGAGTACAAGAGTGATCAAAAGTTTTGAGACTATTTCCATTGTAAATTAAGGAAATTAGTAAGTTAAATTCATTATCAGGGGAAAGCATAGTTTTTTTTTTTAGCCACATTGCATGAGGTACAGGCAACCCCCGTTTAACGAAGGTTCACACAACAAAATTTTGCTACAACGAAGGTTTAATTTTACTACCATCTGATTATTTAACAAATACCAAACTCGCTTTAACAAAGTTTTATCCAGGTAATTTTTTCCAAGTTTGAAAGCCCCGCCGTATCACGCAAGCCGACAAGCTTTTGAATAGACTAGCAGCCGCAAATACTAAGGCCTGCCTCAGGAGAAATCCTGGGACACCTGTAGAATCAAGATCAAGATCAAGATCAAGCCTCTCGTGGACAACACACACCACTCACTCCCATAACAGCGTCAGCAGCAGCTCATCTTCACTTGCTCAACTTAGCACCAAAACTCCTTGCAATGTGGCCTAGCATTCCTAAGAAGACCAGGAAGTCTCTTACTCTCAAAGTGAAGCTTGATATTATTCACAGACACGAGAGAGGCGAGAAAACTATAGTATTGCTGGCCACCATCTTGACTCCATCTACTGTCTCTAATATTTTCAAGTCAGCAGACTATTAAGAAGACTGGTGAGACTGTATCTTCCTTGCAAGCTAAAAGAACCACCTGATATCATGACTCTACAATGGATAAAATGGAAAGCCTTGTGGAAATGTGGTACATAAGTTTTGTATGCGGTACAATGATGCGCCCTTTGTTTACATTGCACAGGTTGCCGGTTAGTGTCTTTCCCGCTTCACTCTCCCTCCCTTCGTAAATTTAAGATCAACATTATAAAGCTACGTACATACATACATTAGTGTACATTATAATAACTTAAATTAAATTTAACTGCCTAAATGTTAAACTTCATAATTTTTACTTTCATTAAACCTTTCACCGTACTATCATGCACTCTCGCTTTGCTTACTCTCAGTGGAAGTTCAAGTCAGGGGTAAACTTGTTATAATCGGTTCACTTAACAAAGTTTCGCTTAATGAAGTGTTTTTTAGGAACGTAACCCCTTCGTTAAACGGGGGTTGCCTGTACTACATTGGCCTTTGTTTCACTTATCATAACCAAGTTCATGTGCATGTCCTTACTTACGTGAGGGCTGAACCCCAATAGGTAAGATTGAAGATGAGGAAAATTATAGGAACTAGGATGCGGCCAAATACCATTAAGGCCATATTATTTTTCTTCTCTGGAGTGGATGGAGCAAAGGTGGGGATCTCTTCTTGTGCCTCTGCGTCTTTGCTGATCACCTACAACAGATATTTAGTACCATATATGTAAACAGATTTTAGGAAAAGTGCTTTACAAGAACATTGTAACTTTCTATTCACAGCTAAGTGAATATTCATGACTTCAGAATGCTGGAATTATGTCCTTGTGACAAATTACATTGTGATACTCATGAATTATTGGTGTAAGTTGACAAAAATGCATAGTCAAATGTACAAGCTTTAGCTTGATGGCAGGCTAATCATGTGATAACAAAATGGTTAGTGAAATGCACAAGACTCGATAGAAACCAATGCTGACTTGTACTATTGATGAAGATGAAGATAAGATGGAGGAGGAAGAGATGAAAGGAAGCCAGCGAGGAACCTGCATGGCTGCAGCAAAGTCAACAAGAGTTTGCAACATCACCACCACGAAGATGATGACAATGGAGAAGAAGAGCCAAATATCAACCAGCTTGAAATATGATGTCTTGGGCAGTGAATTGGAAGTCTGTTGACCAAGAAGTGTTGGAAGAAAAAAAAAAAATAAATAAAAAAATACATTACCAATTATATACTATCTGATTTGTTAAGATTGAATACTTTCACATTAACATCAGTGATCTAAAGACACTTGATTTGACTTACTGGGTGTGTGCTGTTGGTTAGTGATAAAGAAGACAGGACTTGGCAGTACCTGGGTGAAGAGTGAGGCAAGGACAAGCAGGGCTGTCAGTGCCACCACAATGCGGGAGTTGAAGTCATCGATCTTGAAGAAGAAAGTTGCATAGGCAATGACCATCAGGAGGGTGGTGGGGATGTAGAGGGTGAGGAGGTAGAAGCCATATCGCCTAATAAATCTCACATTCACTTGTATAGTTGAAAACTCCCCTCCAGAGACTCTTTCCATGTCCAGTCGACCTGCATTAAGAAGATATCATAATGTGCATGAAATAAGAAATACAAATTGATAGGAAGAAACTGTACATACATACTCATAAAGAACTTACATATAGTCAGTAACTCTATTTGCAAAAGCATAAGCAACAGTAGTAAAATTGTATTACTTTATTACACCACAGCTAAGAAATTGGCATGAATTTTGGAGAATGGCAGAAATAAGCTAGAATATATGTAAAGCTTTCCAGTTTCATAATTCAACAAATAGATTTGGTCTCATTTCACAAGCCTTACTTTTATCATCTGTACTTCAGACAGTGTAGCTTATTACAGTCTCATAAAATCTAATAGGTCTACTTCTGTTTGTTCTTCCTTTGGTGGTTAAAACCCTCTTTATTATTCTGTTCTGACAGATGTAAATGTGCCTAAAGCAGGAACATACCAATGGTATACTCAATAAGTGCTGGTGGTCCTGAATAATTGGCAGCAGCAGGCACCAGCTGCATGTAAGTTGCTGCTGCTGACACCAGTGTAAAGCGTAGGAAACACACCTGCAACACCCAGATAGCAACCAAAATAACTCTAGAGGAAATGTAATAAATCAAGTGCTGTAGGTATTGTTGCTAAGTTAGTCAATTAGAAACAAACAAAGACCATATCAATGTATATGAAAGTGTAACTGACCTGAGCATCGAAGGGGAACATGATGAGGTCAAAGTCACAGGTGTAGGTGAGGGTGTAGAGCTGACTCGTTTCCAAACTGTTTTCAAGACCAGAGAAGATATTCACTGCAACACAGGGTCACAGATGGTGTCAGAAATATGAAGGTAATGGGAAGTTATAAGAATCTATGTGCAAGATAGAGATGGATTTATTCTGTGCAGCTGCGTGGCTGTAGAGCTAACACAGAAAGAGAGAGAGAGAGAGAGAGAGAGAGAGAGAGAGAGAGAGAGAGAGAGAGAGAGAGAGAGAGAGAGAGAGAGAGAATGGACCACTGAGATACATAACTGTAGTCTTATAACCAAATACCAGTTCCTTCTTAACAATCTGGGTATGCCCAACTTACTTTCATGGGTGAGGTGAGGAGGAGCTGGCTTAGAGGTACCTTGGCGCACTACTTCCACTCGTGCCCCCTGGTCAAGATTGGTGAAGATATTACCCTGGGCATTACTGAAGAATACCCTTGGTGTCCAGATGCTGGCTACGGCCTCTCCAAAGAGTAGGTTGAGAGTGCGGTCATCTTTCAGGTTGAGATAACTGAGACGGACATCTTTCCATTGCAGACTGAGGGACATTGTTGAGACGTATGTTAAGTCTTGTGTCACAATGGATGGGAAAGCAATGATGTTAATATAGATCAGGACCTGAAGTGGACTGCCTTCTTGAGTGGGTGGAGGAGGAATGGTATTGCGATAACCTTGTGGCAGCTGAACAACAGAGCATTGCGCTTCATCACTCTGGTCTCCACAGTCAATGCGCAGGTCACATCGGTTCTCAAGAGGAATACAGGTGCCATCAGAACAAGTGAATTGGTCATTGCGACAGACAGAAAGTGTGAGGTTGACCAGTGTACCTGGCAGGATGTTGCACACTTCACCGGCCAGCTTCCATGTCTTGGTCCCAAAAGGATAATTGCCCTCCCGCAGGGGCTGCCATAGTGCAGTTGCTCCTTCCTCCTTCAGTGAAAGAGTGCAGATGTTAATAACATGACAGTTTATATTTATATCAAGTAGAATCCACATTATAAAGAGAATCTTTTCAAGTAATTTTCTAAGATCAATACTGTACAAATTCTTAATTATGAGGAAAATATTTACAAATTTGCATCTTGAAAAAACATGCATTTACCTTCAGGGAGCGTATGGTCCAAGACTTGTTGCCTGTTTCCCAATAAATGTCAGAGTGGAAGAAGCCATGAAGTGCAGGACGGCCTCCCCTTTCAGCCCCCAGCACATACTCTTGATTGAAGGGAGAGTTGGGACAGACAGCTGGTCCCTTTAAGTATAGGGTGGACAGCTGTGGGAACTCACAAGGGACACAAAACTCATATGAGTCAAGACAAGCAATATCAGACCACCGGGAGGGGAAAGTGCCACTCAGCATAACCAAACAGTTCTCTGCCGTGCCGCCATTAGGTCCTGAGCCTCGCCATGGGCCTTCCCATGAGACAGGTTCATTTGTCTCCCAGTATTCCCACAGCCTCTCCTGCCGAGAGTCTGTGGCACCCATCCACAGGTATGAGGAGCCCTGTCCCTTGGAACAGTAAGTGGCTCTTCCTTGAGACCTTTCATACAGTCTCATGTTTTCTTGGTCATCCAGTGGCACCATCACACTGCCTCCCACCACCTAAAAAAGCAAAATACTGTTTGTTAAAAAGTGCATCGCTTCATGCATAAGGGGCCATATTTGATAACTTGCTATTACTTATTTCTCTCTCTCTGCCCTTCAAGCCATGCTGATATGTTATAAGCATTTCCCCATCACAAGCATCTACCTTACATAAATGGAGAGAGGCCTTGAGAGAAAATCTATCAGGAAAGAATGTGACTCTCCGACGCTGGCGGTTACATATGTCTTCCTTCTGCCACACTTTCCATGCCACCTCCCCAGATATGTTCCAGCGCTGCGAGGACCAGCTGAGAACATTCCCTTCTTGTTCTTCTTCACACCGTGCTATCTGCAAAGCTTTGTACATATATCACAGGACTTCTTTTCATGTCACTCAAGACCTGCTTAAGCACAAGTAACTGAGGCTACAGGCTTCCCCCAAGGTCTAGATATGTATTCCCATGGCCCCAAGGATGATCATTATGCACAAATTCATCAGAAGTTTGCTAGAGTAGTAACAAAATACATACATATTTTTTTGTGCTAGGGTACATACATAAATACACTCTCTCTCTCTCTGTAGAAGTGGTGTTTCACTAGTCTGCAGCCAATCGTGCCCCATTGATTGGTCTGTAAAAGCTGATAGAGGAAGTAAAATTTCAATGTATACTGCTTGAGAGAGAGAGAGAGAGAGAGAGAGTAAATAAATAAGTGGTTGAGATTTTGTCAGATTTATGTATCACTTATGCATTCACCCATATCCATGTGAGGCAGAAGTGGATAGATACCTTGCTGATTGTTGATGGGCTGAGCACTGATGACCAGAAGTTGAGCTGGGTGATCTCTCCACTGAAACTCTGGTCTCTTTGAAATCCACCCCCAAACCGGTCCTGCTCCTGCCCTGTATTGACACACACACACACACACACACACACACACACACACACACACACACACATTTAACAACGTAAATGAGAAGCTTGTATCGATTAAGATTAGATCGATAAATAGGGTGCAGAGATGAAATCATGAGAACATAATTTAGAGCTTATTGAACATAACTAAGCTGACACATTCATAAGTGTACAATGTAGCCTACACAAACACACACTATAATAATTTACCAATGACATAGGCACCAGCAGGATCGATGTTGCCTGACAAACGCCCAATGTTTCCCTCAGAAAGCGATTCTCCATTTACAAAGATGACCCAGTCACCAGACCGATGCTGGAAGGTGAAGCAAAAATGTGTCCACATTCGGAAGGGCGTCTCTAGTGATGTCTCGACCCAGATACTCTTTAGAGATACTTTATACTCTCCAACGCGATGGTCTGGCGCAATGCAGGCATGGCAAGCAGCATGGAGAAGAATGAAGAGTGCTTTTAGCGCTTTGGATGTCAAACAGCGGTATGTGAGAGCAGTATTAAAGTTCCTCATGATTCACCTATGTTAGTAAATCCTGATGTCATCTATACCTGCCGTGCGAATTATGATTTTTAAATTTAAGAGAAATATGCGGGGCAATAAGTTCCTAGGAGTTAGGAGGATCTGTATTACCTTAAGATAGTGTACTATTTTATGTTTAAATGAGGAGTTAACATTTGGTGAACTGAAAGATAATTATTATATCAGCAATGTGTGCTTTGTTCAGCCTCACCCATTCTGAGTTCATTGTCGCGGTCGTCAGACACAGCATAGGACATAAGCGTGGACTCCTCACGAAACCTGGTGAGCCGCAGCCAGTAGCAGGTAGTGAAGGAGGATAGCACAGGGAAAGGCGGTGCTGCAAGACGGGCGTAGCTAAGGGCTGAGGGTATCCCAGATTCTTGTAAGGCAAGTACACGCTCCTCTCCAGGTGACAAAGGTGAAAGAGATGAGATGATTGTTGGCCCTTCAACCTCTGTAAAGATACGCAGGATCTCTCTCTCTCTCTCTCTCTCTCTCTCTCTCTCTCTCTCTCTCTCTCTCTCTCTCTCTCTCTCTCTACTGGTTGATTGCAAACTTGCAATGAACCCTCCAACTAGATAAGTGCGAAAAAAAAAAAGCTGCTGTTTTGAACGTCTAATTCACACCTTTCCTTTCAATTCAATGTAAATGTTTCATCTTTATTATTGGTGACTCCATTTGATTGCAAGAAAGATATTAATTTCCCCCCTCACGTCTTCAACAACGTAATACCTCATAATTATACGATTCCCATGTATGATTCTCGCGAAGAATGGGAATGATAAGCTAGATTCACACTTCTCAACTTGAGGATGATACTTAAACTTTCACACGTGCCGTCTTAAGCACTTTTGCTTTACTTTTTTTTTTTTTTTTTTAACTTTATGGAGACATGATGAACAGACTGATAAGTATTTTGATAGACACACGAGAGAGAGAGAGAGAGAGAGAGAGAGAGAGAGAGAGAGAGAGAATTTTCTTTGTTTTGTTCTTCATGGTAATCCCCCAAAAGATTTGCTGAACTACTGTCTATCACTTGCATTAATCACCAATATTGAAAATAAACTAAATAATTATCTGGTAATCATTTCTAGATTTGGACGGAAAACAAAAGAATTTCTAGAATAAATAAAAAAAACGTTAGATCCAATAACATAGATTCGAGACATGGTGAATCAAGTAATTAATCTAACCCCCATATATAGGTACCTACCTATCCATATGACCGCAGGAGGTGATAAAATCCGTGCTGGTTATGAGGTTTTCGAGACTCACCTGGTTGAGGATCCTGCGCTAAGATGATCCTCACCATAATCACCACCGCCGCCTTGGACACAAGCCTGTACATCCTCCTACTCCGCCAGGATAATACTTTGTGATCTCCACATCCAGCAGTAGTGGCTAATGCAGCACGGGACGAGCGTGTATCTATTATAATAGCCTCCGCTCAACAAAAGATGCACCTACATTTTTAACGCCTTCATGCCTGCTGGTACAAACGTGAAGTAATCGCTTCCACCGTGACAGGATGCCATCAATGCATCGTGTTTGCACCAGCTATTGCCACCACCACCAGGGAGCGGCGCTGAGTCTCCTTCGTGACCACGGTGAGGGTACGTAAGAGTGAAGGAATAGAAATTAGTGGAGGAGGCAGAAAAATGGAACAGAAGGAAAGGGATACTGTATTACTGTGGAGGGGGAAGGAGTAGGTTAGTACTGGGAAGATGAAGGAGAGCACTTAGCAGCACTATAGAGAAAAGTATTGCTTGATAATGATAGTAAAAATTATAATAATAATGGTAATGATTATACTACTACTACTACTACTACTACTACTACTACTGCTGCTGCTGCTGCTACAACCACTCCTATTACTAATACTACTACTAATTATTATTATTATTATTATTATTATTATTATTATTATTATTATTATTATTATTATTATTATTATTATTATTATTATTATTATTAACTATTATAAATAATACCAATAACAACAACAATAATGATGATGATGATAATGATTGATTGATTGATTGATTGATACATTTATTGTTGAATTAATAAATAATTACAACAAAGGAGGAGGATGGGCCTTGCCACCCACCCCCTGGGCAAAGACTTAAGGTTAAAGTATCACAAAAATAACTCTGGACAGTATACACAACAAGAATACAAGTATTTCAATAAATAAATACACATATTGCACACCTTATTGCTTAAGACATCCTACAGTCTGGGAGCAGACTGAGGATATTCCCTGAGTATATCCCTAAGGGTGGCAGAGTCTAGGAGATGGTCAATGAGGCTGTACAAGTCATGCTGACCTTGTGGCCTAAATTAAGCAATGAGAGGACATTCCATGATATAGTGTAGCACACAGCACACACCAGGAGAAACGCTGACTTCCCAAAAGTATTTGTAGCCTAATCTGAGCCTCAATGCTACCTTGTCATGTGATGCAGTGTGTCTCCCGTAGGTGTAAGCACAGCTCTGGGAGACACGTGCATAGTGAAGACTAGTGCTTCTGCCCTTATGGCAACATAGCTCCAACTGATCACTAATGCTACTTTGTACAAAGTCCTTAATGCTACTCTTAACATAATCCAGAGTGTACTCGGTGCCAGGGTCCACTGTGCCATCTTGTAGGGTACACTGAGCAAGGTGGTCTGCTTTTTCATTTAACGGGATATCCACATGAGAGGGTATCCAGATGAAATGGACTGTGGCACTGGCACCTTCTAGATCAAGACACTTATTAACTAGATCACAGTCCATGGGGGAGGTGGATTGAAGGGGATACAATGCAGCCTGACTGTCAATAAAGAAATATACATTCTTATGGAGAGGCGCCACAATGTGGAGCACCTCCAGTACAGCATACAGTTCTGCTCTAGTGGAAGACATGGGTGCAGGGAGCCACCTGGAAACCTCAGTGTCAGTGTAGAGACTGGCAGAGATGTAGTCACGGATGAACAGCCCACATCCAGACCTGCTGCCATTGACTGACCCATCACAATAAACATGAATAGCCTGAACGTGTGGGTACTTGGACAATTTAGTCATGAACATGTCTTGCAGCACATGAGGGAGCCAGTCCCTCTTGGGCTGATGCAGTGAGTGAATATCAACACTGACACGGTGAGGGTTCCAGGCGGGTTGCAGCGGTGACATAACAACGTTAATACAAGCCTCGGCTACACCTACACTTGTCAGTACTCCCAAGATCTTCCTGAGGTATGGTGTTGTAGGAGTGCGAGGATCATGATACAGGGGGGTCAGTGATCCCTTTAGAGAGTCAGAGACCTTGCATAGCATCCGACTAATTGTGCGACAAGTCATTTCCTGTACCCTACACATAATACTCGGCAGGTGCAGTTCAGCTCTGAGGACTTCAATCCGTGCAGTCCTGGGGCATCCCAAGATTATCTGCATGGCTTCATTCTGTACAAGCTCCAGGGGACGGAGTTGGGTGGCACTAAACTGTATTAAAACAGGGGCGGCATAATCAATAAGGGACCGTATGACAGATATATAGAACATTCTTAGGACTGGAATGCCTGCCCCCAGGCCCCTGTTGGCTAGCAGCCGAAGTGGTGCTAGCCGTGGCAGACAGAGGTCTCGGACATAGTGGATGGCTTGAAGAGACTTCCTAAAGCTCATCTGAACACCCAGGTACTTGTGTATATGAACTCTAGGGATGGGAATGTTATTTACAGTGGGCAGCCGAGAGACCTTCCCTTTAGCTTGAAATTTTGTTTTACATTCATTAATCACTAGTCCCATTTGGACACACAACGCTGCCAGTTGTGACAAAGCAACCTGGAGAATCCTGGGTGTGGGGCATTGGAGGAGTATGTCATCAGCATAGATGAGGACCTGGGTGCCCTGCGGAAAGGAACAGCGTGCAATTTTGTCCATTAAAACATTGAAAAGCATTGGACTAAGGACTCCACCCTGTGGTGTTCCAAGCTCAAAAACTTCCTCAGAGGAGACTGCACCTTGAAACCAAACCTGTGCTGTTCTATTGTACAAATAGTCCCTGATCCATCCTAATAATCTACCTTTGACACCTTTGAGAATGAGTTCCTCCATAATAACATCTTTGTTGGCCCTGTCAAAGGCACCCTTGAAATCAATGAAAGCTCTGCAGGTAGCATCCTTATTTATAAGACACTCAACAAAACAATGACTTGTAGAGTGACCTTTTAGGAAGCCATGTACATTGCCAGAGAATACATGGCCCACCTTGTATATAAGTCTGTTCAATATTACCCGTTCCATCATCTTACACAGACAGCTGGTGAGAGAAATAGGGCGAAAGGTGCCATCACCTTTGGGTATTGGGATGATGATGGCTGTTTTCCAAGAGCGGGGAAGCTTGCCTGCAGTGAAAGACATGTTAAATAAATCCAAGATAGGAGAGCATTGAGGATATCATAGGTGATGCCATCCTTGCCAGGAGCTGTTGACTTGCCCAACTTGACTGCCGAGAGGAGTTCGTCATGCGTGATAGGCACACAGGTGTCGTCCAGCAGAGGAACACTGTGGCAAAGTAACTCCATCCTTCGTGGGCTATGCTGAACAAGTGCCTCCTGGTGTTCCACAGGAAGGCCAGAGAAGGATGAGGCTTCCTTCCACTGCAAGACAAGTTCTCATGCCCTGCTTGCAGGATCAGGGTTACACACCTGCCGTCTGGACTTGCCCCGGATGCTGTTGACATGATGCCGCACCTCCCGGAGGGACTGGATCCTGCACACCTTGTCCAGGAAGGAGACCAAGTACTTCTTCCTTTCCTGCTGCCGCAGATCCGTGAGGTGTCGAGCCACGGTGACCATGGCATCCCGTGACTCTGTGTTTGCTGGATTGAGCTGCCAACGTCTCTGGTAGGCAGTGAGCATCTGTTGGCAGTTCAGAATGACAAGGTCGGTAACATAAGTCCAGCGGCATGGAGCATGGGCCCTTGCTGGAACCCTTGGAGTCGCGATGAATCCCTCGATGGTGTGCAGGAGTCCGTCGTACAGTGCCTCTGCATCAGCAAAGGAGCCCTTCATGGCAGCGTACCACGCCACCACATGGACGACGTGGTCCGTCATCCTGGATGGTGGCACCGTCAAGCGCTTCCTGGGCACTGCCGGGGCGGACTGCACCGGAAGGGTCGTCTCCAGGGCGAAGTGGTCGCTCAGCAATGACCTAACAAGATAAGTTTGGGCAGTATATGTTGGCATATTGATGAGGGCTACAAAATCAAGTCTGCCTCCTTGAACATGTGTGGGTGTGTGGTCCCCAGTAAGTACAGCTGTATCTGTGGTGTCAAGGAAAGCCTTCCAGCGCACACCATTGGCATTGGTGGTGAGGTGGCTTCCTAAATCCTTATGCCTGGCATTAAGGTCACCCATGATAACACTTTGCTCTTCAAGAACATATTCAGGAAAATTTGCAATATTTAAGGCACCAGCATGAATGTACATGTTTACAAAGTAAATAATTTCACCCACAGTGTGCAAGCAAACAGTAATAAATTCAATACCCTCAGTGACCCCATTTCCATGAAGTTAACTGGAATCCCATGTTTAATGTAAGTGGCCATCCCCCGACTACTGCCGTCACCACAACTGAGGGTGTGGGAGGCATAACCCCAGCTCAGGCACCCTTGGCCCTACCTCCTGTAAGGCAATAATGTCAGGCTTATGGAGAAGGACATGAGAGTGTAAGTCAGTGAAACGGGCATGTAGACCATTGACATTCCATGTTAGGGTGCGGAAAGTCTTACCGTTCATCGCGATGGTGTTGCATCTGTGTCTTCAGGCCATCCACTTCCTGTGTCAGGCGAGACATCTGCTCCATCAGCATCTGCATGGCTGCCATCAGATGTCCCTGGTCTGGCTCGGGGCTGGCAGTCTTCAGATGTCCCTGGTCTGGCTCGGAGCTGGCAGTCTTCAGATGTCCCTGGTCTGGCTCGGGGCTGGCAGTCTTCAGGTGTCCCTGGTCCGGCTCGGGGTTGGCAGTCCGGGCTGGGATTGGGCTGTAGCACCGCTTCTTCTTTCGGCTGACCAGTGTCCATTCACCTGCATCCTCCTCCTCACAGTCTGCCACAGGGGCCATCCCTGAGAGGCTCCGGGGCTGTCGTGTGGCTCCCTTGACTGGCTTGACGGGGGTATCCATCCTCGGTGTGGGTGCAGCAGCAGTTGCACATTACCCTGCGGCCTTGTCCTTTTTCGTGGGTGGGTCACACAGGCTATGCTGACACACGGCACTCTCTCCTTGGCCCTGTTGAGCACCGCTGGCTAGAGAGAGAGATTGATATTTATATCACTTAGAGAGGGAGAGAGAGAGAGATTAATATTTATATCACTTAGAGAGAGAGAGAGAGAGAGAGGGCCTTTGACTGTGTTTGGAAAGAGGCCGTCATCACCAAACTCCAAGCCGCCGGCATAGCTGGATCTCTCCTGCCAGGCTGCCACTCCTCAGTGACTATCTGAGTGACAGACATCTGAGGATGACTGTCGGTGGCAGGGAGTCTGAGGTGCAGCCCATCACAGCAAGAGTCCCTCAGGGAAGCTGCCTCGGTCCTCTGCTGTGGAACGTGTACATCAATGACTTGCTGCACCTCATCCCCAATGCAAGAGCTTATGCCGACGACGTAACTCTAACGCAGAGCTACAGGCCACAGGAGGAAACTGCCACACAGTCCCAGCTAAGTGACACGCTGAGCCGCATCATCGCCTGGGGCAACATGTGGCAAGTGAAATTTGCCCCCCACAAAACCCAGCTCCTCCATGTCTCCAGAAGAAGGGCAGCCCTACGCCTCAACTTTAACGAGGCAGCCTTGACGTCACAAGACGAGGTGGGGATATTAGGAGTCACATACGACCGTGGGTTGACCTTCAAAACCCATATCGGGCGGCTTACTAGAGAGGCGTCCGGGAAGCTGGCTTCTCTACGGAGAATGTCGTGGCTTCTCGATAGCAAGGGGCTCGAAACCTTGTATAAGGCTCAGATCAGACCTGCTATGGAATACTCAAGCCTTGCGTGGGGAGGAGCGGCCAACAAGAACCTTTCCCTACTCAACAAGGTGCAAGATCGATCAACGAGGCTCATCAGGAGCGGTGACACTGAGCCTGAACCGCACCTGCACACGCTACAACACCGCCGTGACGTAGCAGGTCTGACTGTGCTGTTCAAGGTGCAGGAGGACAGAGTGAGTCATCTGCAGCCCCTCAAACAGGCTCGACGCTTGAGTCCGGTCGCCACACGTGCCGTGGTACAGACTCCTGAGCTGATCCAGCCACGGTGTAGGACCTGGCATGAACAACGCCAGTTCACACTTACGTGAAAATGTGGAATGCCGTGATTGCGTCAGGGATAAACCTCGAAAACACTAATGTGGTGTGGTTCAAGAAAACTGTTAATGCCTGACTTACTGAGTCAGGAGTGAACATTTGTAAATTATTGTAAGTTATAATTTTTCTATAATATAATATGTTAGATTAGTTTTATATGACAGAGGAAGGCTTTTAGATAGAAACCAATAATATTGATTTCTTTAGCCAATTGTGTTAACATATATCTATGTAATGTAGATGTTAATCGCTCTGTATGTTTACTTTGTTTAAATATATATATATATATATATATATATATATATATATATATATATATATATATATATATATATATATAGAGAGAGAGAGAGAGAGAGAGAGAGAGAGAGAGAGAGAGAGAGAGAGAGAGACTGATACATTTATTAAGCCAAACATAGTACAATATCATGTACATACAATACAAAATGTGTTTTATTGCCTTGGTCTGTTGAGCTAAAAGCTCCTTGACAGACCTGATAAATTTGTGTGTGTGTGTGTGTGTGTGTGTTTGATACCGATAAGATAATTTATAATGGCTTATATAGAAATAACTATACTTGTAAACAGATCAACTGTGCATAATAACACTATTACGTAAATTGCAGTATTACTCCTTTGCCTATATAGATGATTGCAACAATAGAGGTAACAATAACAATTACATTAACAATAACAATAATGATAAAAACAATACTATAATAACAATAATAAGAACTACAACATTCACAATGATAAGAACTACAACAATAATAATAATAAGAACAATAATAATAATGATAAGAACAACAAAAATAATAACTACGATAATGATAAGACCTATGAATATAATAATAAGTGCGATGATGATGATGATGATGATAATAATAATAATAGTAATAATGATTTTTTTTATCATTATTATTATTATTAATATTATTGTTGTTATTATTATTATCATAATTAATATTATCATTATTATTACATAATAATAATAATAATATTATTATTATTATTATTATTATCATTATTATTACTATATACATATTATTATATACCTATAATATTATTATTATATATAGTATTATTATTATATCTTATATAATGATATTATTATTGTTATAATAATAATAATACCTAATAGTAATAATAATAAAAATAATGAAAATGATATAATATAATAAAGATATTAATAAGAAGAACAGCAACAACAACAATAAGAGAATAATAGTTAAAATGTAATAAAATGATAAATATAATAATAATAATAATAATAATAATAATGATGATAAAAATATTAATAATAATGATAAACAATGATAATAGAAGCCTTAATGAAATCAATGATATCAATAATATTAAGAATAACAATAAGATAATATGATCATAATGATAATGTTAATAGAAATAATAATAATAACAATGATAATGATAATAATGATAGCAGTAATAATAATGAAAATGATAATGATAACAATGATGACAATAATAACAATTTCAATAACAATGAATGAACATTTTTGTTAATAGTTGTTAAGGCACAACTGTTTTAATTTATTTTTGAAAATGTGAGGTACTCTGGTGATTTTGAGGTTTTCTGGTATCTAACCAGATACCAGATACCAGATAACCATTGCTTCGCTCCTCTGGTTGTAACATAATTTTGTTGGTGAGCGGTTCTGCATAGCGGAAGTTTTAAGTCGTATGGTCTGCGGGTATTCGGATTGTTAGATATGAAATGAAAAGGGTTTTCTGTTTGCTGTGAATGTAGTGCCTTGTTAACAAAGATATTAGTTTGTAGAGATATGATGTCGTGTAGTTTCAATAGTCTTAGATTTTTTAACAAGGGATTAGTGTGAGTAAAGCTATGACAGGGTGATATGACACGGAGAGGTTTTTTTTTTTTTTTTTTTTTTTGTGCTATGAAAACACAAATGATAAATATATGTGTTTAAGACAGTGAAGCGAGATGTTATTCTTTATTTTATATAGTATACCAGTTAATTTATTAGTTTTAGCAATTAGTTCAGTAATTTGTGATTTCCATTTCAGCTTGTGATCTATTAATATACCCAGGAATCTACATTCTATTACTTGTATTGTTTATATAACATTGATATTTACTGTGTTCATCATGAGCGGAGAAGATAACATACAGTGAGTTTTGGAGGGATTCAATGTAAATTTATTGCTGTGAATCCAGTTTGAAACTTTAACTAGTTCAGTATCAAGAGTATAGTAATGGTGCCCAATAGTTGTGCTGTGCGTTGCTGCCATAATACAAAAAGAAAGACAAAACGATATCTACATTGCACTTTTCCATACACTCATCTAACTCATCCAGAATTAGCTCAAAGTAGTTATTTTGGTTCATACGAAAGTTCTTAGGCAAAAACACTACTTTGTCAATACCATAGTAAGAAAAACAACCCCATACCAAAGAATCAAAGAATCTGGATGTGTGTTGTGTAGCGTGGATCGTAGCGGTTACTACCGGGTCTGCGGCAATTTCTAGATTTGACTTATTCTCCCTCACAAAGGCACAGATAATTGAGATTTGGGCCATTTTCTAGGTCCCATAATAGGTAGTAACAGGGTAGAATGGTAAGCTCACGCATCCATAGAAAGGGACCGTGAGGGGGGGCGGTGAAAGAAAATTCAAATTCAAGCACACGAGCCACAGGCGAACGTTGACTGGGGCTCACGTGACGTATATGCGAGGCCGAGACAAAAATAAGCCAACCAGATGGAAGACCTTGTATATCTGGACCGTGGCATGTGGTGACCCACGGATACCATGAATTTTTAATTCTTCTAAGAGAATTTTATGGGATGTAGTATCAAATGCCTTGGAGAAGTCACAAATAAAAAAAAAAAAAAACTGATATTGGATGAGTCTTGTCCATTGCGTCATGAATATTGTGACAAAGTTTATGTAGGGCAAGTTCAGTGGAGGAATTGGGTCTAAAGCCGAACTGAGAATCTGATAAGATAGAGTGTTTGTTAATGTGTTCCATCAATCTGTTGCATACAACTTTTTCAAAGATTTTACAGAGAGAGAGAGAGAGAGAGAGAGAGAGAGATCAATGTATACAATGGCGGACTACTATTAGGCAACACTATACAGGCGATTGCCTAGGGCCCCGAGTTTCTGGGGGCCCCATGAAACTCCTCATACATTTATGGTTAAAGTGGCATCACAAATTCAGATTAAGAGATCGAAGTGTAGTGGAATAATTAAGAACACTCTGTACCCTCATTTTATGGAAGATATTACTAAAGCCGTTGGAAACGACCACTACAGCCTCCTGCTAAATGAATCTACAGACATAAGTGACACAAAATATCTTGGAATTGCTATAATTTACTTTGACAGTTTGGAAAAGAAGATTGTGTCGACATTCCTAAGCATAACAGTGTTAGAAGAATGTAATGCCGACGGCATTGTGAGTGCTCTGAAGGAAACATTAAGTTCAGTTGGATTAGATCTGCGAAAGTTGAGAGGAATAGGAACTGATAATGCTAGCGTAATGACTGGTGTTAACAACGGTGTGTACGAGAAGTTGAAGGCTGAAGTTCCAGGTCTCGTGCTGATAAGGTACGTGTGTCACTCATTGCAATTAGCTGTCTCTGCTGCTGCTGCAGATGCTTTACCAAGAACCTTGGAATTTTTTATCAGTGAAACCTACAACTGGTTTTCAAAGTCATCTACAAGGCAACTAACTTACAAGAAGTTATATAATGCAATTAATGAAGGTCATGATCCACTCAAAATTGCTCAAGCCTGTAAAACACGGTGGTTATCCATTGCAACAGCGGTTGAAAGAATTGATAAGCAGTGGTTGGAGTTGAAAACTCATTTTGATATTACTCGCCATACTGAAAAGTGATATGCAGCTGAGCTCTTGTACTCTATGTATAATGATAGAACAAACCAAGCTTACATTAAGTTCAAGTTGCCTATTCTAAAAGATGTTCAGAGAGTTAACAAGTCCTTTGAATCTAATGAAGCAGACCCAACAAAGTTACTTTGAAACATTACATTGCTAATCAAGTCATTAGTTCAGAAGATTGTTCTGCCCACTTTAAATGTTGATCCTCTCGAGGGTAACATAGATAACAACCTGGATCCCAAGCCATACTTAGGATATCAGTTCGAGAAGGAAATAGAGGATCTGAAGGAGAAAGGATACTCTGTTCATCAAGAGAAGTCACTAAGAAGCAGATGCATTAAGTTCGTGACGAGTTTTGTGCAAGAGATGAGGCTCAGATTGCCTAATAATATAAGGATTCTTCAGAAAATGTCCCTCCTGTCAGTTAGCAATGCTTTACATTGTATTAAAGAGCCCTTAATTCCTCTCATGGAACTGCTGCAGGTCCCCTCTGATGATATTGATGCCATAGAAAATCAATGGAGGAATCTGACATTGATGAAATGGGGTGCAGTCACTCAAACTGTTTCATTCTAGAGTGAAGTTCACAATTACAATGATGCATCTGACTGCAATCCTTTTCAAGAGTTAGCAGCATTTGCTATATCAGTACTCATTTTGCCCCATTCAAATGCTGAGGTAGAACGAATTTTCAGCCAGTTAAATTTAGTGAAAAGTAAACTCCGGAACAGAATGGAAACAAAAATGGCAAATGCAATTCTGGCTATTCGTGCAGGATTGAAAAGGCACGAAAAGTCGTGCTTCGACTACGAAATTCCTCTAAATGTCGCAAGCAGGATTGGAACATCTCAAGTCTATAGTGGAGATCTGCTGCAATCACCAGTGCTCAGTACTTCAAGTGAGGAAGTTGAAGAAGAGGAGGATGCATCTGAATTGCTATATTTTTAATAGGTATGTACTAGTATAAATGTTTCTATTGACGTAAGTGAAACTAATTCTCTCTCTCTCTCTCTCTCTCTCTCTCTCTCTCTCTCTCTCTCTCTCTCTCTCTCTCTCTCTCTCTCTCTCTTTCAATGCGTGTGTATTTTCTAGATTGGCCTGAAATCTAGCGGGTTTTGTGGTTGAATCTGGCGGGATTTGAAATTATTCGATGGCATCACTGGTGTCGAGCATCGAACCTCAGTTGTGCTCCAAACCTACTAGAGGAAACATTAGCGAAAGAAGGAATAATGGCTGCCATTAATGAAAAGAGGAATGAGAAGGAAGTCATACTTGAATTCATACATACATATCGGGATCATCCAGCGTTATGGAAAGTTAAATCAAAAGACTATTCGAATAAAGTACCCAGAAACAAAGGGCTAGCGGTTCTGCAGGAAATATTGAAAGAACTCGAGCCTGACTGCACACGTGACGCCGTGATCAAGAAAATCAACTCCTTACGAGCATGTTTTAGGAGAGAGTACAAGAAAATTGAAAACTCGAGGAAATCTGGGATCTCAGCAGATGATATATATACGTCTTCTCTTTGGTATTATGAGATGATGTTCTTGAGAGGCTCCTTTGTATCATAAATGTTTAACTTTGTATTTTTGTATTAGCATCTATCCATTTTCTAGATCTTTACTCTCTTTATTTTCTTTCTCGAGTTTCCCCCCCAAAAAAAAAATACTATTACATGTATTGTGTTAAGTGTTATTTTTGTTTTCACTTCCCCCCCCCCCACCCACAGACATACATACAGACACACTCCTCTGGTTTACTGGTGTGTGTGTGTGTGTGTGTGTGTGTTCTAAAGGCCAGGTTTCCAAGCACCTCTTTCCCTCCTCTCATACTTGTATCTTCATAAGTAATGAAAGGGCTGACACGACTCAGTAGATCAATGTACGTGTCTTCATCCATACGTAAATAATTACCCCAGTCATCTGGCTCTAATTTCAAATCAACAAGCAAGTTGGTGTGTGAAAATTTATCTCTTTTTAGTAACCAGTCCTTCGTCCACTTTGATCTTTTTTTCCTTCTTAGTGCCACTGCTAAAGCAATGGCTGTCAAATCGTCCTGGTCGAGAGACATTTTGACGTTGTTATAGCACGAGGCACACTGAGGCTCGATGTACTGTCTGAAAGCTCTTTGAGCCGTTCGACAAGCAGGTTCGACAACCGGGCTCGACGAGCCGTTCGACCGTGTAAAGTCCCTTCTAGATGTCCTTCACGTCTCCCAACAATGACATCATCACTACCAGTAGCCACGCTAAGTCTCCCTTGTGCTTCACAAGAAAATATTTGTCATTTTATTCAGTGCTGATGTTATATATATACGCGCAAGGTAAGACACTGCTTATTTTATATTGAAATAATTATTATAATGATTTAGTACTTATTTTATACATGCCCATGAGATCTAATAGCACTAGTTCAGGAGGTGCTGTGAACCTTCCATTAAAGCTAGTTGTGATCTCGTTGAATGTTTCCCTTTGTGTCTCACAACTCAAGGGGGTAGTCACAGCCTACCCTCTAAAGACAGCTCTCCTTCTTCACACAAAACTACATGCACTTACCACACATACACCCTTCACTCCAAATCAAAATTTAAAAGAAAAATGGGACCCAAAATAAACAACGCCTCGGAGTCCCCCTCTGGGGAGGGGACCAAAAATGTCCCCAGGTCGGACACCTCTCCTGTTGAAGACCACAAATGCCTTGACACCTCCCTCAACTTTTTCTACATTAACTTCTGCAACATTTGCGGTCTTAGATCTAATTTTCAATCTGTGGAACACCACCTCTCCTCTACTAAACCTCATCTTCTTTTCCTCACCGAAACACAGCTGTCTGAGGCAACTGACAGTAGCCCCTTCTCTGTTCCTTCCTACTTTCTTTATTTTCATTTTCATTCCAAAGCTGGATGTTGCGTCTATGTACGCAATGACTTAACTTGCTCTTGAGTCTTCCGAATTTTCCACCATCTGGCTACGACTTAACAGTCACTCTCAAACTAAATTCATCTGTGCTGTTTATCTCTCCCCTAACTCTTCTGACTATAGTAATTTCTTCGACTACTTAACTTCTAAAGTGGAGCACATTCTGTCCCTCTACCCTTTTGCTGAGATTTCCATTCTTGGAGATTTCAATGTTCACCACCAGCTTTGGCTTTCCTCTCCCTTCACTGACCACCCTGGTGAACTAGCCTTCAACTTTGCTATCCTCCATGACCTAGAGCAACTGGTGCAGCACCCTACTCGTATTCCTGACCGTCTTGGAGACACGCCCAACATTCTTGATCTCTTCCTCACCTCTAACCCTTCTGCTTATGCTGTCACCCTTTCATCTCCGTTGGGCTCCTCCGATCACAATCTCATTTCTGTATCTTGTCCTATTTTTCCAATCCCTCCGCAGGATCCCCCAAAGCGAAGGTGCCTCTGGCGTTTTGCCTCTGCCAGTTGGGGGGACCTGAGGAGATATTATGCTGATTTTCCCTGGAATGATTATTGCTTCCGTGTCAGAGACCCATCTCTTAGTGCTGAATGCATAACAGAGGTGTTAGTATCTGGCATGGAGGCGTACATTCCTCATTCTTTTTCTCAACCTAAACCTTCTAAACCTTGGTTTAACTCAGCCTGTTCTCGTGCTATACATGATAGAGAGGTTGCCCACAAAAGGTACTTGAGCCTTCCATCTCCTGAATCTCATGCACTTTATATCTCTGCCCAGAATCAACTTGCCAAACACTCTTTCATAAATAGGAAATGTCAAAATCTTTCAAACTCAAACTCTCCTCGTGACTTCTGGCATCTAGCCAAAAACATCTCAAATAACTTCACTTCTTCATCTTTCCCTCTTTTATTTCATCCTGATGGCACCACTGCCATCTCTTCTGTCTCTAAAGCTGAACTCTTTTCTCAAATCTTTGCTCACAACTCCACCTTGGACGATTCTGGGCTTGTCCCTCCCTCTCCTCCTCCCTCTGACTATTTCATGTCTACAATCAAAATTCTTCGTAATGATGTTTTCCATGCCCTTGCTGGCCTAAACCCTCGGAAGGCTTATGGACCTGATGGGGTCCCTCCTATTGTTCTCAAAAACTGTGCTTCTGTGCTTGCACCTTGCCTGGCCAAACTCTTCCAACTTTGTCTATCGACTTCTACCTTTCCTTCCTGCTGGAAGTTCGCCTACATTCAGCCTGTTCCTAAAAGGGTGACCGTTCTAACCCCTCAAACTACCGTCCTATAGCTTTAATCTCTTGCTTGTCTAAAGTTTTTGAATCTATCCTGAATAGGAAGATTCTCAAACATCTGTCACTTCACAATCTTCTGTCTGATCGCCAGTATGGCTTCCGTCAAGGTCGCTCTACTGGTGATCTTCTGGCTTTCCTTACTGAGTCTTGGTCATCCTCTTTTAGAGATTTCGGTGAAACTTTTGCTGTTGCGTTAGACATATCAAAAGCTTTTGATAGAGTCTGGCATAAAGCTTTGATTTCAAAACTGCCCTCTTACGGCTTCTATCCTTCTCTCTGCAACTTTATCTCATGTTTCCTTTCCGACCGCTCTATTGCTGCTGTGGTAGACGGCTACTGTTCTTCTCCTAAACCTATTAATAGTGGTGTTCCTCAGGGTTCTGTCCTGTCACCCACTCTCTTTCTATTATTCATTAATGACCTTCTTAACCAAACTTCTTGCCCTATCCACTCCTACGCTGATGATACCACCCTACATCTTTCCACGTTCTTTCAGAGACGTCCAACCCTTCAGGAAATTAACAGATCACGCGGGGACGCCACGGAACGCCTGACTTCCGATCTTTCTAAAATTTCCGATTGGGGCAGAGAAAATCTAGTAGTTTTCAATGCCTCAAAACTCAATTCCTCCATCTATCAACTCGACACAACCTTCCAGACAACTATCCCTCTTCTTCAATGACACTCAACTGTCTCCTCTTCCACAATGAATATCCTCGGTCTGTCCTTTGCTCATAATCTTAACTGGAAACTTCACATCTCATCTCTTGCTAAAACAGCTTCTATGAAGTTAGGTGTTCTGAGGCGTCTCCGCCAGTTTTTCTCGCCCCTCCAACTGCTTACTCTGTATAAGGGCCTTATCCGTCCCTGTATGGAGTACTCTTCGCATGTTTGGGGGGGTTCCAGTCACACAGCTTTGCTTGATAGGGTGGAATCGAAAGCTCTTCGTCTCATCAACTCCCTCCTCTGACTAACTGTCTTCAGTCTCTTTCTCACCGCCGAAATGTTGCATCCCTTTCTATATTTTATCGCTATTTTCATGGTAACTGTTCTACTGATCTTGCTAACTGCATGCCTCCCCTCCTCCTGCGGCCACGCTGCACAAGGCTTTCTTCTTCCTCTCATCCCTATTCTGTCCAACTCTCTAATGCAAGAGTTAACCAGTACGCTCAATCATTCATCCCTTTCACTGGCTAACTCTGGAACTCCCTCCCTGCATCTGTATTTCCAAATTCCTACAACTTGTCTTCTTTTAAGAGGGAGGTATCGAGGCATTTGCTCTCCTTATTCTGGCTGACGGTTTTGGCACTTTTTGTACTCTTTGGAGAGCCAGCGCTCAAGTGGGCTTTTTTCTAACTTTCTTTTTTTTTGCCCTTGGCTGGCCCTCTAACCTACGTAAAAAAAAAAAAAAAAAAAAAAACATGATATATAGATGCCATAAATTGGCATAGTAAACATAGATACTTTGGTAAACATTTCGACATTTGAATATTTACTAATGGGGTAAGATGGACCCCATGAGAGGGGAAGGGTGGGTTTGTTGTGCTGATTGCAAAAGCTGGGCTCATGAGCAGTGTGCAGGGATAGATGGTGATGATGCTGAGGAAGAGGTTTTTGTGTGTAATTTATGTCATTAAGTTGTGCAGGGAGAGATGATAATTAGAGAGTTTTTTTTTTTTCGTTTGATTTGTACCAATAAATCTGGCTCATGAGCAATGTAAAGGGTTATGATGATGAAGAAGAGTTTTTTTTTTCTATCTGTGCTGTACGCTAATAAGAATTTGTTTCTTCATGTTCAGTTTCCGGGGTAAGATGGACCCCCGGGGGTCCATCTTACCCCATCATTTTATTTTGGGCCCAAGAAAAATTATTATTTTGTAAATTCTCGTGCTTCATTGTTTTCCTTCAAAAACCGTGACCCGGGTGTAGACAGCGAAGGTAACATCCCAAAGCACCACCAGAAACCCACAAACTCACCTAAATCATATAAATGTGGTTTCTAGACTCAATACTTTGTTAAGTGGTCCGTCTTACCCCACCTTCCCCTATCTAGGTTATTTAAGGAGAGCGAAAAGTGTTGGTATGTATAAAAAAAAAAAAATGTGGATTTGTATAGCTACGAGGGGTGATCAGAAAGTAATGACAGTCGGACTCGTAGCTGAGAGACTATAATATGCTGGGAAGGAGGGGAGCAAGGGTCAGCAAGTATTGCCTGTTGTGACGTGTTTGAGCTTGTTGTTGTTTGTCTGGGTTACATTTTCTCGCTGTGCTGTGCGATTGCGTCATTGTTGGTTTATGCCTCTAACTGGATACATGGATTTTTCGAAAGAAGGTTGCACTTTCACAAGGTGAAAACTCAGGAAAAAAAGTAACAGAGATCAGAGGGGAATTATTGGAGGTTTTTCCCGAGTCTACTCCATCACTGGAAACTGTTTCCCGCTAGATTTGAGCTTTCACAGCCGGAAAAATTCAGCTAGAAGATGATCATCGTCCCGGCCGCCCTCCACATCCGTGACCGAAGCAACAACGGTCCGTGCACGTTCCATCATTGACGAAGATCCAACTGTTACTCTTCGATTCTTATCCTTGGAGCTTGGTGTCAGTTATGGGAGTGCACATGACATCGTGCATGAACACTTAGGGCTGAGGAAGAAATGTGTTCGATGGATACCTCATTTGCTTACGGAAGAGCAGAAGAGCGAACGGGTGCGGATTTGTCGTCTATGGTTGGCTAAATTCGAGCCAAATGGTCCGAAACGGTTCTCAGATGTTGCTACTGGAGATGAGTGTTGGATTTCCTTCTTCACCACCAGAGACAAGCAGTCTAACATGGTGTGGCTGAGTGATGAAGAGCCTCGACCTCAGATTTTGAAGGAAAGATTTCGCAGCAGGAAGCGCCTTTTCATCTTCGAACAGTAAACAATGTACTATATAGTCTAATTGAAATTCTATTACGTTTTTCTATTGATTTGTGCATAATAGATCGCCGTGTTGGCATGTGCAGTGGGTAACGTGCACCGCCGCTCCATTTATTGTTGCTCGTGGCGTTTTATGTTGAATCACATGTGACAACCTGAGAAGAGATTCCAATCAGTAACACTAATGTATTCATCTTGGTAGGTAGTGGAAGTGGTGATGGAGGGGAAGTGATGGTAATTTTTCTTCTTCTTCTTCTTCTTCTTTTTCTTCTTCTTCTTCTTCTTCTTCTTCTTCTTATTATTATTATTATTATTATTATTATTATTATTATTATTATTATTATTATTATTATTATTATTATTATTATTATTATTATTATTATTATTATTATTATTATTATTATTATTATTATTATTATTATTATTATTATTATTATTATTATTATTATTATTATTATTATTATTATTATTATTATTATTATTATTATTATTATTATTATTATTATTTATTATCGTTCTATTTCTTCTTCTTTTTCTTATTATTATTACTACTACTACTACTACTACTGCTACCACTATCATCACTGTTACGCCGGAAGGATATTGAACACCATCGATCGAGAAAACTTGACGGTAGTTGAACCACCAGTGAGGTTAAGGAGCAGGAGAAGCTAGTATAGCCTTATTCTGTATGGTTTACTCTATTAGGTATTGTAGTACTTTGGCTCTTATATGTGACCAAGATGATTGAAGAAATATCCTGTAATGCAGTAGAAGTATCTAGCCATAACAGATATTGTATAAAAGGAGGTACCGAGCCAACACATATTGCAGTAAGTCACAAAAGTATATAAAGTTAAATATTGCAGTGAGCAGTTAGTTAGTGAGAAGTATGATAAAGGGCAAAATCGGTGTTGGACTCGTTGCTGTTGTACTCACTGGACAAGGAATTTAACTCCTTAAGTTCTTCCCAGCGTATCCTTCTCCACGGGTTTTCACCAGTCTCAGTGACGACATTGCAGTAAACGAACTCAAGTGAGGAATACGGTTCGATGTGCCCATTGGGGATGAAGTAACATTGGTGTCAGGGGCGGGGACACGGTACTACGGTAATGTTACGAGGCGAGGTGAGTTAGTTACACGTGTTTTTGGGGCGTCGCACCAGTTGTCTGAGAAATTAGGCATACACGCACATAGTGGCTAACTTAACATTATTATTATTATTATTATTATTATTATTATTATTATTATTATTATTATTATTATTATTATTATTATTATTATTATTATTATTATTATTATTATTATTATTATTATTATTATTATTATTATTATTATTATTATTATTATTATTATTATTATTATTATTATTATTATTATTATTATTATTATTATTATTATTATTATTATTATTATTAATATTATTATCATTAATATTATTATTATTATTATTATTATTGGTAGTAGTGGTAGTATGGTGGTGGTGGTGGTGGTGGTGGTGGTGGTGGTGGTGGTGGTGGTGGTGGTGGTGGTGGTGCTGCTGCTACTACTACTACTACTACTACTACTACTACTACTGCTACTACTGCTACTGCTGCTGCTGCTGCTGCTGCTGCTGCTGCTGCTGCTGCTGCTGCTGCTGCTGCTGCTGCTGCTGCTGCTGCTGCTGCTGCTGCTGCTGCTGCTGCTGCTGCTGCTGCTGCTGCTGCTGCTGCTGCTGCTGCTGCTACTGCTACTGCTACTGCTACTGCTGCTACTGCTGCTGCTGCTACTACTACTACTACTACTACTATTATTATTATTATTATTATTATTATTATTATTATTATTATTATTATTATTATTATTATTATTATTATTATTATTATTATTATTATCATTATCATCATCATTTTATTATTATTATTATTATTATTATTATTATTATTATTATTATTATTATTATTATTATTATCGTTGTTGTTGTTGTTGTTGTTGTTTCCAGCAAGCCAGAACATTTAATAGCAAGCAGCATTTTATCCAGAGGAGCTATCCTAGCAGTACACCGCCATGGACCTTCTCTATCAGTCACACCTGTTATTTCGAGGTCACTTAGAGAATATGCTTTCAGTCCCACCTGTTCTCAAATTATTGTATATTCAACCCATCCCACCTCAATTCAAAACAAGAAAGAAGACTGCCCAAAGGAGGTATATGATATCGGCTTGGTTTCATGCACACATTGAATATCTACCTCGATCTTTTAAGATCTTTATATTAATGGACGTGCGTGCAAGAAGTGAATGGTGCACACTCAATCCGTCTTGGCGAAGATATAATACTCTCTCTCTCTCTCTCTCTCTCTCTCTCTCTCTCTCTCTCTCTCTCTCTCTCTCTCTCTCTCTCAGGAATACTCTTTTTTTTTTTTATCCCAGAAGTTGATGTCGTGTTTTATTCCATTTGATTGATTAATCGATTTACTTATAACATTTGTACATGATTGTACGATTATACCAATAATATTACCTCCTCTAATTATCTATTCTTTTTGGCTGTGGATGTAGGCCCTATTTCTAAATAGTGGGTTGTGCACACACACACACACACACACACACACGCCCGGTAGCTCAGTGGTTAGAGCGCTGGCTTCGCAAGCCAGAGGACCGGGGTTCGATTCCCCGGCCGGGTGGAGATATTTGGGTGTCTCCTTTCACGTGTAGCCCCTGATCACCTAACAGTGAGTAGGTAAGGGATTTAAATCGAGGAGTTGTGACCTTGTTGTCCCGGTGTGTGGTGTGTGCCTGGTCTCAGGCCTATCCGAAGATCGCAAATAAAGAACTCGACCTCGTTCCGTAGGGTAACGTCTGGCTGTCTCGTCAGAGACTGCAGCAGATCAACAGTGAAACACACCGCGTAGTGTAGTGGTTAGCACGCTCGACTCACAATCGAGAGGACTGGGTTCGAATCCCGGAGAGCGGCGAGGCAAATGGGCAAGCCTCTTAATGTGTGGCCCCTGTTCACCTAGCAGTAAATAGGAACGGGATGTAACTCGAGGGGTTGTGGCCTCGCTTTCCCGGTGTATGGAGTGTGTTGTGGTCTGAGTCCTACCCGAAGATCGGTCCATGAGCTCTGAGCTCGCTCCGTAATGGGGAAGACTGGCTGGGTGACCAGCAGGCGACCGAGGTGAATTACACACACACACACACACACACACATATATATATATATATATATATATATATATATATATATATATATATATATATATATATATATATATTAGAAAAGAGGGAAGCTGCAAAAGGCCGCCAGGCCTATACGAGGCAGTCCCTGTGTGTTTATATATATATATATATATATATATATATATATATATATATATATATATATATATATATATATTGTAACAATGTGGAACAGGTGGGTTGGTGGGTGATGGAAAGAAACTCAGGAGTAGCAGGAGTATTTTATTTCTCCAACGTTTCGCCCATAGAGCTTCTTCAGAGAGAATGACAGGCCTGTAGGCAAAGCAGTATATATACAGTACAAGTGTGTGCCTGGTCTCAGGCCTATCCGAAGATCCACTTGTACTGTATATATACTGCTTTGCCTACAGGCCTGTCATTCTCTCTGAAGAAGCCCTATGGGCGAAACGTTGGAGAAATAAAATACTCCTGCTCCTCCTGAGTTTCTTTCCATCACCCACCAACCCATATATATATATATATATATATATATATATATATATATATATATATATATATATATATATATATATATATATATATATATATATATATTACAGAAACATTTAATAAAGTCATATCAATCATGCAGTTAATCTCTCTCTCTCTCTCTCTCTCTCTCTCTCTCTCTCTCTCTCTCTGAAAAGTGCTGCGTGGTATCTCTGTAGATATCAGAGAGGGAGAAAATGAAAGAGAAAAATAAATAAATAAATAAAACGTATGTATTAAAATTCCTATTCATAATATACAAAACTACGCTTTAATATCAAATATTATTATTACCAACTCATCAGTTGAGACTTGGGGGTGTAGCTCAGTGGTAGAGCATTCGACTGCAGATCGAGAGGTCCCCGGTTCAAACCCGGGCGCCCCCTAGATATTTTCGTTGATGCTAGCAATAAATACAATAATATTTTATTACCTTTGATAGCTACAAGTATAACTACAAGAGTGAAATGGTTTCACACGTGCGAATTTGTGATTGAAAGTGCAAGTTGCTAGAGGTATCGATTGAACCTTTTTAGTCGGAAAACTTCAAACACATAGCGCCTGGAAAGTATCGATTAGTTGGTGCCGTGGCGGGAAGTGAATGTAAACAAACAGCTACCCGCCAAGATCTCTTCCTTCAGGGACGATGCTGAAGCTGTGGTTGCTCTTTTGGCGTACAGGAAGAGTCAACAGAAAAGAATATGTCTGTGGATACGTTCCTGGCTAAGTAGAAGAAAAGAAAGGATCGAGTGTCTACCACACACTAATCTTAAGAACACTGTATGCACAATTGCGATCAAATTAAATCTTGACAAGTCTTCAATTTTCACCCCCAACAACACCCTGCATTAAGGGCAACAGTTCTTGGAGAGTGGCAGCTATTTCGTTGAACGACTATTTGCTATTTTTTTCTTTTTACTTTTTACTTTTTTTCTTTCTTGGGTCCCCAGGTGTGTTCTTTTTCCCTCACCAACTTTAACATCTTCTCTACACCTGGAGATCACACTTTCAAGCTTACTCCCCAGTAGCAAATTGGCATGTTGACACGTGTCAACATGTGACTGAACTCTTCTAGTCGGATCAGGTTCACAGATAGCGACTGGAAAGAATCGCGGGTGGGAAGTGAAAACAAACAGCAACTCAACAAATTTTTTTCCTCCGGTGACGATCAAACTAAATCATTACAAGTATTCAATCCTCACCTCCAACAACCTGCATAGAGGCCCAGAGGGAAGCAGTCATCGGAGAGTAGCAGCTATTTCATCGAACGCCTATTTGCGTAAGCTTTTTTTTTTCTGTAGAATTAACTTTTAGGGTCCCAGATGTGCTTTTTCTTTCACCAACTCCAGATTCTTCTCTACATCGACACTACATTTTCAAATCTTTCTCCGTGACGTCACAATGTAAACAAAGCCGCAAATCGACTGAACAAGATCAACATGCTGGTCTTATTTTGCAGCTGTTTTTTCCAGTCGATAGGTCGACTTGCAATTTCAGTCGCAGATTGATATGTATGAACCCACCTATTACAATGTTCTTGCCACAGGCGCGCCAATTTAAACCGCACGTGCTGTTTCATTCAATAATCAACCGTACAGATGTAAAACATTTCCAAGTCATTGGATCTCACAAACATCCTAGAAGACATCAAATTACATACACATTTTGAAGATAGAACTGCTGCATATCGCACAACATTCCTTTGATTGATACATTTATTGTTGCAGTTTGCTCCCAGACTGTAGGATGTCTTAGGCAATAAGGTGTGCAATATGTGTATTTATTTATTGAAATACTTGTATTCTTGTTGTGTATACTGTCCAGAGTTATTTTTGTTTTACTTTAACCTTAAGTCTTTGCCCAGGGGGTGGGTGGCAAGGCCCATCTTCCTCCTTTGTTGTAATTATTTATTAATTCAACAATAAATGTATCAATCAATCAATCATGTTGCATTAATAATGAAACACAGCAAAGGAGGAGGATGGACCCACGATTTAGATACAGACAAGATTAGCGCACTTGGGGCTTAAACTCATGGGGCTAGCGTTAAGGGTTTAGAAAAGGGTACTGGACGTGACGTCATGAATATAAACACTGATCGCCGCGCGATTTAAAATCGTGGATCGCCGTTTCATTACCCGGTAACCTATGGCTCCAGTTCGATGGAACCGGTAAATTTAAAAGTTCATACTTTAGATTTCTGCGAATCTGTGCTGAACTAAAGTGGTTCTGACAAATCGCGGCATATTTCACGTTAATGTTATTGCGACGAGAACATTTCTCAACCCATTTCCTTGCCAAGATCTTATTTGTGGGGAATGTGTAGTATTTTAACTTGTTATTCTTGGCAGGTACACAATCACGAACAGCACAAGCTTTCGCTCTTCCCATACTAATAAAATTGCATAGTATGAGCCCATAAAGTATAGAAATAACTAACCAAAATCTAACCCCCCCCCCACGTGGACACCGCACCACCAAAGCACAAGCGACCCGCACTGTGCGTGACGTCACAATCAGCTGGCGGTTCCAACAATGTTGGAATGCGCTAACCTTGTCTGTACCTAAAGCCCCGTACACACTATGCATCATGATGCGCATCGTGTTGAATGGATGTGTTGAAAAAGTCGTTTTTCAACACGAACGTGCATCACCAACGTGTTGCTGGGTCGCAGTGATGTTAATTGTACGACAATTATCGTATTTGTACGATAATATGGCTGTTTGTACGATGTACGATACATAGGTAAGAATCGTACACCAATATACGATAATTGAGTGGCAAAGTGTTTTTTTTATATATTTGTAATAAGGTACTGTAATAATTGTGTAAAGAAAAAAATATCGATGTCAACATTTCAGAGAGAGAGAGAGGGGCTGAGGACTGGGGAGGGAAGGAAAAAGGAGAGAGACGCTGTCAGTGTCAAGTGACAAAATGATCTTATTAGTGTGACTCTTAGTGTTAGTATGGTGAAGGGCGAGTTTTCCTTCTCTTATCATATGTTCTATTTGACGTATAACGGTATGAAAAAACAAAACATTCTCATTATGTGGCACTAATGGGCAGCAATAAATAAAAGAATAAATAATAACGGTTTTCCAGTGTAGGTTGTGTTGCGGAGAGTGATGGACTGACGGTTGACTGATATGTTGACCCCTTGGAGATACATGCACATTGACACTGTACGTAAGCTTTTATCAATATATAGTTTTCATTATATATATATATATATATATATATATATATATATATATATATATATATATATATATATATATATATATATATATATATACACACACACACACACACACACACACACACACACACCTTTGTGTAACCTTTGTATGTGTAGTATGTCATTTGCATATGAAAATGAATGAAAATTAATGAAATGTTCAATACAGTGTATAATGCAGTTCTGATGTGTGTATAATATTTTTCCGTTGGATGTACGATAATATTAGGCAAAATACGATGATTCTGGTGGTTCGGTACGACAATGTGGGCTAGAAAAGTTAACATCACATGATCACTGCTGAGTCGGCTCGATTTCAAATTGCTGCTTAGGTGATGCATCATCAGTCAGAGTGGCAGGATGTTCGGTCACGCTCCGCTCCAGCGCCGATGGCTCACAAATCATCACCACCCGCCAAACCCATTGAGTGGACAAGGGCCAACACCCAACATTTTATTGATTTGCTGAAGGAGCATCCATCTGTTTGGAACATCAAGTCCAAACAGTATAAAATGAGAAACGTCAGGATTGCAAGTTTGGAAACATGAAAGTTGAACTGTCACTGAGCGCAGCTAGCGCGCGAGAACCGAGAAGTTGCCGAGAGCAAGTGAGCAGTGTTGCAGTACAGTTTGGCCGCTAGTAATTTTTTTCAACACCACTACTGCATCACGTGGCTGATACATGATGCATAGTGTGTACGGGGCTTAAATCGTGGATGGACCTTGCGACCCATCCCCTGGGCAAAGACTTATCCAAGGTTAAAGTATAAAAAAAATACATAAATAAACAGTATACATAACAAGAATACAAATACTTAAATAAATAAATACAGGTACGTATTGCACACCTTATTGCATAAACATCCTACAGTCTGGAAGCGAACTGAGGATATTCCCTGAGAGTGGCTGGGTGCAAGGTAGGTATAGGAGAGGTATAAGGCGTTTGCAGTAACACCTTGCCAAAAGCGAACGGTCCTAAAAGCATTCGCCTTTGGCGCCCCAAAGGCGAACGCTTTTCAAGATAATATGTTCGCTTGTGTTAGCTCTCAGAGTCACGTGATAGCGAACACTTACGGTGATTGGCTGTGAGACGAGTTACCAACTTAGTAAGTTTTAAATCAATAAAATATACTATTATGAGGAACATGAAGATATGATAAGTATTATCATGTAAAGGAAATACATTTAGTAACGGTTTACTGATATTGAAATTCATAAGAATTCTCCTTGCAGTTTGAATTAAATGAAAACAACAGAGTCTGCCCTTGTAATGTGCTTTCTCGAGACATCTGGGACTACGCTTTCTGGATGGACCACGGTTCACGTCTTGTTCACGCTACTCATTTCAAAGCTTGTGACTCCAACTTGGATTTTCAGTTACGTGAGAATCTCGTAGGTTACGCATTATCTAAGCACATTAATTGTAAAATATAAATATGATGGGATAATGACATAAGGTTATAGCAATATTGCGGAAGATTTGGGTATATTTTTTAATGGTGGTGCTCTGAAAACTTTGGGCGAACGAACACACAACATCATGGCCTCTGACAGTGCGATGATTTGAGGGGATCCACAACAAAAATGTCTCTGCCAATGTAACTACTGAATGACAAGCAGTCAGTAGTGGTGTAGCGGCTTGTCTGGCATATTGTGTATCAATGGATACTGGGTATATTACCTGTAATACCTTATAAAGTAGGAAAATGTGACAGGGGAAGTGATACCTGGGATCTTAAGGCTCTATTCACCTCTATTATTTGGTCTCAACACCGCCATAGGCGCTCACGTATTATAAAACAATTTAGTTAATCTTTTTAAAGGTCCGTTTCACGTACAAACACGAAACTCACGTATGTAGAAGGCTTGGTGACCTTGCCTTAAACATAAAATAATTGAGCCGCAAGCGTCTAGTTTGGCCGTCAGTTTCTAAGTCCAGCGAGCTCAGCACCAGTCAAGAGTAAACACTGAAATGATTTTCAATTGTTTATAACAGATTTGTGGGTATAAACAGGGATTTGTGGGTAGCGGCATATAAGGATTTCATGGTATCTATAGAGCTAATCCCTCCAATCACGCGCTGCCATTCGAGAGGCATAAGGTTATCATTTTTTAGGTTCCTTGTTAGCACTAGGTTAACACCCTAAGGGGGGTTCACTGGGGGCTGCGCTTCCCCTCCGTATAGGATAGCTTAGGTTAGGTTATGATAGGTTAATGCCTTAGCGTGGTTTGGGGAGGATCCAGGGGAGACGCAGCCTCCACAATTAGGTTAGGTTAGCTTAAATTAGGTTAATGCCCTAGCGGAGGGGTCCACGGGGGGCTAAGTTACATTAGGTTAGTTTAATGCCCTAGCAGGCGGGGTCCAGTTAGGTTATATTAGAAATTAGGTTATGTTAGGTTAGATTAGGTTATACTTGGTTAGATTAGGTTGGAAAAACTTGAAATATTGAAAATTTCCGTAATTTCTTTTTTTTTTTTTTAATGCTCATATTGCGTTTTTTTCCCCACCAAAACCCCCGATTCCTCACAGGCCCCAAGCTTGTTTGGGGGGGGGATGGAGGGGAAGGGAGGGACAGACTTGTTATAAAGAATTACCAAAAGTTTTTTTACACTTAACATATTTACCTGTGACGTCTGTAACAAGATGTTTTTGAACAAGGTAGACGCAGATCTGTGCTACAAAAATCATTTGGACATGTGCATCCAGCCTCTGTCGCATGTACCAGGGCCGTCAGAAAATATTCCCTGCAGAAAATAAATGTGTAATGTTTTATTTGAGCCTTGCCTTCAATTATCCCATTCCCATAATAATATCTTAATATTACGGTGGAATGAGGCTATACGTCTCAGCTTGGCGTGATCCTGCGGGCAGCGGGGTGCGACTAAACAGTACAATAGTTTTTCCGTCGGGCGACGACGGACATTCGTCTGGCAGTGTTACTATCGTTCGCTCCAAAAGCGAACACTTATGGACCGTTCGCCTTTTGCAAAGTGCTACTGAAAACACCTATAGTCATCCACGACGGGAGGAAATCACTCGTTGGCAACTCTTTAGCTTAGCAGGCTTGGTCACACCCTTTTGTTCCTGCCTCCGTGGCGAGTGCATAGAACACTGCACTGCAGTATGAATGAAAATATGGAGCTGTAATGATAAGAACATCGATTCTTCTTGTGAAATTTATTGTTTATATGGCATCATATACTTATATGCTAGAAAATAGATAATCAAGTGTACACCACACGCACTTAAAGAGGCAAATTATATGTTGGTGCATTTTTTTCTTAGTTTCCTGGTCCTTGGAAATGAATGAAAGCTTATATATTCTTTTTTTGTTTTTCCATTTTATTAAACAAGTAGCCACAGCACACGACACCATGCCAATAATGTGAAAAACACCACCACGCACAAGCGATAAAACGTCGTGCTTGAACAAAGGGGCGGGGCTTATAAGGCTTGATGAAGGGGCGGAGCTCATCGTGACGCCAGCCAATCACCGTCCAGGATGAGTTATCGTGAACATTTCTATTTATATTTTTTTATTCAATAACAATTGCTTCATACGACATATAACAAAAAATCGACATCTTATTTTATCTTATTATAATAATTTACAACATTTAAAACATCCAAGAGCTCGTAATAAAAAAGCTCATTTCAGATTTTGGTTCTTCACGTTCTATGAGAGTGACGCTACCTCTCTTATACCTACCTTGGCTGGGTATAGGAGATGGTCAATGAGGCTATACAAGTCATATTGACCTTGCTGCCAAAATTTAGCAATGAGAGGACATTCCATGATATAATGGTGCAGAGTGGTGCATCACACAGCATACACCAGAAGCACGACTTCCCAAAAGTATTTATAGCCTAATCTGAGCCTGATTACCACCCTGTCCTGTCACCCTGTGATGCAGTGAGTCTCCCATAGATGTAAACACAGCTTTGGGAGACACGTGCATAGTGAAGACCAGGGATGGATCAAATACAATTGTATTTGTATTTTAATTGTACTTAAATACAATTTTAATGTATTTGTATTTGTATTTGTATTTGCATTTTAGCATCCAGAGAAAAAGTATTTTGTATTTCTATTAATTTTGTATTATGGCACCCAGAAAAAAAAGTATTTTGTATTTGTATTTGTATTATGGCACCCAGAAAAAAAATTTGTATTTGTATTTATATTTGATATTTCGAGTCAAAATCATTTGAGGACAAACAGAGAGAGAGAGAGAGAGAGAGAGAGAGAGAGAGAGAGAGAAGGATGGACACAGACGAACTATGACGGTTTACATACACGTCGCGTACGAGTACCATCTCTGTCCCACTCCCAGTCCCACTCGCTGTCGCTGGTTGCGTGAGTCTGACTGAGTCAAGTACTTTCAGTTTATTGACAACACTTTTTGCCTACATGCCACCAGCTGGGAAACTAAATGTAAGTCCATCAACAAGCGACACTACAGTGGTAAAGGCAGAACTTGAGTCATGCTTAGAAGAAGGTGTTCTGGCGTTTGACGTCAACCCACTGAGGTACTGGCGTGAAAACAAGAGCTTCAACATTTTGAAGCCTTTTGCCAGAAATATTCTAGGGTGCTGTGCAACATGGGCACCATCTGAAAGAGTATTCAGTAAGGCCGGTAAATTTTACAACCCTGAGCCAGCAAAACTCGGCCCGGAAACCTTCAGAGCATTAATGATGATTAAATGCAATTATGATATATAGAATGCAGTTATAAACTTCTGTGAGAAAATGTTATATTTGTTTGCATATTTTCAGATTTTTTTTTATTAGTAGCTTTGAAATCTGAAATAAGAGTACTTTTATTTGTATTTTTTGAATAAGTTATTGTATTTGTATTTGTATTTTGAGATTTAGGAAAAGAAGTATCTGTATTCGCATTTGTATTTTTAGATTTAAGAATAAAAGTATTTGTATTTATATTTGTATTTTTGGAAACCCAAACGAAAGTATTTGTATTGTATTTGTATTTCAATTGTAAAAAGTCAGTATTTGATCCAACCCTGGTGAAGACTAGTGCCACACTGCCTCTATGGCAACAAAGTTTCAACTGACCACTAATGCTATTATGTACAAAGTCCATAATGCTACTCTTATACATAGCCCAGTCCCAGAATGTACTCGGTGCCACCAGGGTCAACTGTGACGTCTTGAAGGGCACATTGAGCAAGGCGGTCTGTCTTTTTATTTAGTGGGATACCCACATTGGAGGATATCCAGGTGAAATGGACCGTGGCACCAGCACCTTCTAGGACGTGGATGAGATCAAGACGCTTATTAACTAGATCACAGTCCATGGGGGGAGGTAGACTGAAGAGCATACAATGCAGCCTGACAACATTCCTTTTCATAAGAAAGAAAACTCCATCGTATATGAGGCGGCCAGTTAACTTAATTAGTATTATCATAAGGAGAGATATACTATACATGTCTTTCTATTCACTAATGCTTCATGACATTTGACAGACAATATCCTGATCCCCAGTGTTTGAATCTGACAGATAAACACTAAACAGTAAACAAAACAGAAACAGCTGCCGGAGGCCGTCGGGGGCTCGGGGCGCGTCTGCAGAATCTTAACAATACTGTTTCTTAATTTTCGTCTCAAAATTATGCATCCTTACGAGAAAAATAATTATGAGCGTAGAATTATAGGACATCACTTAGGTCAGATTAGGCCATAATAGCTCCTTTGTAGTCACGATTGTGTGTGTGTATGTGTGTCAACTGGCTGTTGCCTGCAGTAGGCTGAGTAGAGGGAGGAGAGGAAGGTGGCTGTGGCACTGCCGATAGAGGTGTAGTATCGCTGTGTTATTTAGTGTGATTTATGACTCGACAATGGTTATGGGAGCACCAATATATATTTCAGTGAACGTACTTTCATCGTAGAATGATGCCCCGTTCGTCTCTCCCAGAAGTTATTACTTTTTTTAATAGATTAAGAGGAATTAGGATGTGTTCGTGGCCACTATTCAAACAGCGTAAATATAAATAGATCATAACAACAGTGAGTCCATATTCATTCTACTGTATCCCACTTCCAGGACAAACAGAGATGGTGACCTGTTGGGAAAGTGGGGCTTTAGGGTGGGACAGGGCCAAGCAAAAAATGTTTATGTTCAGATAACTTTTAATTCATCCATGTACAATTTGGCTGGCAATAATAATTGTATCTCTTATAGGTAATTTGTGTTTGGTGAGGACACAAATGTTTGAATGAGGCAGACTGACCACTCCACTGCACCATGGAAACCAAAGCCAGTGAAGACAAAACAATAGGATCTAAGCAGCAGGTGAAGGATCTGCTGACTCATATGGACCCCATGATATACCTTGCAGGTACTGCTGACAATACCTCTGAAATGCTGATGTACTTAGCAGACATGGATCCATCCTTTCACAAGTTACACCTGGTCAAAAGCTTAAGGATGGGGATGCGAGAAAGTTTAACCATTACTATTGAAGAACATGTATCCCATTATCTTCAAGAACAAAAAGGAAAGATGTATGCTGAAAATCCAGTTGATTTCTTAGTAGATAAAATTCTTGGTGATTCTAGATATGCAGACTTTGTCAGAGATTCCAAGTTAAGCCTTGAGAACTCCATTCATAACATTTCTGAAAATTTTGATGATGAGATTGTAACTGGAATGTTTGGTAATGATGATGATGATCCCACATATAGTGTTAGTCCGAATGAGTCCAATGAATCCTCTCTAAATTCCTCCCTCAATCAGTCTGGGCTTATGTTCCTGCACCCAGCTCAGTATGACAATATAGCAGAAAGCCTGACGGGCAAGAGAGAATATGAGTCACGAAATGATTCATTGAACATCCTTATTTCAGTAAGCCCTGGGGAACCAGTGATGCAGGATGGCTGGCCTGACATTCGTAAGGGATTAAGGGACTGTCTTTTTGAAGAATGTGATGAAATATTTGACAAGTCCTTGAAAGTTCATTGCCGGCTGCTCACCTCCCAGGTGCACAATGCTGTTAAGGAAGCATATTTGAACCTTCTAGATGCTGTAGCAGGATTTTATTTTTCCAAGCAGCATGTTGCTAAGATTCCTGTCAGAGGAGAAAAGATTCATTTGAAGACCTCTGGAAATTTTATAAGAATCCTTAAAATATTGATTGAATTTCAAAATGAATTACCTCTCATTTGGATTAGATATCCTGAGAGATATGTTGATGACATGGTAGAAGCCACAATAAGACTCTTGGCACTGCAGCCTCCATGTCGGGATCTGCAGCTGATGACAGTGCTGGACATGTACAGTGTGGTGGATCCTGATGCCTCGTGGCTGAAAAGGTGGCTGCACGGGCAATGGGGCAGGACTAAGACCTTTGCTGTCATGAAGAGCAACTCAGTGGTGCTCCTGAACTCTGTGTCTCTCTCCATCAAGTACTTGGAGAGCTGCATTTTTATCCCACATTCAGAAGCAAGTGAAGAATTTCTAAGTGCAGGCTTTGTTGCATACTTGCAGTTTATCCACAGTACCAATCTTATTTTGACTGTCTTGAGTTTTCTAGATGGAAGGAAGCTTTTCCCAGTTAATGTTCCTTATAAGGATGAACTGGTGACTGTTCAGGGGATACTCCAGACACTGGTTAAAGCAATAAATAACAATATATCTAAACTACTAACTTCAAAAATTTGTGATATGCTGTGCAGGTTTTGCTGTATGGATGAAGCAAGATGTTCAGTTGTTTGTGATGCTGGTATTGTAGAAACACTACTACAGGGAGTAAGTAGACTTGAAGAAGGGCAAGCAAAAGAAGAAGACTCAGAGTTGAAAGTTTTTTGCTCTTACATCAGAGCCGTGTTGCTCCTACTTGATGCTATTACTTCAACACATTTGGGTCAGAGGTACATACTTTTGGGAAGGAAGAGAAAACCAAGCTCAAAGTCTGGATTGTCTGGGATTTCAAGTAATCTGGCCAGTGAGGTGCTGGACCTGATCCTGTTGTTGATGAAAAGCAAGTGTGCTGGCTCTGATCTAAAGCGACTCTGCATAAGTATCTGCAGCAGCCTTCTTGCCTCCCCAATTGGTATTCATGTGTGCATTGATCATCCTTTCATGGAGGGTTTCCTTGGACATCTTAAAGAAAGAAGTCGAGCAGGATCACATGCAAGGATTTCACAAGGAGACGGTTGCAGAACCTGTGAGCCACTTGTCCTCAGTGTGCCTCAGTCACTCCCTCTGCTCACCACACTGCTGGTCTCCTTTAGGGGAGTGTTCCTGCTGGAGGGAGAAGGGGTGCTACCCCTTGCTTTGAGTCGGGTAATGCCAGAGCGAGTGAGGAAGGGTGGCCTTACCTCAAGGATTCTTGCACATATCTGTTCATCCCAACAAGGTAACTTACAAGACATTTATGTTTTCATACATGAATTTTACTTAGTAGAGTCAAAGCTGACCAAAGTCTAGCTGTTCATCTTGATTGGACTCATTTTACTTTTATCACTTTGCCAGCTATTCCTTCTCATGGCCATCTTTAAGACTGATGTCTCTGTTTCTATAATGCTGTATAATATCAGAGCTTTTCTTTACAACATCGGTATTTATAAGCAAAATTATCTACTAAAAGAGTTGTCATGTTAATGACTTAGACATTGCTTCAACAAACATGGTGATGCTGCACGCTAATTATGTCTTTGACTCTCATAGTGCACATATAAACAGATGATATGTTTCACACTAATTCAATATCTTCTTTTAGGTTGTTCTCTGCTGGGTAGCCTGAATATTGTTCGCCCACTGTGGGATATCTTGAGCCAGGTGGTGAGAGGGGAGGAGCAAGCTCAGGGCCGGCCACTCTTGCAAGATGAGAGGGAGGAGGCCATGGGGGAGGCAGTTGCCCCACTGCTGACACTCCTGGCCACATTCCAAGGTAAAAACTTTCCTGCACTATCTATCATATTTACTCATATTTCCTATGTCTTCTTCTATTACTGTCGCATCATTCCAAGGTTAGAACCGTTATCCATGTTTTACAGGTCTCCCTTACTTTTCTCCTTTTTCATTTATTACTCGATTGTAGTTGTGGAATATTCTAAAGTATGAGCTGTCCAACATTTTCCCTCATATTTCCTCTCTTTTTGCTCCTTCATCCCAGATTGCTTAGCAATGATACTGTATATGCTACCTGTGAATTGAGTTAAATAAAACTGGAATGGTGCCTGAGCTATCCATTATTGAGTTCCATGTACTTATCATTACATTTTTATATTTGTTACCTTTATATAGTGTAATCACTAGTTTGTGATATAAGTTGAGTAAATCACTTATAACTGCATGAAAAAAAGAATCAATATGAATACTTGGATTGTTGGCCATTAAATATATTATGTTTTCTTTGTCATATCCAGATATAGGGATGCCAGAAAACAGTGGATCATACTACAGATATAGATTTATGTCATGAGTCTTCTGAAGTACAGGTAACTCGATTTATGCGTGTTTGATTTACGCTTTTTTGTTATAACGTGACCGAAAAAATATTATAATTAATTTAATTTCCGCGATCAGTTTACTTATATGCGATTTGGTCCAACCACATTTTCAAACTGAGCGCCAGATGCAATTTCAAACTGTGCGCCAGAGAGTTCCGCAGATAGCGGATAGGTGGGAGCTCCGCTCTTCTTGTGCCTCATTTGCAGTTTGCCAGCACTGAGTACAGACGGAATTTCTTCAATCTGCCTATAATTCACCAAGATGGCCCCAAAACGTCCTTCATCTTCTGCATGTGGGGTTATTTTTGATAAGTGGATTTTTGATAAAGTGGTAAAGCTCAGAGGAAGATGGTGACTGACTGTGGTGTGAGTGGTAAAGGCAGTGATGCAGTGAGTGTTGTGTTTACGTATTCTTTGTTTTGTTGTTTTCTCTTATTATTTCTTGCTTTTCCCTTTACTTTAAATACTCTTCTAGTATTTAGAATGGTAAATAATAAAAACATGTTAATTTAGCCAAATAAATAGAGTATTTTGTACAAATTTTTTCGGACCACATCCTGCATCTCCCCTATTATCTATTGTTTCTTATGAGAATTACTTGTTTGTTTTACGCAAATTTTGATATACGTGATGCCTCTTGCAACGCATCTATCGCGTAAGTCGAGAGTTACCTGTATCTGGAAGAATTGATCTGCAGGTAGGATAGATTGACCTTGAGAAACCATTACTGATAGCTGAACTCTATGAGACACTCAGGCACTCGTCTGGTCTTTAGCCGAGAGGGTCTGCAGGAGCCACTTTATGAGGCACTCTTCTCTCCTGGTGAGCTTCAGTCTGAACTTCACACCATCATCCAGCAACTTCTGGTCTCTGCTACAGCTGTCCCAGATGCTGTGGCATTCCTCCAAGCTTCCATGGGATATCAGGTAGTGTGTATGAATGGTATTGTTGAGCCTTGTCTATATAAGTGTTTCCATTACTTTCTTCCTTACAAATATCTGACATTGATAATGATAGTAAGACTGTAAAAAATATAAACTGTTTTATAATTTCATGTATGATGGAATTCAGTACAAATAGATTCATTTGAAATTTGAAGTGAGTACCAGGATATGTACTGTGAATTTGGTGTACATGGTCCTACAAGCTACTTGTGAGCTACTTTTATCATGCACACTACCATAATATTTACATCATGTGGCTTGCAAGAAGTTTCAGGATTTTTACTAAATTTTGTCTCAAACTTACATATTTACATTTGAAGGAACAACTTCTTGCACAACAAAAGCAAATGAGGATTGGAGAAGGCGATGCTATTTCTGTAGATGAAAACTCCATCCTTCGCAACCACATTCTGGTGAAGTCATATTTACTTGGTGGCAGTGGTGAGAAGTTGCTGCCACCACACACCTTAGACAACATCACTCCCTCCAACACAGTGAGTGTTCCAGGCACTGAGGGGCTAGATCTTGGATTTTATCAACACCATAACTCGCTGGATTGTAATGACCACTGCATTCTCAAATGTTTTGCAGCATTATCTCAACTTATTGTTATATTCTTTAGTGGAAATCATTGAGGTCTGTTCAGGATTTCTGTTGTAGGGAAGGAATCCATATGAAACCCCTAAGGTTTTCAAATTTCAGGCTAAGATTGTTGATTGGTTTACATATTGGGACCATGCAGTAAGAATACTTAGCTAGTGGATGCATTATTTTACTCAGGAATTTCCATGTCGTCAAGAAACCAGTTATGAGCTATATACAGAATCATTATAAGATAACTTTTGTTGTAAAAAATATATCCTGAGGTGAGAAGCAGTGGCTCACAGTCTTGTAAAGAGATCAAATCACTTGTATTTTCTTATGATAATGGTAGTAATGAATAATGTCATTACAATTGTGATTCAATCCCCATGTATGGGCAGATTAGTCAAGTACCCAGATTTGAAAATGGAAGGTAAATGAAGTTTATATCGTTGATTTACCTCTCTCTTTATTTATTAATTTTATTTCATGTGCATTAGACCTACCCTTTTCTACAGCCTGTACTCTTCAGTCAGTATCCTCCCCCAAGAGATTACATTCCTGAGAAGCCCATCCGCTCCATGCATAAGAAGCAAAATGAAGTGTGGCGCTTCCTATCAGACACACGCCACGGCCTGCATGATGTGGGTTGGTTAAGTCACTGCCGCAAAGCTGTCTGCTCTGTCTTGAAATCTGGAGAAGAAATTAAGGTAGCATGCATTATAACACAAACTGTCTTGTATAAGATTTCCATTTAGTTTCATACTTTAGTGATATATGATTTTAAAAAGATCTTTTAAGTGTGACATAACTTAACCATTTTTTGCATATTAAGGAAATTTTTGTAATAGAAAAAGAAATCAATCTAAAGGTAGGATAAATTGCCCATGAGAGGTCATCACTAGAGATTGAATGACTGATATGATACAATAACTCATTGGAGCACATCCTATCTCTCTATCATTTTGCAGAGATCTGCATCCTTGGAGATTTCAGTGTTCATCTCCAGCTTTGGCTTTCCTCACCCTTCACTGACCTTCATGGTGAACTAGCCTTCAACTTTGTTATCCTCCATGACCTAGAGCAACTCTTATTCCTGACTGTCTTGGAGATATGCCCAACATTCTTGACCTTTTCCTTATCTCTAATCCTTCTGCTTATGCTGTTACCCGATCTTCTCTGTTGAGTTCCTCCAATCACAATCTTGTATCTATATCTTGTCCTATTTCTCCAATCCTTCCTTGAGATCCCCCAAAATGGAGGTGCTTTTGGTGTTTTGCCTCTGCCAGTTCTATATTGCTGCTGTGGTAGACGGCCACTATTTTCCTAAATTTATTAACAGTGGTGTTCCTCAGGTTTCTATCCTGTCACCCACCCTCTTTCTGTTATTTATTAGTTATCTTCTTAACCAAACTTCTTGCCCTATCCAGTCTTAAGGTGGGTTCACAGGTCTCAAAATGCGACTGAAATTGCAAGTCGCTAGAAGTATTGACTGAGCCCTTTTTGTTGGAACATGTATACACATAGTGACTAGGAAGCATTGGCTGGTTGGCAGGAAGTGAATGTAAATGAATAACTACTCAACAAGATGTCTTCCTCTGGAGACTATGACAACTGTGATAAAATAAAATCATCACAAGTATTCAATCTTCACTTCTAACAACACCTTGCATAGAGGAAAGCAGTCATCGGAGAGTGGCAGCTATCTTGTTGAATGCTGATTTGCTTAAGCTTTTTTGCTGAAGAATTAACTTTTAGGGTCCCAGATGTGCTCTTTTTCCCTTACCAACTTCAAAATCTTCTTTATACCAACACCACATTTTCAAACCTTTCTCCGTGACGTCACAATGTAAACAAAGTCGTGAATCGACTGAACAAGACTGACATGTTGGTCTTGTTTTGCGATTGGTTTTTCTAGTGACTACGCACCAATATATTCAGTCAGAAACTCTTCCAATTTGCAATTTCAGTCACATATTGACACGTGTGAACCCGCCTTTACATTGATGATACCATCCTACACCTTTCCACATCTTTTCAGAGACGACCAAACCTTTAGGAAGTCAACAGATCATGCAGGGATGCCACAGAATGCCTGACTTCTGATCTTTCTAAGATTTCTGATTGGGGCAGAGAAAACTAAATAGTGTTCAATACTAAAGATGTACCGATACCAAAATTTTGGCTGATTCCAATACCGATACCGATACCACCTAATTTGGCCGATACCGATACTACTACTTATAGTGATTACTGCACTGGACACCAGGATGAGTTGGTGGAAGGCGAGCATTATCAGATGGGAGGCTTTGTTTTGGGGGATGCTGTAAGTCCTTCTGAGAATGTTTGTGAAAAGGAACAATTCTAGAAGCTTTTTGAAACCATTTGCAAAGGTAAATTACTCAGTAATTGGAATGAATATCTTCTCAGTCTTCTGATTCTTATCAGTTATTTTAAATTCTTACTTCTTACTCCTTTAGTGACCATTTGGTCTTGTGCATTTTCATTATTAATTTTTTATTGACGATATTTTGGCAATCAAAAATATTTTTTAAATTATTAAAATTGTAAAATAGACACAAAAAATTAGCAAAAGAAACTCATTTTGTTGTGTATGTTTCTCTTTAATTAAATCTGACATCCTTTGATATTAATTCATTACACATTAGTAGACCAATTCAGAAAAATGAGCTTTCACCTAATCTTTTCAATTAAATAGAAAAAGTTTAGTTTATTCTAAATTTCTAGTGTATTGCTATGATCTTAAATAATTAATATGCAACAAATTATACACAATGCACATGATTACAAAACAGAATCGTTACTTTCTTAGTTATGGAATTTTTACATCCTTAGGTTAACACAAGTAACTCAAAAATTAAACTTGCATTAAAATTAATATACATATATAATTCGAGCTTCCACCTATTCCAGTATGATATCTTGGAAAAGGCTAGCACTAGCACTGTTAATTATAAATCAAATAAGAATATGCTGTTATTTACAATAATGCAAAATGCCTAACTATATATATATATATATATATATATATATATATATATATATATATATATATATATATATATATATATATATATATATATATATATATATATATATATATATATATATATATATATATATATATATATATATATATGTGTGTGTGTGTGTATATATATATATATATATATATATATATATATATATATATATATATATATATATATATATATATATATATATGTGTGTGTGTGTGTGTGTGTGTGTGTGTGTGTGTGTGTGTGTGTGTGTATATATATATATATATATATATATATATATATATATATATATATATATATATATATATATATATACAGTAAGGTCTCGGTTTACGTCAGAGTTACGTTCCTGAAACATGACGAAGTCGATTTTGTACGTAACTCGAGTTTCCGACATTTCAAAGCATATTATGGAGTTTTCAACCAATCATTGTTTATGGTCATTCAGGTAAGTTAAAGGTTATATTGTTATATTATTTACAACTATGTAGGAATATGAAACACAAGCTTGTTTTTGTTGTTGATTAGGGCCACGAACGCGAAGGACTGCAGGTTGCAGAGAGGGGTGGACGCCTGAGGCCGCCAGGAGGGTGGGCAGGTCGAATGTTGTGACGCCCAGGGTGGACAGCTGGGGCGAGTGCAGTGCGGTGGGAGTAGAAGCGTGGGCAGCGGGCAGGAAATGCAATAGGAAAGGGCAATAGGGATCAGCAGACAGGCGCAGACGGTGCAAGTCAGCTGCGAGTGTCGTGTGGCCCAGGCGAAGGCTCCGGAGTTGTTATTGTTGTGATGGGTGTGCGAGCCCTCAAGGTCGTCAACCTCCCGTTGTCATGGTAACGGGCTTCCCATTTTCTTCTTCCTCCCTCACACACAGCTGCTGCCTCCTTCTCATGTCTTTTAATTATGTCCTCTTTTTCTTGTAGCGTAATGGTTTTCCTTTTCTTAGCATCACTGCTGTCACTAAGAAGTTTTCTTTGGTGCCATTGAGCAAGATACTAAGAACTTGAGTCAGTAAACGCAGAAGTAGGATAACACTCTTGCCAGGGGCGATGGTGTGGTGGAACTGAGGCAGGGTGTTATTGTATTCAAGCGTGAGGCGGGCGGTGTGGCGGGCAACCACCAACAATAACAATAAATCCCGCACTTTACGATTTATAAATTTTCAATTTTTTAATCTTAAATTGCCTTATAGTGGACTGACGTAACTACGAGTTTGACGTAACTCGAGACCGACATAACCCGGGACTTTACTGTATATATATATATATATATATATATATATATATATATATATATATATATATATATATATATATATATATATATATATATATATATATATATATATATATATATATATATATATATATATATATATATATATATATATATATATATATATATATATATATATATATATATATATATATATATATATATATATATATAAAATCATTTTTGGATTCTCAATATCTGAAGTTTGACATTCTTAGATTATAGTTAAAAAACATAAGCTTTTCACCTGTGTGAACTTTGTGTGGGTGGGGGAGCAGTGTCTGACTGAGAGATCTACTTATTGGGGCCGCCGTGGTACAGTGGAACCATGCATGCTTTGGGATCCGAGTGGTCTCCAAGCGCACGGGTTTGAATCCTGTCCACGGTCTGAGTGCAGGTTGGGCTTCCTCACTCAGGGCAACAGTTTCCTAGCGGGTGGGCTTTGAGATAGGAGGTACCCTAAAAGTATCCTTTAGCCCATAAATTCCCGTGAAAAGCCCACATGGTATAAATAAAAAAATTAAAAAATGCGTGGTGACTCATGACCGACCGTGTGACAGGATGCCGGTGTTCAGCCTATACGCGTTTCATACATGTCCAATTTAAAGGTTGTGGCTTATTACCACAGAAAACAGTATTCTATGACATATGGTAATCACCACGGAAACTTAATACGTCATATTTTATTAATTTGGTATCATCAATATCTTATATCGAACTAAGTAGAAAATTCCTTTTAGGTATCTGAAGTATTGGCATGAAATAAGCAGATAGCGATACCGATACCTAAAAAAAGGGCCAATACCGCCGATTCCGATACCGATACCGATACCGATCCATCGGTACATCTCTATTCAATACCTCAAAAACTCAATTTCTCCATCCATCAACTCAACACAACCTTCCAGATAACTATCCCCTCTTCTTCATTGACACTTAGCTGTCCCCCTCTTCTACACTGAATATCCTTGGTCTGTCATTTTCTCATAATCTAAAGTGGAAACTTCACATCTTATCTTTTGCTAAAACTGCTTCTATGAAGTTAGGCATCCTGAGGCGTCTCCGCCAATTTTTCTTGCTCCTCCAACTGCTAACTTTGTACAAGGGCCTTATCCATCTTTGTATGGAGTACTCTTCACATGTATTTTTTTTGGGGGGGACTCCACTCACACAGCTTTATTAGATAGGATAGAATAAAAAACTTTTCGTCTCATGCACCCTGTTCCTTTGACTAACTGTCTTTGGCCTCTTTCTCACCACTGAAATGTTACATCTCTTGCTATTCTGTACTGCTATTGTCATGCTAACTGCCCTACTGATCTTGCTAACTGCATGCTTTCCCTCCTGTGGCCTCATTGCACAATGCTTTCTTCCTCTCATCCCTATTCCGTCCGATTGACTAACCGCAAGAGTTAAGCAGTAATCTCTATCTTTTATACCTCTCTCTGATAAACTCTAGATATTTTTGCTTGTGACTGCATTTCCAACTTCCTTTTGACTTGATTTAATTTAAGAGCGAGGTTTCAGGGCAAAGTTTCAAGACATTTGTTCGTCTTTTGGCTAACTATTTGACCTACAATTGGGCTGGTAACTTAGTGGGTCTTTTTTTTTTTCTTTTTTTTTTTTTTTTTCTTTTCCTTGGCCAGCTTTCCCCTCTTGTGTGTGTATATATATATATATATATATATATATATATATATATATATATATATATATATATATATATATATATATATACAGGTGACTCCTGCTTAACGAAGGTTCACACAACAAAATTTCGCTACAACGAAGGTTTCCTTTTACTACCATCTGCTCGTTTAACAAACACCAAACTCGCTTTAACGAAGTTTTATACAGGTAATTTTTTCCAAGTTTGAAAGCCCCGCCGTATTACGCAAGCCGACAGGCTTTTGAATACACCAGCGCCTCTCGTGGACAACACGTGCACCACTCACTCCCCCTGTTCAAAACAATAACAGCGTCAGCAGCAGTTCGTCTTCCCTCGCTCTACATGCCACCAAAACGCCCTGCAATGTCGCCTAGCATTGCTAAGAAGACCAGGAAGTCTCTTATTCTCAAAGTGAAGCTGGATATTATTCACAGACACGAGAGAGGCGAGAAAACTAATAGCATTGCTCGCCACTATCTTGACTCCATCTACTATCTCTACTATTTTCAAGTCAGCAGACTCTATTAAGAAGGCTGGTGAGACCGTATCTTCCTTGCAAGCTAAAAGAACCACGTGAATTCGTGACTCTACAATGGACAAAATGGAAAGCCTTGTGGAAATGTGGTACATAAGTTTTGTATGTGATACAATGATGCACCCTTTGTTTACATTCCACAGGTTGCCGGTTAGTGTCTTTCCCGTTTCACTCTCCCTTCCTTCATAAATTTAAGATCATCAACATTATAAAGTTACGTACATACATACATTAGTGTACATTATAATGACTTAAATTAAACTGCCTAAATGTTCAACTTCATTATTTTTACTTTCATCAAACCTTTCACTGTACTATGATGCACTCTCGCTTTGTTTACTCTCAATGGAAGTTAAGTCAGGGGTTAAACTTGTTATAATCGGTTCGCTTAACAAAATTTCGCTTAACGAAGGGTTTTTTAGGAACGTAACCCCTTCGTTAAGCGGGTTGCCTTATATATATATATATATATATATATATATATATATATATATATATATATATATATATATATATATATAAGTCAAAAGCATTGCTGATCTACTTAAATTGATCACCAAGGCTTGAATGAAGTATGGCCAGCCCTACTGACCTGCCACTATATTTGTATTGGTTATTAACTAAAAGATTTTTTTTTTCTTCCCCAATTCTATTTGAAAATGTGTGTTTGTAATGAAAAGATGTATACACCTTATGTGCTTTTTGCTTCATTTCACCATTTTTACATTGTTGACTATACATAAATCTTGGATATCTTGAGGAAAAATGTTACGATTTAACTTATGGGACATGAACTCTCACCCTCCCTTGGCAGAGTTGGCTTGTCATGGACCTCATAGATCGAACAGTTCGTGCTCTCCTTTCATGCCCTGAGGAACTTCTGCCTGGGTTCCAAGTCCCTCAGCCTCCCTCCCCAGGAGCTGCCTTAGGTCTTGCCTCTCCTACTGTTCCCTCTAAGGGATGGAGCTTTTCCTCAGGATCATCATCATCACCAGTTGGCAGTGAGAGTCTTCAGAGCCTCTACAGGAGCAAAAGTTCTGACTTGCAAGAACTTCCAGAGTATCATTGTCTTGCTTCTGAACTTGTCTTACGGTGAGTTTGTGCATGCTCTGACCACTTCACATAAAAGTTTAAAAACCAATTGAATTTTTTATGGTAGAGTATTGCATTGTAATTAGAAATTTATTTATGAATATGACAGAAAAGAAAAGGAATTGTAAGAATTAAATGACAGACATTTCTTTAGATGAAACTGTGTTTGGAATTTACTAAGTAACTGTACTATGAAAAGATGTTCAAAGCTCTCATTGACTCCTTGGGCTTATTTAACAGACTTTACTTTCTAAAAACATTTTGGCAATATAAGGATTTTTATTTGTGTTTTTATGGAAAGGTGAAATGTGTATATTTCTTACAGGTATGGAAGTGAACTGCAGCTCCTTATTGCCAGTGGAAGCATCAGAGAGAACCTGATGGATGTGCTCAAGTACACACAAACCAGTGTTCTTCATGGCCCATGTGACAAGTGTGACTGGTTCACACAGGCACTCTTCCTTGTGTATGGAGGCAGCTTTGATAGGTGAGCCATTGAGGAAGTAACTTTTATTGCATTGATACTGTGGAGTGGGTGTGTTCTAGATTGTTCTTAAGGTATTGCCCTGCTTTGGAACATTATGGAAACCACATTTATTGTGTAGATGCATTAGGATTAATACTTTAGGGATGTTATTATTTGGCAAGAATATATATATATATATATATATATATATATATATATATATATATATATATATATATATATATATATATATATATATACAGTAATACTACTTAATGAACAGGATAGGGGGTGTCAAAGCTGTTCGTAGAGCGGAAATTTGTTAAGCGGACGTAATTTTCCCATAGGAAATAATGGAAATAGGGGGTATGCGTTCTGGGCTGGTCCCCAACATACCACATGGGTTAAAAAAAATATATATATATATTACTATTAGCGTTTTACAAGCCTTGCTCCCCAAGAAAGGATTGTTTTGTAATGTATAAAGTGAAATCTTAATGAAACACCAAAAAATAAAGCAGAGATGATGAGATCGGCCACAGACGGCGGAGACTCCTGTGACTTGGCCACTTCTTCTTCTTCTTGTGACCTTTTTAGCTTGGCGTGTTATCTTTCACCACGATATTACATTTGTTTTCACTCCTCTATTGCCTGCTATAATGGATATCATATCTTAGTATTCATATACGCTCATGTCATGAGGATAACCTGGACTCCGTGGCACTGAGTGATAGTGAATTACTAATGAAATACCGCGGTAGCCAAGCTAATAAAGGTCACAAGAAGAAGAAGAAGCGACCAAGTCGCCGGAGTCTCCTCCGTCTGTGGCCGATCTCATCATCTCTGCTTTATTTTTTGGTATTCCATGTAAGATTTCACTTTATGCATAACAAAACAATCCTTTCTTGGGGCAAGGTTTGTAAAAAGCTAATAGAAATGTTGTTTTGTGAACATATATAAGATAGTAACACCACCTCCAGAGGTGATGTTCCCAGCAACCTCAGAGCAACCTCGTCACCGTCCCTCCAAGCGTTCATGGAAGCCATTTCGCGGCAGGAGTTTGCTCTCAGGTTGTTAAAGAATCTTGGATCCAGCTCCAGGAGCGCTAGAGACAGGTGGGGAGCCAGACAATCACAACGAAGCTGTCGCGTTCGGTCCCTCACCCGGCAAATTCAAACCCAGAAAATTCGCTAAAACGGATGTGGTTGTACGTTATGCGGACTTTTTGGTCTAACTTTATATAGTATGTTAAACCGGAAATTCGTTAGATGAACATTCGTTAAGCGGAGTATTACTGTATATTGTCACGTTCCCCACTTTTCAAAGGGTTAGTTCACCCAAAATTTAATTTATTCCAGGTTCAGGGAACTGCACGGAAAAGAAAGTTTAAAACAAAATGAAAGAAGCAAAGGCAACGGAAATACTCATTAACCTAACTTACAATTTATTTAATCTAGTCATAACTTACTTTTTACAACTTACAGTGAAAGAAAGACAAAATATCACACACAAAAAAAAAAGCTTGGATAACACTCCCACAACTCTCCGTACTCACATGGTCCTTGATATTACTGACCACATGCAAAGAAAAAACTAAGAACAAAGAAAACTATAACCAACATGGCTCGTAATGACACACCACCCAGCATGGAAAAGATACGGGTGGAAAGAATGCGGACACCAGCAGAATCCTAAAACCTTGAAAATACTAATACAATTGCAAAAAGATTTGACGAACTCATGTATAACCTCTATTTGTAGGCACAAACAACCTAAAACATCCTATTGTTAGCAAAAGTACACAAACACATACCTTGGTGGCTTATACCTTAGCCATTACTCACACCATGTGCACTCCAGTGGTCCACGTGGCCTTCCCAGCTGGAGGTGGCAGGCCTCCTCTGGTGACCCAGCTTGACCTCCAGAAACGAGCAAGTGAGAGTGAGGTCAAGCGCGCCCACTGTTTTAAAGACTGCCGGCGCCTTAGGTGGACAACGTATCGTCCAGCAAAACTTACTTAATACAGTGATCACTCGTTTATCACGGTTAATGGATACCAGAACCCCCCGCGAAAGGTGAAAAACTGCAAAGTAGGATTTGCGACCCCCTTCCCCCCAGGAATTTTGGTGTATGTGTGTGTGTGGGTACCAGAATGTTTAAAATATGTAAACAGTATTTATACTTTACATATACAGTATTTTACTTAAAATCTATTTAATTATAAAACCTTATACAGTAATTATACATTTACTCTCTCTCTCTCTCTCTCTCTCTCTCTCTCTCTCTCTCTCTCTCTCTCTCTCTCTCTCTCTCTCTCTCTCTCACATGATACGTAACACTCAACTTTTTCACTGATGGTCATCATCTTCCTCTTTTTCTTGGGCTCACTAGAGGAAGTGCAGGGGCACAGAGCTTAGATGGCATTGTAAGGGCTTAATGAATCACTGCTTAAACAAAAAAAGTTATCACGAACACAACACTAAGATACAATATGTGAAACAGTCAACAGCATGGAATAGAAGGTTGACCTACAAGGCATTCAAAATGGGTCTAATATGAGCATCCGTGACATCAACGGGTTCACAAGAGGTCTGAGCGGGGATGTTGGTTCAATTAGCAAGCTGCTGGGTAGGTGTTCACGTTCTTCTCTCTCTCCCTGGTAATTTGCACCTTAAGACATTAGTAAATTTCTGATGTCTAGTTATTGAGAAGTAAATTTCTGATGTCTAGTTATTGAGAAGTAAATTTCTGATGTCTAGTTATTGAGAAGTAAATTTCTGATGTCTAGTTATTGAGAGGTCCCCATTCAGTTACTTGTATAGATATAAATTGCCTCAGTTATATATGTAACATAAAAATGAAATAATAATAATAACGAAAACAACAACACTATATTAATATTAATAATAATAAGAGCAAATGTTTAATGATAGTAATAATAATAATAATAATAATAATTTATAACAGCAAGAGTATTGATATCATTAAATATGATAATGATACAATGGTCAAAGAGAGAAAGAGAGAGCTCTGACAGTGTTGAGAGAGAGAGAGAGAGAGAGAGAGAGAGAGAGAAACCTGCTGGCAAGTAGAGGGTGTGGGGCAGCAATAGGAGGCAGAGAAGCCTTCACAAAACTTGTCTCCTCTGCCAGGTAAGTATGATTTGCTCAGCGGGCAGAGGGAAAGCGTGAGGTTTCCATGCAAGAAAGACACGTCCTGGGAGGAAGCTCCCCTGTTGATGAACCCACTGACGTCACTAGCCCCAGCTCTTTTCCCCTTAGAGATGCGCATAGGTCAACCTTCTATTCTATGGGCCTTGGATACAACAAGGGTGAGGCTGCATATGTATACGAACAATACATGTACAGTGCTTTACGTACATTGCCATCGTTATTACACACCAACTTACCGAATTACTGTACGTACAGAGTTTGTAAGTGACACCACAGACCCCATGATATAGTGAAAAATCCACAGAACGTATCTATGAGTATGTATCAAAACCACAAAACAGTGAAGCCGCGAAAGTTGAACCGCGAAATAGCGAGGGAACACTATACTACAAATATAAAGAATTTCATCCTTACTCACTAACATCCCTACCTACAACACATAACATATTAAAGAAATACACTCTTATTAACTAATAATGAATACAAAAGAACTTAAACTAATGTACAATATGGTATGTTATTACTAGTTGCCCACTCAACCACTGGTCCAAGGAGAGCGAAACTGGGTAAAAGAAATAGATAGGTAACTTAACCTAAGGCACACTAACAATATATATATATATATATATATATATATATATATATATATATATATATATATATATATATATATATATATATATATAAGGATGAATATAGCAAGAAATTGTGTTTACTAACTCTTTAAATTAGGCTAGGCATTTCAGATTCGTCTACTCTTTCCGTCACCTTGAGTCAGACGAAACGCATCATTATCCTCTAGTGTCAATTTTTAGTCAAATTAAGATCTATGGTTTCTAATCAAAACTTTAATGATAAAATTAAATTTCTTGTTAATTGGAATGATGCTATAATCTCAAATTAATGGAATCTTGATACGTAGATGTAAATATATACAGGCAATCCCCACTTAAAGAAGGGGTTACGTTCCTAAAAATCCCTTCGTTAAGCGAATTTTCATTAAGCGAACCAATTATAACAAGTTTGACCCCTGACTTGAGCTTTCCTTGAAAGTAAACAAAGCGAGAGTGCATCATAGTACAGTAAAAGGTTTAAAGAAAGTAAAAATTATGAAGTTAAACATTTAAGCAGTTTAATTTAAGACTAAGTCATTATAATGTACACTAATGTATGTAAGTAACTTTATAATGTTGATGATCTTAAATTTATGAAGGGAGGGAGAGTGGAGCGGGAAATACGCTAGCTGGCAACCTGTGGAATGTAAACAAAGGGCGCATCATTGTACTGCATACTAAACTTATGTACATTTCCACAAGGCTTTCCATTTTATCCATTGCAAAGTCACGAGTTCAGATGGTTCTTTTAGCTTGCAAGGAAGATATGATCTCACCAGCCTTCTTAATAGAGTCTGCTGACTTGAAAATGGTAGACAGTAGATGGAGTCAAGCCATGGTGGGAAGCAATGCTATTAGTTTTCTCGCCTCTCTCGTGTCTGTATATAATATCCAGCTTCAATTCGAGAGTAAGAGACTTCCTGGTCTTCTTAGCAACGCTAGGCAACATTGCAGGGCGTTTTGGTGGCATGTAGAGTGAGAGAAGACAAGCTCCTGCTGACGCTGTTATTGTTTTGAACTAAGGGGAGTGAGTAGTGAGCGTTTTGTCCATGAGAGGCGCTGGTGTATTCAAAAGCCTGTCAACTTGCATGTGATACGGCGGGGCTTTCAAACTTGGAAAAAAATTACCTAGATAAAATTTCGTTAAAGTGAGTCTGGTGTTCGTTAAACGAGCAGATGGTAGTAAAAGGAAAGCTTCGTTGTAGCGAAATTTCATTGTGTGAACCTTCGTTAAGTGGGGTTGGGGTTATATATATATATATATATATATATATATATATATATATATATATATATATATATATATATATATATACATATATATACAGTAAGGTCCTGGATTACGTCGGTCTCGAGTTACGTCAAACTCGCACTTACGTCAGTTCACTATAAGGCAATTTAAGATTTAAAAAATTGAAAATTTATAAATCATAAAGCGCGGGGTTTATTGTTATTGTTGGCCACCAGGCGTCACTAGTGGTTATCCGCCACACCGCCCACCTCATGCTTGAATACAATAACACTACGTACCTCAGTTCCACCACACCGTCGCCCCTGGCAAGAGTGTTCCTACATCTGCGTTTGCTGACTATCTTAGTATCTTGCTCAATGGCACCAAAAAGAAAACTCCTGAGTGATAGCAGTGATGCTAAGAAAAGGAAAACCATTACGCTACAAGAAAAATTGGACATAATTAAAAGACATGAGAAGGAGGCAGCAGCTGTGTGTAAGGGAGTGAAGAAGAAAATGGGAAGCCCGTTACCATGACAACGGGAGGTTGACGACCTTGAGGGCTCACCCACCTATCACAACAATAACAACTCCGGAGCCTTCGCCTGGGCCACACGACACTTGCAGCTCACTTGCACCGTCTGCGCCTGTCTGCTGATCCCTATTGCCCTTTCCTATTGCATTTCCTGCCCGCTGCCCACGCTTCTACTCCCACCGCACTGCACCACGCTCCCAGCTGTCCGCCCTGGGCGTCACAACATTCGACCTGCCCACCCTCCTGGCGGCCTCAGGCGTCCACACCCTCTGGCAACATGCAGTCCTTCGTTCGGCCCTAATCAACAACAAAAACAAGCTTGTGTTTCATATTCCTACATACTTGTAAATAATATAACAATATAACCTTTACTTATATAACGCTTCTACTCCTACCGCCACAAAGCTCCCATGTTGTCACAACATTCGACCTGCCCACCTTCTGGCGGCCTCAGGCCTCCCCTCTCGGCAACTTGCAGTCCTTCACGTTCGCGGCCCTAATCAATATATTCCTACATAGTTGTAAATAATATACCAATATAACAATATAACCTTTACTTACCTGAATAACCATAAAAATTATTGGTTGAAAACTCGATAATATGCTTTGAAAGTACAAAAACTCGAGTTACGTACAAAATTGACTTACGTCATGTTTCAGGAACGTAACTCTGACGTAACTCAGGACCTTACTGTATATATATATATATATATATATATATATATATATATATATATATATATATATATATACAGATAACCCCCGTTTAACGAAGGTTCACACAACGAAATTTCGCTACAACGAAGGTTTTGTTTTACTACCATCTGCTCGTTTAACGAACACCAAACTCGCTTTAACGAAGTTTTATCCAGGTAATTTTTTCCAAATTTGAAAGCCCCACCGTATCATGCAAGCTGACAGGCTTTTGAATACACCAGGAGCTGCTGGTACTAAGGCCTGCCTCAGGAGAAATCCTGAGACACCTGTAGAATAAAGATCAAGATCAAGCCTCTCATGGACAACACAGGCGCTGCCGATACAAAGGCCTGACTCAGAAGAAATTCTGTGTCACCTGTAGCATCAAGATC
>NC_059292.1:24961542-25041542 GCF_017591435.1 Portunus trituberculatus | reverse complement strand
TATATATATATATATATATATATATATATATATATATATATATATATATATATATATATATATATATATATATATATATATATATATATATATATATATATATATATATATATATATATATATATATATATATATATATATATATATATATATATATATATATATATATATATATATATATATATATATATATATATATATATATATATATATATATATATATATATATATATATATATATATATATATATATATATATATATATATATATATATATATATGAATATCATATATATAATTTGAAAGTATATATATATATGATATATATATAAATATATATATATATATATATATATATATATATATATATATATATATATATATATATATATATATATATATATATATATATATATATATATATATATATATATTGGAATATCATATAGTATATATAGTTTGTGACTTTATACATATCCTTCAGGAACAAATCCTTTGCATTAATAGAGAAATATGTACAGTATATATATATACAGTACAGTACAGTACAGGGATTTTTCAATTTATATGTGTTAAGAATATGTGATTCTGGAGTAACACCAGGCAAAAAAAAAACCAGTCATTTTTTCATATTATTTTCGAATTAAGGGGGATAGGGACCAACCTCCAGCCTAGATCTCCTTAAAACATCACTATAACCTCTAAAAAAAATAACTAACTTGACTAAATCAGTACTATTAAAGGCTTCATTTATATCTAACTTTTTTTTTATTAAACACATTAAGGTGCTGTACAGTACATTTTTGGAAATAAAAACACTTGCAGCAGTCTCGCGGTACTTGTCCCAGTTCTTTCAAATTGTTGATCTAGAGACACCCATTTGCACTGCAACGATACTGAGTTATACCTGCCTCACACTTTCTTATAAGCTCAAGTTTATCTTTGAAAGGCAGGAAATTGTGGTTCTTAGGGCTGGGGGTGGAGGTGGCTTTCCGTCATCTTGAGTCAGATGAAACGCATGTTTTCCTCTAACATCAATTTTTAGTCAAATTAAGATCTATGGTTTCTAATTAATTAATTTTCTTGTTAATTGGAATGATGCTATAATCTCAAATCAATAGAATCTTGATAAGTAGATGTAAATATATACAAAGAAGGTTTTGTTTTACTAATTAATGAAATACCAAGGTATTTCATTAGTAATTCACTATCACTCAGTGCCAAGGAGTCAAGGCTATCCTCATGGCATGAGCGTATATGAATACTAAGATATGATATCCATTATAGCAGGCAATAGAGGAGTGGAAACATAAATATCGTGAAAGACAACACGTAAGCTAAAAGGGTCACAAGAAGAAGTGGCAGAGTCACCGCAAGTCTCTGCCTTGTCTGTGGGCGATCTCATCGCTGCTTTATTTTTTTATATTCCATGTAAGATTTCACTTTATGCATTACAAAACAATCCTTTCTTGGGGGCAAGGTTTGTATAAAGCTAATATTGTTTTGTTAACATAAATGCATATATAAGACAGTAACACCACCTGGAGAGGTGGTGTTACCAGCAACCTAAGAGCAACCTCATTACCGTCCCTCCAAGCATTCATGGATGCCATTTCACGGCAGGAAGTTGCTCTGACGTTGTTAAAGTTTCTTGGATTCAGCTCCTGGCAGTCAATGAGCACCTTTAGGTGGGCTACCAACCTCCACCCGCCAACAGCAACGAATCTTTGTTGATGCTATTTTATGAAGGTTGGTATGTGAGCAGGAGGTTGCTATGCAGGTTGTCTGTACCAACATAAACAACAACCTACTTCTTGGATCCGGCCCCAGAGCTCCCACCTATTGGCCAGCTGCGGAACTCTGGTGCGCGGTTTGAAATTGCGTCTGGCGCTCAGTTTGAAAATGCAGTTGGGCCAAATCACATATAAGTAAACGGATCGCGCAAATTAAATTGATTATAATATTTTTTCGGTCGCGTTATAACAAAAAAGCGTAAATCAAACACGCATAAATTGAGAGTTACCTGTATATATACATATATATCTGACACAACATGTGGGAGTATGGTACAATGTGGCAAGGCACTCCATTAGGATGAGAGTCGATCGCTTATTCCCGCGTGCATCGTCCAGTCTGACATGATAATATACCGAAGAAAAGTTAATTTTTCGATACCATAAAGTTTTTTTTATTTCTTTTGTAGTAAAAGAATAAAACTGCAAAAAGTATAATTATGTTTATTTTCAAACAATAATATATGCATGTACAAAAAGGAATATTGGGATTGGCATAGGTGAAAATAGGGGAAAATGTGCACGAGTGGTAGGTGAAAGTAGGAGGAAATGCGCGTGAGTGGTAGGGAGAAATGAAAATTTTGAGTGGCAGCCTTGCGGCCTGTGCGTTGCTTAATCTACGTCACTCTCGCCCCAGCCGTCGTTCCCCAGCCCTAAGAAGCACAATTTCCTGCCTTTCAAAGATAAGCTTGAGCTTATAAGAAAGTGTGAGGCAGGTATAGTTCACAGTGTCGTTGCACTGCAAATGGGTGTCCCTAGATCAACAGTATCAATAATTTGGAAGAACAGGGACAAGTACTGCAAGACCACTGCATCATGCAAGTGTTTTTATTTAAAAAAATGTACTGTACTACAGCACCCTAATGTGTTTAATAAAAAAGAAGTTAGATATAAATGAAGTACTGATTTAGTCTAGGTTAGTGTTTTTTAAAGGTTATAGTGATGCTTTGGGAGGGTCTAGGCTGGAGGTTGGTCCCTATCCCCCCTAATTCTTAAGTATTCTATGGGAAAAATTGCTTCACGATTCAAATTAATGCTGATTCGACCGATGTAAAACCGCCCGAACCCAGTCGAATTATGAGGATCCCCTGTATATATATATATATATATATATATATATATATATATATATATATATATATATATATATATATATATATATATATATATATATATATATATATATATATATATATATATATATATATATATATATATATATATATATATATATATATATATATATATATATATATATATATATATATATATATATATATATATATATATATATATATATATATATATATATATATATATATATATATATATATATATATATATATATATATATATATATATATATATATATATATATATATATATATATATATATATATATATATATATATATATATATATATATATATATATATATACCACAGTGGCGGTATACATACATATGCAGTAGTATGGTCACCATACAGGCAGAAAGACATCAAAAAGCTAAAAAGAATCCAAAGGACTGCTACAAAGATGATCCCAGAAATAATGGATCTTCCATATGAAAAACACTGATGGAAATGGAATTATCAATCTGGAAGGATAGATGGGAAAGAGGGGACCTAACAACGACGTATAAGTTAGTAAACTGTATGGAAAAGATAGATAGACAAGACCTGGTAACACTGACAGAGGGTGGGGACAGACGAACAAGAGGACATTCCAAGGTCATGAAAAGTCAGTGTCTGAGGAACATTAAGAAGTTCAGTTTTCCACATTGGACAGTGGACATCTGGAATGGATTAAGTGATGAGATTGTAACAGCAGAAAGTGTGCATAAATTTAGGAAAAGTTAGATAAATGTAGATATGGATACAGGTCACTATGAGCCCTACTCAAACCCTGTAACATACAACTAAGTAAATACAGTTGTTCTTCTTGAAAAAAGGGGAACTGCAAAGATAGAGCATACAATGGAAAGAATACTGGCTAAGTATTGGATGATATTTCACTTATCATTATCATTAAGAAATGCATATGCCATCCTCACATTGGTTACCTTCATTTATTTTTTGGCATCAAAAAGAAAGTTCAGGCATCTTCTCTCACAGGATTTATTCCCTATTAATCCAGCATGCACAGTCTGGAGTCTTTGTAGCACAACATTATTGATGGTGATTTATACATGTGTATCCATTAGTGAGGTTATCACACCCATACATCATAATTATGTCACAGTAAGACATCATATTTTTGCTCTGCAGGCAGAATGTGAGCACAGAATCACAGTTCATCAGAACCACAAGTATGCACTTCATCAGAACCACTAGTATAAAATGCTGTATGTAGTACATTGCAAGTTTATATCTGATTGCAAAATATTATGTATGGTGTGTTGCAGGTGTGTTGCTGCCCTCACCAGCCTGGGAGGGTTGGTGGCTGGAGCTGTGCTGTGGCCAGCCCTTGCAGACTCCCTCTCACACACCTACAAGATACTTCCTGGAGAGATGGTCCTTGCTGGCATCATTCATAATGTTCAGCTCATTGTCAGCATAGAAATTCCAACACTATACATGGCCTTAGAGGTAAGTACTCTTTTAGGGATATTCTCAGGAACAGATATTGGATAATGCTAGATAATATGCACTAATGAGGTAGCAGTTAAGAGGGTATCACTCTGGCCTATGATACACAGAATGCAGGCCATGGTTCTTAGTGTGAAACCAGGAATGTTATCACACACAAGCTGCCTACATTCTTGCTTTGCTATGAAAAAGGCCCAGCAACCAAGACCAAGCCTAATCAAAACAAATCAGAACTAAACCATGCCACTTACATCTCAACCTGTGCTTTGTGCTGGAATTGCATTTGCACTTCCTTTTATTGAAGAAGAGGGAAGAAGCTAGAGAAGAACTGAAAGGTGCACAATGGCAACTGTGGAGTCGGGGATGGTTGTCATGAGTGCAAACTATTGACGTGATATATATGTATTTTATCTTTATAGATTGACAAAATATTATTTAATATTCTAATATAAAAAATTTATGCATGTTCTTTTTAGTTTAAATAATAGGTTTTTATTACATATCTTATGTTTGTTTTTGTATTAGGATAGCATATGGAGAACCAGGATGGATATCAAGCCATCCCAACTTTGCTCCACTAATCTTAAGAAAGTTCCAGCTATCTGGAGCGGATGTTCCTCATTCTGTCTATCATAGGCCAGTGTGATAACCCCTTTAGGAGACAAATGGTCAATTTCACCACAAGAATCAGAAGAAACAAGCATCTTTGCAATATCATCCATCAAGATAAAGCAAGCACAAAGTTTATTCTTAACCTGCACACACAATTTTTCTGTGCCCCTTTATCGTCAGACCACAAACAAGCACCTTTACAGAATCATCAGTATCACTTATTCCATGCAGGAGGCTCCAAGAATAAAGCAAACAAAAATCTGCAAACATCCTATTGTCATATACTCACCAATTCCTTGTCTCCTTGTCACCAGGCCAATGACATGTGTCTGTGGAGTGTCCTTGGGGAGTGGGTGCGGTGTGTGTTTTTGGGTGTGCTGCCATGGTCTGAGGTGTGCCATTACCTGGTACTGGTGCTACTGCTTGGCCCAGATTATACCATTTACTTCCTGGTAGCACTGGTCAAACACTTACAGGACACCATTATTAAGCAAGCTAGTAGCAATAAAGCACTGGTTCTCTTACAGGTATGTCATGGACTCCTGATAGTGCCATTACCGTGCCAATATTGTTATTATCAATCTGTGCGAATTTCTCTACAAAGAAAAAGTCCCTTGTAATCCCAGTGGTTGGTAGGCCAGCCAGCCATCATAGTCTGAGCATCTATGTAGGGAACACTGTATCTGAAGTGAATAACTTGAGGTATGAATAATGTGGTGACTTTCCAGTTTTTAGGACATACTTGTAGCTAATAGAAGAAAGGATGCCCAGTGCATGTTGATGCCAAGGATTTTCGCTAAGACTCCTCATGCAATACTTAATTCTACCATCTTGATTTTTATAAGTTCTTAGGTTTTTATGGTACATTTTTATGGTATTGTTTAGATAGGGTTAAATTGCAAGACTGATGCAATTTAGGTCATATAAAAAGATATGTGTTCCTTACTGCAGACAAGTGTGATCAATGGATGGCGTGCTGGTGAACAACTGGGCTTCATGGAAGCACTATGCCGCCGCCACCGCCGCACTGTGCTGCCTGCTCTCGTTAAGCCCTTGAACCTGTAGCAGCACCACCACCCTTAGGCACCTCTAGTGCTAGTGTGGCAACACATTACATTATGCCAAAGCACAAAGAAGACAGTCATTAAGGTAATATGTGATGAGGCTTAGTGAGCTCCCAGGATGTTTGTGCACACTCTACAAATGTTAGGCTCAGATAGGCTTTTAGTTTCATATTCCCAAATGTTTTGTTTCATCATTTGTCTTTTTAGAGGCCACATAGATGATGAGTTATGTTTTCATAGTGTTTCCTCATTGTTTTAGCAGAATCCTTGTTAAATTATCAGTGATATTATGAAAACACTCCTAGAAACCTCAAAAACAGCTTCTTAAAAGTAAGAGATGAGATTATGAAATATCTGAGAATACTGTCTTTAATATTCTGAGTCATAATGAAGATTATGAAATTTTATTGATGAGACATATTTTCTCTACTGTATATGTGTAGGAAGTGCCTGTCCCTTATTCCATTCCACCCAATCCATCCACTTGTTCCTTATTTTGATTCTATACATTCCGTCCAGTCATAGTGATAGGTGTAGAAGGAAGGTGCTCCAGTAGCTGTACATCTGTCTATCTGTATGCCAGGTGTAGACAAGGTGTAGATACACTCACACACATCATTTACACTCCTAGCCACATCGACCGTCAAGTGGAAAAGGATAGTTTTGTGGCCCACTATACTACACCCCACATAATACTACATCCTGTTGTGATATATGATAAAAAAAAAAAAAAAAAAAGTTCTGAGTGTCAGGATTGAGGATATCTATAAAACTCTTGCTGGTGATAAAGTGGATATTGAATCACTCCAGTAATTATAAAGAAAAATAGTTATATATATATATATATATATATATATATATATATATATATATATATATATATATATATATATATATATATATTTTCTCATGACTAATGATTTACCTTACAAGTAGGTTTTACTAGTCACCATTAATAAGATCTAGTCATCATAATTCTAGTCACATCACAGAAATAAAGTCATGTTTTGATAGCTGCTGATGTGTCATTACCCTTGTTATGCTATCAAAATTTTGACAAGAATTATGGGAAAAAATGAGTATTATACATGTAGGTTATAGTTCTCCTTTAGTAATAACAAATAGGTTCACACATTGAGAAAGTAGTACAATTATTTATCACCTCTTGAAATAAGGCTTCCATAATTTTTCTGCCACTCAAGTTCACTTCCTAACTTTCTCTTTACCCCTTTTTCTTCTTACCCTCTCACCATCTTACCTGTCTTTGTTCCATTCTACTTCATTCAGCCATCTCTTAACGTTGACAGGGCTGAGGGCTAGTGCCCTGCTATAGTCTGTTCACCTTAAGTCTGAGCCGTGAAGCCGAGCCTCATTTGTAAGGAGGCCGCTGATTGGCTGGCCCCCTCTCTCACTCGCCTGTGTTGAAAGGCTGCGTCATGAATGCTTTGTGGTACTTGCTTTTGTTTTATTCGTTATATCTCATCTTATACACATAACAGACAGTTTCTGCTGGTACCGTTACACTCAACAGTAAATGCAGAAGCTTTGATACTCGGGGAAAAAACAATTAATAAGCAACTATAAAGAAGTTTTAGCAAGTTGAAGGGGAAAACTTTTTGAGACATCTTTATAACACGGTTTACTTCACTCCACCGCGCCCTTCCTCGCGAGTCATACTTTCCCATAAATAATTCTTTATTTCCCTTACATTATCTTCTAACTATAATTTGATAGTTGCATTACCTTCCGGAGACATCCCTTGATGAAATGCAATAGTTTAAAGCAGCATTCCTTATAATATATACACAGAAAATGATTATTTATAAATAAACTGTTATAAAGTTATCGCAATGCAGCCCTCACTTCAACTCGTCAAAACATCTTTATTGTTGCATATTGCTATTTTTTCCTTGAGTATCGAAAGTTCCGGATTCACTGCTCAGGCTAAAGGTACCAACAGAAATTATCTGTCATGTGCATGAAACAAGATGTAAGGAATAAAACATAAACATGTTCTACGAGAGAAGTCAGTACACAGCCTCTCCACACAGTGAGCGGGGAGCGTGTCAGCCAATCAGCTCTCGCCTTACCTCCATCCTCACCTCCTTGGATACAGTATCGTGTCGTGCTGCCCACCGTCACTTGCCCGTCACCGCGAGTGACACCGTCTCATAAATAATTATGTAATTCGCTTACATTATCTTTTAACTATAATTTGGAAGTTGCATACCGTTAAGGAGACATTCTTTTATGAAGTGCAACAATTTATAACAGCATTCCTTTAAATATATCCAAAGGATATGATGATACGTAAACCGTGTTATAAAGATGTCGCGAAAAATTTTCCACTTCAACTCGCTAAAACTTCTTTATAGTTGCTTATTAATTGTTTTTCCCCGAGTATCAAAGCTTCTGCATTTACTGTTGAGTGTAACGGTACCAAGAAAAACTGTCTGTTATGTGTATAAGATGAGATATAACGAATAAAACAAAAGCATGTACCTCAAAGCATTCATGACGCAGCCTTTCAAAACAAGGTGAGTGAGAAGGGGCCAGCCAATCAGCGTCCTTCTTACAAACGATGCTTGGCTTCACGGCTCAGACTTAAGCTGCGTTTTTTAATGCCCCTACGGCTAGACCTCGCCTTAAGGCAGGCTTAAGCAAAACCTGGGACAATGGAAAACGGGCCTGCTAGACCTTCGATCACGTGACCAGTCACCAGCTGACAGATGACAACAATAAAGATGGCAGACGAACAGGAAGCGCAAGATATGCTGCAGCTTTGTAACTTATCTTTCCTACATAACATAACATAACATAAATAATAGGATAGCAAAGGGCCACCAGGGCCCATCTAGGTTATCCTGTATCAGTCGCACAGCGACCTCGTCATCAGTACTTAAAGTTACACTTACAAGTACACAATACATTATATACTAATTTTAAATATTTGGCCCATTAACAGGGTAAGTCCTGCAGCGAAATCCTCTACAATTTGTGGTCCCCATACATGGGGATCATGTCTTGTTTAACTATAGTAAATTTCTTATAAAAACTATCATGCAGCGCTATACATAATTATAAATCTAATAAATTTAAGTGCTTATCTAATCTGTTTTTAAACATTGTCAAACTAGTGCTATTTACAACCGTCTCTGGCAATGCATTCCAGAAGTCTACCACCCTATGACTAAAGAAATATTTTCTTATATCTAACCTGCAGCCTTGCTTTCTAATCTTCCTGCCATGATTTGTAGTCCTACTTCCTCCTCTAAGGTAAAGAAAGATCTCACATCTATGTAGTTTGTATCTGAGAACATTTTAAATATCCCCTCTTATACATCTCCTCTCAAATGAAAACATGTTTAATGCCTTTAATCTATCTCTATACTCCAGGCGCTTCAAAGCTGGTATCATCCTAGTTGCTATCTTTCCTCCCTGCATCAACAGTCCAGTCCATCATGTTTCCAGACTTGCCAGAGATACCAGAAGATACTGAAACAGCATTCAGTTTGGTGCAGAACTATCAACAGCAGCTAATGGAACATTCATTCGTCATGTCTTATTTGTTTATTTACATGTGACGTCACAACTGGCTAGCGGAAAGTCGAGCCTGCTCTGCAGCTGGCTTGAGTTTGGCCGGCCCTGCCTTAAGGCGGGCTACGCTCTGGCTCAAGTTTGGGGACATGAAAGAACACAAAATGACGTCAGCCTTAAGCCAGGCTTAAGGCTGCCTTAAGCGTGGACTATCAAAAACGCGCTTAGGTGAACAGGCTTTTTTTTTTTTTTTTTTTTACAGCTGCTTCTAAACTACCTCCCTAAGAACCATCTCTCTCTCTCTCTCTCTCTCTCTCTCTCTCTCTCTCTCATAAGGAGAGACTAAAGATGGGTTCATACATGCCAATTTGTGACTGAAATTTTACGTTGGTAGAGCTTCCGACTTCTCCCTTCTACTCGAAAAGTGTCACACGTAGTAACTGGAAAGTATCGACTAGTTGGTGCCTTAAATTAGCGGAAGTGAATGTAAATAAACAGCTAACCACCAAGATGTCTTCCTCCATGGGCACGCAGTGACGATGCTGAAGTGGTGGTTGCTCTTCTTTTGGCGTACTGGAAGAGTCAACAGTAAAGAAAATGCCTGTGGATACGTTCCTGGCTAAGTAGAAGGAAAGAAAGGAGCGTCTACCACAATCTAAATTAGGCTACATTTCTCATGAGAAAAATTTTTAATATTAAGAAGACTATGCACAATTGCGATAAAGTTAAATCCTGACAAGTCTTCAATCCTCACCTCCAACAACACCCTGCATTGAGGGAAACGGCTCTTGTAGAGTGGCAGTTATTTTGTTGAACAACGATTCGTGCAAGTTTTTGAAATTTTTATTTATTTATTTTTCTACTGTATAATTATTTTCTGTGGTCCCAGATGTTCTTTTCCCTCACCTGTATACCTGAAGACCACATTTTCAAAGCTTACTCCGTGACATCACGATGTAAATAAAGTCGCAAATCATCTATGAAGACCAACATGTTGGTTTTGTTTTTCGACTGGTTTTTCCAGTCGCTAGGCACCAATTATGAGTCGGAAACTCTACCACCGAAATAATTTAAGTCACAGATTTGCACGTGTGAACCCACTTTAAATAGATGACTGATCTAATCTTTGATGGGTGATGTGTCTACCGATGTAATTTTTTTTTCTTTTTTATGCAAGAGGGAAGACTACCAAGGGCAACAAGATATTAGAAAAAAGGCCCACTGGAACTGCAGTTTCCCTAAAAGATCTGAAAGAGTCAGTCAAAAAATCAGGGAATAATGTCTTGACACCTCTCTCTTAAAAGAAGTCTAGTCTTAGGAAGATGGAAATGCAGAAGCAGGTAGGGAGTTCCAGAGTTGACCAGTGAAAGGTATGAATGATTGAGAATACCGGTTAGCTCATCTATTAGAGGGTTGGACAGAATAGGGATGAGAGGAAGAAGAAAGCCTTGTGCAGCGAGGCCGCAGGAGGAGGGGAGGCATGCAGTTAGCAAGATCAGTAAAACAGTTAGCATGAAAATAGCGATAAAAGATAGAAAGAGATGCAACATTTCGGCGGTGAGAAAGAGGCTGAAGACAGTCAGTCAGAGGAGGGAGTTGATGAGACGAAAAGCTTTTGATTCCACCCTATCTAATAAAGCTGTATGAGTGGAACCCCCAAACATGCGAAGAGTACTCCATACAAGGACGGATAAGGCCCTTGTACAGAGTTAGCAGTTGGAGAGGCGAGAAAACTGGCGGAGACGCCGCAGAACGCCTAACTTCATAGAAGCTGTTTTAGCAAGAGATGAGATGTGAAGTTTCCAGTTAAGATTATGAGTAAAGGACAGACCGAGGATATTCAGTGTGGAAGAGGGAGACAGTTGAGTGTCATTGAAGAAGAGGGATAGTTGTCTGGAAGGTTGTGTCGAGTTGATAGATGGAGGAATTGAGTTTTGAGGCATTGAAAACTACTAAATTTCTCTGCCCCAATCAGAAATCTTAGAAAGATCAGAAGTCAGGCATTTTGTGGTGTCCATGTGTGATCTGTTGAATTCCTGAAGGGTTGGTCGTCTCTGAAAGGACGTGGAAAGATGTAGGGTGGTATCATCAGCGTAGGAGTGGATAGGGCAAGAAGTTTGGTTAAGAAGGTCATTCATGAATAATAGAAAGAGATTGGGTGATACGACAGAATCCTGAGGACAACCACTGTTAATAGATTTAGGAGAAAAGCAGTGGCCGTCTACCACGGCTGCAATAGAATGGTCGGAGAGGAAACTTGAGATGAAGTTGCAGAGAGAAGGATAGAAACCGTAGGAGGGCAGTTTTAAAATCAAAGCTTTGTGCCAGACTCTATCAAAAACTTTTTATATGTCTAACGTGACAGTAAAAGTTTCACTGAAATCTCTAAAAGAAGATGACCAAGACTCAATAAGAAAAGCCAGAATATCATCAGTAGAGCAACCTTGACGGAAGCCATATTGACGATCAGATAGAAGATTGTGAAGTGACAGGTGTTTAAGAATCTTCCTATTGAGGATACATTCAAAAGCTTTAGATAAGCAAGAGATTAATGCTATAGGAAGGTAGTTAGAGGGATTAGAACGGTCACCCTTTTTAGGAACAGGCTGAATTTGGCGAGTTTGGCCAGGCAAGGTGCAAGCATGGAAGCACAGTTTTTGAGAACAATAGGAGGGATCCCATCAGGTCCATAAGTCTTCCGAGGGTTTAGGCCAGCGAGGGCATGGAAAACATCATTACAAAGAACTTTAATTGTAGGTATGAAATAGTCAGAGGGAGGAATAAGCCCAGAATCATCCAAGGTGGAGTTGTTAGCAAAGTTTTGAGAGAAGAATTCAGCTCTAGAGACAGATGAGATGGCAGTGGTGCCATCAGGAAGAAATAAAGGAGGGAAAGATGAAGTGAAGTTATTTGAGATGTTTTTGGCTAGATGCCAGAAGTCACAAGGGGAGTTGGAGTCTGAAAGTTTCTGACATTTTCTATTTATGAAAGAGTGTTTGGCAAGTTGAAGAACAGACTTGGCATGATTCTGGGCAGAAATGTAAAGTGCATGAGATTCAGGAGATGAAAGGCTCAAGTACCTTTTGTGGGCAACCATTCTGTCATGTATAGCACGAGTACAGGCTGTGTTAAACTGAGGTTTAGAAGGTTTAGGTTGAGAAAAAGAATAAGGAATATACGCCTCCATGCTAGACACTATCACTTCTGTTATGAATTCAGCACATAGTTGAACCACTGACACGGAAACAGTAATCATTCAAGGGAAAGTCAGCATAATACCTCCTCAGGTCCTTCTAACTGGCAGAGACAAAACACCAGAGGCACCTCTGTTTTGGGGGGATTCTGAGGAGGGACTGGAGAAATAGGACAAGGTACAGAAATGAGACTGTTATCGGAGGAGCCCAACGGAGAAGATAGGGTAACAACATAAGTGTGCCGCCGTGGTACAGTGGAACCATGCGTGCTTTGGGATCCGAGGGATCTCCAAGTGCACGGGTTCGAATCCTGTCCACGGTCTGAGTGCAGGTTGGGTTTCCTCACTCAGGGCAATGGTTTCCTAGCGGTAGGGCTTTGAGATAGGAGGTACCCTAAAAAAGTATCCCCTTTAGCCCATAAATTCCCGTGAAAAGCCCACATAGTATAAATAAAAAAAAAAAAAAGTGAAAAGAATAGAAGTAAGGAAAAAATCAAGAATGTTGGGCGCTAGAAATACGAGTAGGGTGTTGCACCAGTTGCTCTAAGTCATGGATGATAGCAAAGTTGAAGGCTAGTTCACCAGGATGGTCAGTGAAGGGAGAGGAAAGCCAAAGCTGATGGTGAACATTGAAATCTCCAAGGATGGACATCTCCACGAATGGTTAGAGGGACAGAATGTGCTCCACTGAAAGTTAAAGTAAAAAATGTTACTATAGTCAGAGAAGTTAGGAAAGAGATAGACAGCACAGTTAAATCTAGTTAGAGAGTGACTGTTGAATCTAAGCCAGATGGAAGAAAACTCGGAAGATTCAAGAGCTTAGACACGAGAGCAAGTTAAGTCGTTGCGCACTTAGACGTAACATCGAGTTTTCGAGCAAAAATGAGGATAGAGAAAGTAGGAGGGAACAGAAAAGTGGTTACTGTAAGTTGCCTCAGAGAGCTGTGTTTTGGTGAGGAAAAGAAGATAAGGTTTAACAGGGGAAAGGTGGTGTTCTACAGATTGAAAATTAGATTCAAGACTGCGAATGTTGCAGAAGTTAATGAAGAAAAAGTCGAGGGAGGTATCAAGACATTTTGGGTCACCACCGAGAGAGCAGTCCGACTTGGGGACATATCTGGTTACCTCCCCAGAAGGAGACTCCAAGGCTGGATTTAGAGTCGCCATTTTCAATTTTGAGTTTTAAGTGAAGGATGTGTGTGTGTGCGTATGGTAAGTGCATGTGGTTTTGTGAGAAGTAAGAGAGTTGTCTTTAGAGGGTAGGCTGTGCCTGCCACCTAGAGTTTTGAGACATAAAGGGAAACGTTCAACGAGATCACAACTAGTTTTAATGGAAATTTCATAGCTCCTCCTGACCTCGCTGTGAGTGAATTATTGTTTCAGTAGGTGTATATTACCTCCTCCTGCACTAGGTCAGCGAAGACTGGACTCCTCACCGATCCCGCGGCTCGTTTTCAAGGTGAAAGGCGTGACATCATAGCGAATTAAGGACTAGCAAGTTAGGGACTCTTATCGTTGGTGTTGACGCTCCTCAGGTGCTCTAGGGCGGGCACCGGCTGCCCAGCGACAGAAGCAAATAGTGCGCTGGCTTCACTTTTGTGACGTCATGCCTCCTTCCATTATTCAACCTCCTTGGGGTAAACCATTTAGTGTAATGAGTTTGGCTTTTCTGTAATCTTCAGATTTGATTTTTCATTTATTCCTTTTCTCCATTCCATTCAGGTTTTCACTATTAAGACGGGTTCACACGTGCCAATTTGCGACTTTTTTTTTTTTTTAAATACGTAGAGTTTCCGATTCGCAATCGGTGCCTACAGCCTGCAGAAAGTGGTCGCAAATCAAGACCAACATGTTGGTCTTGCTAATCGATTTGCGATTTTATTTACGTGGTGACGTCACGGCATAAGCTTTGAAAATGTGGTCTCCAGAGGTAGAGAAGATAATGTTAAAGTTGCTGAGGAAAAAAAAGAAAAGAAAACACACACACACACACACACACACACACACACCTAGCAATAAATAGGTACGGGATGTAACTCGAGGGGTGTGGCCTCGCTTTCCCGGTGTGTGTTGTGTGTTGATGTGGTCTCAGTCCTACCCGAAGATCGGTCTATGAGCTCTGAGCTCGCTCCGTAATGGGGAAGACTGGCTGGGTGACCAGCAGACGACCGAGGTGAATTACACACACACACACACACACACACACACACACACACACACCATCTGGGATCCCAGACATGAATTATATAGTAAAAAAAAAAATAAATAAAATAAATAAATAAATAAATAAAAAAAAAAAAAACGCGCAAATCATCATTCGACGAAATAGCTGCCACTCGACAAGAACTGTTTCCCTCAATGCAGTGTGCTGTTGGAGCTAAGGATTGAAAATTTGTCAGGATTTGATTTGATCGCAAATGTGCATAATCTTAAAATTAGCAATTTTCTTATGACTAATTTAGGATAATTTAGATTGTGGTAGACACTCTTTTCTTTCCTTCTACTTAGCCAGGGACGTATCCACAGGCATTTTCTTTTCTGCTGACTCTTCCGGTACGCTAAATGAAGAGCAACCACCGCTTCAGCATCGTCACTGAAGGAAGACATCTTGGCGGGTAGCTGTTTGTTTACACTCACTTATCGCCAAGGTGGCAACTAGTCGATACTTTACAGTCGCTACGTCTGACACTTTCCGACTAAAATGAGTCGGAAACTTTACGTACGTAAAAAAAAAAAAAAAAAAAAAGTCGCAAATTAGCACGTGTGAACCCGCTTTTATAGAGAGGATGAATACAGTTTTATTTTATGTACCAGTATTTTATGGTTTACAAGTTTATTTGATGTACTGTACTACTTTAGTGTATAGCAGGACTCCTAGTAGCTAGACTCTGCCACCCTCAGGGATATACTCAGGGAATATCCTCATTTTGCCCCTAGACTGTAGGATGTTTAGGCAATAAGGTTTGCAATATGTGTATTTATTTATTGAAATACTTGTATTCTTGTTGTGTATACTATCCAGTGTTAGATTTTTGATACTTTAACCTTAAGTCTTTGCCCAGGGGGTGGGTGGCAAGGCCCATCCTCCTCCTTTGTTATAATTATTTATTAATCCAACAATAAATATATCAATCAATCATATAGCATGACAAAACAATCATGATTCACGAAAATATCAGCTTCGATTATGTTGTCTAGGAATTTTCTCCTCCGAATGTTAACACTGTTCTGTCTAGGGAAAATTCCCTAAATAGTACCATTGCTTTGACGCTGTTTTGACCTGTCTACAGTGCTCAATCTAGTTGGTTCACGCTCCACTCGTCCATAAAGGTCTTTGGCAATGTGAGCCCAAGTGCAGGATGCACTGTGACGAGAGGTTCTCGGTTCTGTTACCTGGTTCTTTAACCTGTGTGTGTATATATATATATATATATATATATATATATATATATATATATATATATATATATATATATATATATATATACTGTATTTTTTTTTTTTTTTTCCCTAATCCCTCAATCTTGTAACTGATCGCCAGCATGGCTTCCATCTAAGTCGTTCTACTGGTGATCTGGTTTTCCTTACTGAGTCTTGGTCATCCACCTTTAGAGATTTCGGTGAAACTTTTGCTGTCGCGTTAGGCATATCAAAATCTTTTTACTATATAGTGTGGCATAAAGCTTTGATTTCGAAACTGCCCTCCTACGGTTTCTATCCTCTGCAACTTTATCTTAAATTTCCTTTCTGACCGCTCCATTGCAGTTGTGGTAGCCTGTTCTCCTAAATCTATTAATAGTGGTGTTCCTTAGGCTTCTGTCCTATCACCCCTGTCTTTCTATTATTCATTAATGATCTTATTAACCAAACTTCTTGCCCTATCCACTCCTAAGCTGATGATGCCACCTACATCTTTCCACGTCCTTTCAGAGACGACCAACCCTCCAGGACGTCAACAGATCACGCATGGACTCCACAGAACGCCTGACTTCTGATCTCTCTAAGATTTCCGATTGGGGCTGAGAAAATCTAGTAGTTTTCAATGCCTCAAAAACCCAATTCCTCCATTTATCAATTTGACACAACCTTCCAGACAACTATCCCCTCTTCTTCAATGACACTCAACTCTCCCTCTTAATTCCACACTGAATATCCTCGGTCTGTCCTTTGCTCATAATCTTAACTGGAAACTTCACATCTCATCTCTTGCTGAAACAGCTTCTATGAAGTTAGGAGTTCTGAGGCGTCTCAGCCAGTTTTTTTTTTTTTTTTTTTTTTTTTTTTTGTCGTCCTTCCAGCTGCTTATCTGTACAAGGGCCTTATCCACCCCTGTATGGAGTACTCTTCGCATACTTCGTGGGGTTCCACTCACACAGTTTTATTAGATAGGGTGGAATCAAAAGCATTTCGTCTCATCAACTCCCCTCCTCTGACTGATTGTCTTCAGTCTCTTTCTCATCGCCGAAATGTTGCATCTCTTTCTATCTTTTATCGTTATTTTCATGTTAACTGTTCTATTGATCTTGCTAACTGCATGCCTCCCTTCCTCCTGTGGCCTCGCTGCACAAGATTTTTCTTCTTCCTCTCATCCTTATTTTGTCCAACTCGCTCATGTAAGAGTTAACCAGTACTCTCAATCATTCATACCTTTTTCTCTGGTAAACTCTGGAACTCCCTACCTGCTTCTGCATTTCCGACTTCCTACGACTTGTCTTCTTTTAATAAGAGGGAGGTATCGAAGCATTTGCTCTCTAATTTATGGCTAATGCTTTTCTTTCTTCTAGAGAACCAGCTAAGTGGGCCTTTATATATATATATATATATATATATATATATATATATATATATATATATATATATATATATATATATATATATATAATTTTTTATTTTTTTTCCCTTAGCTGGCCTCTCTCCACATAAAAACATATATAAATAAATAAATAAATTATATATATATATATATATATATATATATATATATATATATATATATATATATATATATATATATATATATATATATATATATATATATATATATATATATATATATATATATATATATATATATATATATATATATATATATATATATATATATATATATATATATATATATATATATATATATATATATATATATATATATATATATATATATATATATATATATATATATATATATATATATATATATATATATATATATATATATATATATATATATATATATATATATATATAATAGTAAATAAAAATGAAAGAAGAACTCGGCTATAATTCGTACCGTAGTTGGCTCAGAGGTGTGTTTTGTTTACAATCACCGTGCGCCAATCGCCATAAGACCTCAGCAATAGGTTGGATGGGCTGCTGCGGGGAATATTATCCATCAACATCTATGACATCGTGTGACTTTAGTAAGCGTATTGCCTTTGAAATGCTGCAGTAACTCCTTAGCTTTTTTTGTACATTTGTATTGGACGGCATTTTAATGATAAGGGAAGGAGGAAAATTATTGTTAGTGGCGGTGTCTCGTGGGCGACGATACACGAGTAGCAGGGAATATTTTAGTGGGATTTGTTTAAAGGAGGAATTGAAGTGGTTTGTATATTACTCCTGGATGTATCGTTGCTTGATAAAGCATTTATATGACCAAGGAAGACATGACAAGACTGTTTGTTATCAAGGAGCACATCACGAGGATTTCGGCATTAATTTAATTACTTAATGTTTGGAAGAAAGTTAAATTTGATGCTTATTTTAGCAGGAATACTACGACTTCATCATGCACCGCAATTTACATGGCAGACTGCCTGTAGAGTTTTTAGTTCATGTATTTATATTTTCGAGGTGGTCTGCTGTTAAACCAGCAAGGTCTCGGTAGAAAACAAGGGAAAGCAAAAGCCTAATTCGCCCCTTCTTTGCTTTTTTTTATTTAATTATTATTTTTTATATATATTTTTTTTATTTATTTATTTATTATTTTAATTTTACAAACTGCGCACTTCATGTGTGTCTGTTTACAGTCTACACACTTCGTTGAACTCTATATCTCATACTACTTTTTGTATATTAAATCACTTACTGATGTCCCAAGTCACTGTGGCTCAACTTTTGGGGTGTATGAACTTGGGGCAGAGAGAGAGAGAGAGAGGCCATAACAAATTATTATAGGGGCAGATTTATCCATACTAGCCTCTGGATAGTACAATGGCATTGCTAAGGTCGGCAGATCAAGTCTCGCACGGGTTCATAAGTTTAAGTTGTTTAGTGAGAGGTTACTGCTTTGGTTCGGACACCATAGTGTCCAGGTAGGTACACCTGGCTGATGTTTGGTGGAGCATCAGATGTGATGGATACCAGGACTAAAACTTAACAAACTTCAACTTCTTAAGTTTAAGATGAATGCTTGTCATCCTTTACAAATTCTTAGGCCTTTAGATGAAGTTTTGATCTTGCAGCAGTCTCTCAATTCTGGACAAAATCATTTTTCTGGTAGGTTTTATATATATAGAATTAACCTGCATGTTGTCTTCAGAGGAAATCATTACTTTCTAATTTTTACCCTCTTCATCTACTTCCTATCCCCTTAGTGAGTACTGCTTTGTAATGAATATGATAAAACAGATTTTAACCCTTTCTGGCAGAGGATCTACATATTATAGACATTTCGAAGTTGGTACTTTTTGTCGGCTCATCTACAGGTATATAGATGTTTGTTTTGAGCTTACCACCCTATGTAGTAGCATGGTCTATATATAGACGATTCCTTGTCAGTAATAAAATTTATAAAATGAATAAATTATTTGGCATCTCAAAAAACCTAGACACTTGCCAGCATTGCCTCTCAATACAGTCATGCCTTGTGCTTTGTCAGTGGTGGAAGTGCTACGCACATAAGCTATTATTGTGAATGTTTTGCATTTTTCTACTTTCTTTTAGTATTAGTGTATCATGTCAAGAAAGAGACTTCTTGATCCAAGAGAAATGACAGCTTTATTAGTTGAGAATATAGATGATGATTTTTGGATGATTTTGATTATTCTGACTTGTCTAGTGACAGTGCTTCCACAAATACAGAATCAGAACTTGAAGTTGAGCTAGATCACCAGTCGGATGCTGAAGAAAAATCAGAAGCTGAGGATGATATTCAATGTAACTGGCAAAGTCAATCAGCTTTTGACAGAGAGCCTTTTTCCTTTATGGAGGTAGTGGTGTAAAACTAGCCCGGGAAGATGCCTAGTCACCTTTTGAAATATTTCAGTTTTTTTTTTTTTTTTTTTTTTTTTTTTAGGATGAATTACTAGATCACATTGTATCAGAGACCAAAAGTTTGTGATGAAAAGAGGAGGAAGGGTAAAATGAAGAGAAAAGGCAGACTTATTATGGAGAGATACTAACAAAGAAGAAATGTGTGCATTCCTTGGATTGCTGCATTTACAAGTAATTGCGAAAAAGCCATCTTTTTATTCATATCACTTTACCAATCAGATGATTTTTACTTTTTTTTTTTTGGAAAATGTATATCAAGCAACAAATTTGCTCTTCTCTTTAAATACCTGCGTTTCAACGACAGTGAGGACAACAGTGAGCCTACATTCAAGTTCAAAGAGATCCTGAATATTAGGGCCTGACCAATTTATCGGCCGGCTGATTTAATCAGCCAATTATAGCCGTTAGAAAATAATTGGTAATCTGCCAAAAGTTCGCCAATTAATGCCGATATTAAAGCTTATATTTTCACTAAGAAAATAAGGGGAACATGGTGTCTTACTATAGCGTCATGATGTCTTTGTGTAACTTAACTAGTTCTGCCTTTAATTTGTATCCTGGTAACAAGTGTGTGAACTATATTTTAAATCATTAAAGGCTGGTATTTATTTATATGTTTATTTGTTTTGAAAGATTTAATTGGCTGATATATTGGTTATTGGAATTTTTTATCCCCCAAAGCAAAATGTAAACACTGATGAGTCTTCTGTTCTGAAAAGAATGGCTAAAATGGAAGAGATACATTCCACTGAAATGAGCTAGATTTGGTATAGAAAGTTATATCTTACCTGTATCTGACACAGGCTGTTTTTGGTATCTTTTAGTCTACACAGGAAAGAAAACAAAATATGACTTGGAAATAGAAGCCTTGTCAGATAACGAAAAGAGAAAACACTTACAAAGCCTATTAAGATATTTTGAGACTAATGCAATCCCTACTGAATCAGGGCTATATTCTGGGAGTTGATAACTTCTACATATCACCAAAATTATTTTAATTTCTTCCTGATAATAAAACTGATGCAATAAGCACTGTGAGATCCAACAGAAAATTGCTATCTGAGGTAGTAAAATTAAAAGTTCTGAAGGAGGTGAAACTGTAGTACAGTAACTACAAGCATAAAATGATGCGCATGAAATAGAGATAAGAAGTATGTGAATATGCTAAGAACAACATATGAGGATTGTTTGGAAGAGGTAACAGTAACAGGGCCACAAGTAAGCAAGCCAGCCAGAAGTGTCCATCAAATACCGGAAACATCACATGGCTAAAATGGTCCAAATAATCTCTGTACAAACATCAGCTCATAAAAGTGTGAAGAAATATTATCAGAAAATATTTCTCAGATTGCTGGACATTGCATCAGTCAACTGCCATGTAATTTATAAAGCAAATGGTGGACAGAAATGCTTTCTTGACCTTGAGCTGAAGCTGATTGAGGAGTTATTTAAAAATATGCTGGTGATATCTACCACCTAAAGAAGCCCAGTACTGATGTCTCTCTTTGGCCATGTCCTGCACGACTCAGTGGAAGACATTTCATTGTAGAGACAAGATCACATGATGAAAATAGTAGTAAAAAAGTCCAAAAACAATGTACCTATTATGCTCTACTTGAAAAGAAGAAAAGCATATACAGCTGTCATGTGTGTAGGCTAACACTGTGTGCTGTGCCATGCTTCGAACTACCACACAGCAGCGGTGTTGCCTAAAAATGAATAAGTACAAAATTAGTAAGTAGAATAAATTAAGGAAATGGAAGTAAATTGCATCCAGTAGTCATGAATATTACCTTTGCAAAGGGTATGAGTGACTCCAAACATTCATATAAATATATCAATATACATTATAACCAATCAAATATATGTACAGTAAGTCCTCCTTATATGGTACTTCGTTATCCGGTAAATTCACAGTTATGGTGTTTGGTAATTACTACCCTCGATTCTATTTATGGTACAAAATATTCACAGATACTGTATCCGCTCATGTTTTGTTTGCACCGTACCGTAACGCCACCACACCGCGCGGCCACCACAACAATCAGTCTCTTCCCGCGTTTCCCACTGAACACAAGTGAAATCCTTACGGCGTGTAAGGGCTGAAATCCTTACTGTCTCTTGGCCTTGGGGAGGGACATCATCTGATAGAATACATGGTGAGTGAAAGGTAAATAAAAAAATTTTCTATTTATTTCTTTTGCGCAGTACTTTACATTTTTTTTTTTTTTTTTTTTTTTACTATTTTCATGTATTTTCATATCTGTAGTGGTGACTTTCGATGTGCTGGAACACATCCTCTATTATTACATGTTATAATGGGTTCGGTATATAGTAATTTTGATTTGCGGTAAGGTTTTCAGGAACGCATATGTACCGTTTAACGAGGACTTACTGTATATATATATATATATATATATATATATATATATATATATATATATATATATATATATATATATATATATATATATATATATATATATATATATATATATATATATATATATATATATATATCATAAATTCAGTTGTTTTTTCAGTTTTGTGGTAGAGTTCATATATAGATGTCAGTCTGGAATGGCCATTTGTGGAGAAACTATAGGCTTGTGGATGAAAGTCCACAGAGTCTATGAATAAAAAGTTTTTTATTTGGTTGTGCATACATCTGTCCTGGACAGATGGGTGTACTACCAAATAAAAAATCATGTATTTATAGACTCTATCAACTTACATCCATATATATATATATATATATATATATATATATATATATATATATATATATATATATATATATTTATATTATATAAGGTAGTTTCCCAGCAAATGGGCATTCCAGATTGACATCTGTTTATAGACTGCCACAAAACTGAACCAAAAATTGAATCTATATAATATAGATCTTATTTATGTTTGATTGATGATAATGTATGTCAATATATTTATATAGATGTTTGGAGTTACTCACATTCAGGTTTTGTGACCTGGATGTAATTTACTTACACTTTTCTTCAAATTTTCACATACAGTAAGTCCTCGTTATACAATACATATGCGTTCCTGGAAACCTTACTGCAAATCGAAAATACTGTATACCGAACCCATTATAACATGTAATAATAGGGAATGCGTTGCAGCTCGTCAAAAGTCACCCTTACAGAAAAGAAAATACATGAAAATAGTCATAAAAAAAAAATGTAAAGTACTGCACAAAAGAAATAAACAAAATGTTTTTATTTACCTTTCACTCGCCATGTAGATATTCTACCAGATGATGTCCCTCCCGAGGCTAAGGGATAGTAGGGATTTCAGCCCTTACTCATCTTCCGCTAGTGGGCAGACGAGGATAAGATGTCGTCGTCTGCACTGTGGGAAGCAGATGTGGAAGGGCCAGCTGTAGCAGGGTCGGCACGTTTCACTGGTTTGAAGAAAGAGGATATGGAGGAAGGGCCAGCTGTAGAACCATCGGCAGTGGATGTGGAAGGGCCAGCTGTAGTAGGGTCGGCAGGTGTGACAGGGACGGCATGTCTGACTGGTTTGAAGAACAAGTAGAGAGAGGACTGTTTAGTTTTTTCTTGTTTTTTCATCATAGATTTCTTGATAAATCTTTACACTCCTGAGCCATTTTGCTACTCTTGGCAGGATATGGGTCACATTCCTTCAGGGTTTCCAGACCTTTTTCGATACCACTGAGACATTCTCTAAGAGTTTTGATGTCCAGGCCATGCACAGGTTCTTCTTCCTCGTCTCCCTCTTTTTCTTCCTCCTGTGATGCCTTGTCTAGCTCTATAAGTTCATCATTTGAGAGAGGTTCAGCATGGCTTTCCAAAAGATCTTGAACATCATCATCATCAACTTCATCGAAGCCAGCCCTATGGCACAGATTTACCATGTCATTTCTGATCGCACCGATTTTGTCTTCAGCGAAGTCATGTGCGCATTCTGGCCATACTTTTTTCCACGCCAAGTTCATGGTAGACGTCTTCACTTCATCCCAAGATGACGATGTTATCTAAGGTGTGCTTAATCTTATATGACTTCCACCATTCTCTGATAGTGGGCTTGCCAGGCCCATCTGTGCCCTTTATCAGTTGCTGCATGGTTTGCCGCTGGTAGTAGGCTTTAAATGTTTGCCATAATTATTATGAATATATTTGTGCTTACAATAGACCCTTCAATATTCCATTTATTCATTTAATTAGTAATGCATGTAAGTAATATGTAATGCAGTTAAAAAAAAATGCCGTGGAGGGAGGGGAAGAGATAATAGGCTCCAAGGGTGGTCAAGTTAAAGTCAGTACTGTGAGTGGCGGGGAGGTGTGGCGTGGATGACGTCATCACCCCTGCTCCCCTGCGCTGGGCCTTCTCAGATGACATGAGCGGATACCGTATCTGTGAATTTTTCTTATCGTATATGGAATGGACGGTAGTAATTTCCAAATACCGTAACTGTGAATTTACCGGATAAAGAACTACCGTATAAAGAGGACTTACTGTACTCGTTTTGTACCTATTCATTTTTAGGCAGTGCCAGTAGCATGTGTTACAGGCCTTTCTCCTTAACATGATAATCTGATAATAAAAGAAAGTAAAAAATGCAAAAATTCCCAATAGCTTATGTGCATAGCACATCCACCTCCAACAAAGCGATGATCAACCTTGAGAGGCAATGTTGGCAAGTGTTTGGGTATTTAAGAGGTTAAATAATGATTTTTGTTTTATGAATTTTATTACTTGTAAGGAAGTGTCTAAATGGTGTGATAAAATCAGAACTAATGTCTATACAGACGATCTGACAAAAAGTCCCTATTTTGAAATGTCTATACGTAGATCCTAAACCAGGGTAATACAAAATAAACTAAAATCAACCAAAAGAAAACAGTTTCATCATCACAAACAAGTACCACAGCAATAACAGTCACAATGTTTTTTTGGAGAGTACTCACCACCATTAACTGCACATCACACCCATCTAACCAAACCCACCTAACCTAACCTAATTAGATTGATCCAACCTAACTTAAGTAGCCTAACCTAACTGGCAAGACTAAAAAAATTAATATGAAGTTGTTACTCTATTTCTCTTTGTTAAATCTGGTGATGTACTAGAAATAGTTAAGGTGAAACCTACCGTGGTTGGACATCTTCAGACTAATTCATATATTTCAAAATTATTTAAATCTCTCTTCACAGGATGAAATAAAATCCTCTGGTTCAAAAAATTAATTTAGTATTTTTGATTAGCCAATGGCTGCACTCTCAAACAAAAGAACTAATCACCATGATAAGTTTTGTGCTTGCACATTGGATGTGACATACCACATATGGACAAACATACTTTTAACGGCATCTTTCAAGGCTCAGTGTTCCACAGTTTATTGCATGTGCAGGGGCATAACTTCTTGGCATTAGCATAGTAGTGAGATAGCTTGTTAAAAAAAAATCTTTAATAATTGATGTCAGCATTATGAATGATTTGTGGTGGGTATATGTGATGTTCATATTACTTTGAATGAGAAAGGCAAGAAGAGCCATGTTGAAACTGGTGCAAGAGTAAATGAATACTGACTTTTATTTCACAGAAGTATATAGCTAGTAAATAAGGATGAATTGAGTTATTGATATCCAATTTCATTTTTTTCCAACCATAATGGTTTTCTTTAATGAAGGCTTGCCTTCTTTTGCTTCACCACATTTATTATCCTGAGGCTCTCCTGTGAGCCTTGTAAGTCACATGCATAGCTATGCATCAGTCTCTTAGCCTAATTTTAACTATTACTCCATTCGATAATGAAGGGTTCGTGAAAGCATAATTTTATTGACTCTGCTCATAAACTGGGGTGTATTTGCTGTCGGACTTAGGCCGTCCTGGCAGTCAATCTTCAAAATGATACATCATAATAATTTATTTCCTATAGGAATGTATTTGTTGAAACTTTTCAGAACTTATCAGATATCTAAGACTTCATTGTACTATTTGAATTTTACAGACCACCAGAATGAGTTTTGATTTCAAGAATAAGAAGAGGCACTTTGATAATGATGAAGAATACAGTCACAGGCAGCCCTTCAGAAGGAACTACCACAATGACAGAGAGGAGAGATCAGGGCCTGGGGGTCGGAAGGCCCCTTGGAGAGAAGCTCAAGGGAAGAAGAAGTGGGAAAAAGAATTAAACTACCAGTTTGAAGTTGTAGAGAGCTCTGGCAAGCCTCGCAAGTACACTGTGAGCATGGCTGTGCCAGCATCCATCCTTGTGGAAACCTGCATCATGGACAGCCTCCGTACCTACGTTGTGGGCCAGATAGCACGTGCTGCCAACATATACTCCATTGATGAAATTGTTGTGTATGATGATAAGTGTTGGAAGAAGGATGTCACCAGTAAAGCTGAAATTGAAGACTTTATTGGTAAGTTCATGAGTACATTATTTTGTTTACCATAGTCATTATAATTCAGGAAGTATCCTGGTGACATGGGTTTTTTTTCCTCAGGAATTCATTAAAAGTCTTGTGTGTTGAGCAAGAAAGAATTAGTAAGCAGTCTGCAAGCATATTGGTAGTATTAGTCTGTAATTTCATAATTGCATAGCTTTTGGGGTTATTATTATTATAGGTTGAATCTCCTTAATCCGGTATTCTTTCATTCAGCAACACCTGTAATCCGGCAAAATTTTTGTTTGCCGGAATTTTTGAATTGGCGGGAGTAATTTGCCGGACTGCCGCTAGGATGCAGCGGTGCTGTACTGTGTTTTGGAGCCTGGGCATTCTGGGTCAAATTTGGATCAGTACCATGCTGGTGCTCATTGCAATCACCACCCCCACAGGTGCATAAACATTTTTTTCTGTAATATTTGCCCCTAAACATGGCTTCCAAGTGACCAGGAAGTGATAGTGTTGTGTGTGAACCAAAGAAAAAGTGCAAACATATGACAATATCAGTGCAACAGAAAGTGGACCTATTGAGGAAGCTAGATAAAGGTGTTTTAGTGCGGACCCTATGCCAACAGTACAACATTGGCTCATCAACCGTCTATGATATAAAAAAGTAGAAGAATCAACTTCTCAAGTTTTACAGTGAGTGTGAGAGCAAGAAGAACATGGAGGTTCGTAGAACACTTAAGGAGGGTAAAAGCAGTGATTTAGACAGTGCTCTCATATAGTGGTTTAAACTTTGGCGTGCTGGTAATGTCCCTGTGTCTGGCGAGATGATAATGGCGCAGGCAAAAATTTTCCATGCTGAACTTAATTTACGTGTTTTTATATATACTTCTGCATGTATATTTTCATGTACAACTATCATATATCAAAACAATGTTACAGCTTCACTTATATAATGCAGGATAAGTATATAGAGGGTGTTTTGGGGACCACCTATAGTTCGGAATTTTCCATGGTCTGGCAAGTCTAAGGTCCGGTGGTTGCCGGATTTGGGAGGTTCAACCTGTACTATTTATTCATTTATTTTATTTTTATTTTTTATTTTCTTATTTATCTTTTCTTCCTTTTTTTTCTTTTTTTTTTTATCATGTTGCTTTAAAAAGTTGATCCATTATCATTTCAGACTCCTATACAGTCCCTGCATTACAAAAGATGCTGTATATTGTTGTGATATTCACTTGCATTAACATATGTATTGGTATTGTACTACAGAGATGATGCAGCTGTTGCTGGAGTATCAGGAGTGCCCACAGTATCTGAGGAAGCACATGTTCCAGTTTCATCACCATCTAAAGAATGTTGGAGTCCTCAATGCCCTCAACTCTCCACACCACCTGCGGGCCAACCAGTGGTGTGAGTACAGGTTAGAAACAGCAATATTGTGCAACACATATTTAATTGTCAAGGATCCAGACTGGTTGGTAGATGGGATGTGTTAATATTTTCTGGTTTCTAGGGAAGGTGTGGTGCTGGAAAAGAGTAGCAAGTCTGTGTCATATGTAGACATTGGTCTTGGCAGAGATGTTTCTATCAACCAAGCCTTGCAGCCTGGCCTGAGGGTTACAGTTCAGCTGCCACCTGAGGCCCAGGAGATGAAGCGACCTTATGGGAGTGTGGTGTCTCCCAATGAGCCGAGGGAGAAAGCTGGCTACTACTGGGGCTACACAGTCCGAGTGGCAAACTCTCTCTCTGAGGTAGGACATTACATCCCTTTGCATTGCCATTGAATGGATATGCTGTGTTAACTCCTTCAGTACCCTGACACATTTTCATATTCATTCTGCTTACTACTACTTCAGAAACTTGTGTAGGGGAATAAGATAGTGAAAACTCTGGCCATTAATCTTTAGACCTCCATAGACCCTTCTTAATGTCAATGAAATCTTTTAATCTCACCCAAAACTCATGGTAAAAATGCATCCCAATACTGAAAGGGTTAATGATGTTGAGATATGAAGTGAAGGAGCCTGAAGACTTGACAACAATTAACCTTGTATCAACCTGCAAAAGGAAGGAAGTCATTCATGTGTAGTAGTTACAGGAAAGATCAGTTTGGCAATTGTGTAAAATGTCAGTAAATCTCAAAAAAAAAAAAAAAAATTGATATTCTTCCTCATACATTCAATGGAATTCTACAACTTTTCATTCAACCTTACTGTTACTAACCTAAGGTCTGATTTTCACCACAAATAAACAAAAAAGTAAATATCTTAGAGAGAGAGAGAGAGAGAGAGAGAGAGAGAGAGAGAGAGAGAGAGAAAATGTTGCTATTTCCCAACCACAATTCTTTGCATTATAAATTTCTTTTTCCAGGAAAATGCATATTGTTAAAATTGGTTAAGGGGACCATCCAGTGGCCATGGTATAAAAAAATCTGAAAAAATATCGAAAATCCCCAAAACACCACCAGAGCATCCCCGAACATATGACAACATAGTGATGGAGTATTTTGGGGAAATACGCTGAAATACGTGGGGTATTTAAACTTTAACCCTTATGTTCCAGTGATTAAACTATTTTCCAACATCCCATGACAGGTAAAAATGGTAAACCTAGAAATTGTCAGAAGACTGTTTGAATACTAATAATTATTTTCTCTTTGTTATTCTGAATACAATGATGTACGTTCTAGCTCGATGTGACCTCTGAAAGTTTAGTTATTGCCTTATCAAACACACACACACACACACACACAGACGCAGCAGAGGAAGGACGCGATACCGTCGCTCCCGAGAATCAGCTGATCTTCACTACCTTTGTTTGGGTTTACAGTGGCCTGGGCGATAAGTGTGGACTCATTTTTCCTTTCATGAATACAGTGTTAAATAATAATGAGTGAGAAAGATATTCCATCTAAATGCAGGTATGTGACAAGGGAAAGAATGAAAGCTGATGATGACAATGTTGGTGAGGGAGGAGGAGAATTTGAAGGCTTTGATACGGCGCAAACTTCACTATTTGATAGAGTCTTAACTATCGAACGTAAATTAGATAAATTGATAAAGGAGAGTATGGGAATGAAAGAGAATGAAGAACAGGATAAAGAGCTCCAGAAATTGAAAGAAAGGATAAAAGAGTGGAAGAAAACGAAACTAGGCTAAGAACCGAAAATGAAGAATTAAAAGTCCAAATAGCGAACTATAAGAAATTGATGGAAGAAGGACTCGGTAAAGCCGAGAAAGAAAAAGAAAAGCTAAAAGATCTAGTTAACAAAGAAGAAGAAAGAGTACAAGACGTGATTAAAAAGAAGTACAAGCATGGAGAATCCAAGATAAGAAAGACAAGGAATCATTTCAAGAAGTATTTCAAGAACAGTTAAAAGAAAGAGATGAAAATATGACAAGCAAAATGATAGGAGTCCTCAAGAAAAAGAAAATTTAGTAAGAGAAATTGCGGAAAAAAGAAGAGTGTAATTATTTTTGGACTGAAAGAAAAAATGTTAAATATAGACCAAGAAGGGAAAAAGACGAAATGAAATCAGTAAAAGACCTACTAAAACATCTGAATGACGAGGATAGACAGAACTTAGAAGAGGAAGTAGAAGAAATCCATAGAATGGGACCATATCAAGAAGGAACAGTGAGACCAATTAAGATATTACTAAAATCACAAGCAGCAGCAGAAGAAGTACTATATAGAAAAACGAAACTCAGAGAAACAGAAGGTTGCAAAGATATATATATAAAGAAAAATAGAAACGAGGAGGAAAGGAAGAGACACAATGAACTGGTGGCAGAAGCAAGAGAAAAAATAATGAAAGGTCAGAGGAGGAGAAGAAGGCATTTTTGGAGAATTATAGGAGACAGGATAAGGAAATGGTATATAAAAGAGAAAGAAGAGAAAAGAATGGAGCAAGTTTAACTAAAAATGATAAGAACAAGAGATTAAAAATGATGTATACAAACATAGATGGGATTTTATCTAGTAAATTAGAATTAAGAGATTACATAAAGAAAGAAGAACCAGATATTGTATGCCTGGTGGAAACAAAGTTAAATGAGGCAATAAAAATAGACATAGATAAAAGGTATAATATATGGAGGAGAGAGAGTGGGTAAAGGAGGAGGAGGAGTCATGATGATGTTAAGGAAGGAGATAGTGGTAAATCAAGTGGAGTTTGGGAAGGAAAATCAGAAATACTGTATGTTAAGATGCATATTAACAAAAGGAGTTAACAATCATTGGAACATATGTGCCACCAAAACAAACTCATGGACTAACCAAGAATATAGAGACATGATAGATGACACAATAAGGAGTCTTACAAGAATCATTAAGGAAAGGAGAAAAGTGATATTGATAGGAGATTTCAACTGTAAGGAGGTAGACTGGGAAAATTATGAAAGTGGTATGGGGGAAGATGCCTGGGAGATAGATTCCTGAACCTAATGATAGATAATTTGATGGTCCAAAGAGTAAAGGAAAACACAAGATTCAGAGGAAACGATGAGCCGGCAAGATTAGACCTAGTTTTTACAAGGGATATACCAATTAACGATGATATAAGATACAAGTGCCCATTGGGAAAGAGTGACCATGTAATATTAGAGATGGATATAGAAGAAGGAAAGGAAGATAGAGATGAATCATACAAAGGAGACCGATTAAATTACAGAAAGGCTGATATTGAGAATCTCAAGAACTATTTTAAAACGTAAACTGGGAGGAGATGGAAAACTCATTAACGGTTCAAGAGAAATATAACTTATTTTTGGAAATATACAAAACTGGGGTCAGGGAATATGTTCCGAAATATAGACCTAAAGAAGAAGGAAAGAAAGATTGGTTTAATGCAAGATGTGCTAGGGCAAAGGAGAAACGAGATGGAGCATGGAAAAGGTGGAGAAGAAACAGAAATCCAGAAAATAAGGAAAACTTCAAAACAGCAAGAAATGAATATGCTAAGGTGAGAAAGGAAGAAGAAAAGAACTATGAAAAGGACATTGTCGAAAAATGTAAGGAACAACCAAAATTGTTCTACAGATTCATAAATGGAAAAATAAGACAAAAAGAAACAATAGAAAGGTTAAAAGGAGAAAACGGAATGGTGGAAGACCCAAAAGTATGGCAGAACTGTTAAATAGTAAATTTCATGAGGTCTTTACTAAGGAATCCAAATTTGAAAGACCACAGGGTAATAGAGACTGTCTATATGAAAGAGATTAAAGTAACCAAGCTTGAAATAAAAAGTTGATGACGGAATTGGATGAGGAAAAGGCAATGGGACCGGATGAAGTCTCAGGCAGAATACTGAAAGAATGTAGGGAAGAACTAGCAAGTCCAATATACAACATCATAAAATGCTCAATAGAAAATGGAACAGTGCCAGTGGAGTGGAAAAGAGCTGAGGTGGTTCCCATATATAAGAGCGGAAGGAAGGAAGAACCTTTAAATTACAGGCCGGTATCACTAACTAGTGTAATATGCAAGATGTGTGAAAAAGTAATAAAGAAGCAATGGATCGAGTTTCTTGAAGACAACAAAATATTATCAAATAGCCAATTTGGTTTTAGAAAAGGTCGGTCATGTGTGACAAATTTATTGAGTTTCTACTCTAGAATAGTTGATAAAGTACAAGAGAGAGAGGATGGGTTGACTGTATTTATTTAGATCTAAAAAAGGCTTTTGATAAAGTGCCACATGAAAGATTACTATGGAAGTTAGAGGAGAAGGGTGGCTTAAAAGGAAGCACATTGAGATGGATGAAGAATTACTTAAGGGGGAGAGAAATAAGGACGATAGTTAAAGATATGAAGTCCAAGTGGAGAACAGTAGACAGCGGAGTGCCACAGGGGTCAGTATTGGCACCAATACTTTTCTCGTATATATAAATGACATGCCAGAGGAGTGAACAGCTACATAAATCTGTTTGCGGACGATGCGAAACTGTGCAGAGTCATTAAACAAAAGAGGATTGTGAAATACTACAGGAAGACTTAAACAAGATCTGGAAATGGAGCAAAAATGGGAGATGGAATTCAATGTGGACAAAAGCCATGTCATGGAAATGGGAAAAAGTGAAAGACGACCAGTGGGAATCTATAAGATGGGAGATGGAGTAGAACTAGAAAAAGTAAAAAGGAAAAGGACTTGGGAGTGACAATGGAAGAAAATAATCAACCGGTTAGCCATATTGATAGAATTTTCAGAGAGACGTATAATTTGCTAAGGAATATTGGAGTAGCATTTCACTATATGGACAAGGAAATGATGAAGAAATTGATAAGTACTAAAATAAGACCTAGATTGGAATATGCAGGAGTTGTGTGGACTCCCCATAAAAGAAACACATAAGAAAATTAGAGAGACTACAAAAATGGCTACAAGAATGGTTCCAGAATTTAAAGGGATGGCATATGAGGAGAGACTAAAGGCAATGGATCTACCAACCTTGGAGCAGAGAGAGAGAGAGGGATCTGATACAAGTTTATAAATTGATTAACGGAATGGATGAAGTGGATAATGAGAAACTGATCCTGAGAGAAGAATATGACTTTAGAAGCACAAGATCGCATAGTAAGAAACTAAGGAAGGGACGATGTCTGAGAGATGTTAAAAATTTAGTTTCCCAAAGATGTGTTGAGACTTGGAACAGTTTGAGTGAGGAAGTGGTATCAGCAAAGAGTGTACATAGTTTTAAAGAAAAATTGGATAAGTGTAGATATGGAGACGGGACCACATGAGCATAAAGCCCAGGCCCTGTAAAACTACAACTAGGTAAATACAACTAGGTAAATACACACACACACACACACTTGATCGTCTTCCCAGAACACGAGAGGGACGCCTGCATCTCTGTGAGCCACTCTGGGTTCTCAATACGGTGTTTGGAGTTTGTTCTCCATCACCACTAACTCTGTCTTCTCTCGGTTCTGAGAAAACAGGTGGATCCTCTGAATCATTTTCCGAGTCTTCACTACTGCTGTCTTCGTTTTCTTCAGTTTCTTCCTCATAATCACTGTCACTGTAGTCAGGGTCAGAAGCACTGCTAAATAAAAATGATCTGTCTTGTTCCATAGTGAGTTATGAACTGAGACGTCCCTTTGCTCTTATCAGGGTACTTTCGACATGGCGGGTCGCTGGGGTTGCCAAGTGTCGCCCTCAGAATGGGAGAATAGCTTAGTTACCCCTAAATATACAGAGCTAGTGGCAACACTACGGGTGGAAAAAGAAGCCAGACACTTCTGACTCGAGAAACCGCGCGTGGAGCTCAAACATGAGGTGCGAAAATTCTTGATTACGGGAACGATCGCCGTTGCTACGGATGCACTGATGCAATCGTTCAAATACGATCGCCGGAACATAAGGGATAAAGGGCCCCTGCCACGCCCACCGCAGCCCGGGGCTTCCCCCCCACTTTCTGTACCATAAATGATAATAAGCACAGAAAAAGCCATGAAAAATTATTTTTTTGGTAAGGAAAGGTGGGTGCTGGCAACTCAGTAGTACTATGGCGTACACCTACCCTCTCCCCTTCCATTTCAGTGTCCATGTGACTGCGATGGGAGGAGAATGTATTGAGTATCGCCCGTTGTTTCACACCTTGTAAGCCACAATCCAGCCTATTTTACCTGCTTTTATTGCCTTACAGTGTCTAAACAAACAGTGCAAGGGGAAATTACAAGTTGTACTGACCATGCATGGATGGGAGACAGCCTCGCCTTCGAGCGACTAATACCTACAGTCATTGTAGAGGTGGCCAGGTGCCATATGAGTCTTACAGAATATTCTAAATATGTCTAGAAAACATATATGATGCACATGGTGGTGTATGAACATGAAATATCCAACCCAAATAAATGTACAGGGTCGTAGAGGACGAAAATGAGATCTCTGGGGTTTTTTGCTTTTTTCAGTTTCCACTTTTTTATCATTCAAATCGTATCTTCTCCCACATTTCTCAATGGATTTTCATTTTCGAGGTATCATTTTGAAGCTCAATGAAGCTGCTACATTTCCATCTCATAGAATTTGGAAATATTTATTTTCTGTGCCACAATGTAATTTTATATAAAAAAAAAATAAATAAATAAAATAAAATAAAATAAATAAAAAAACATAATGGCGTTCAAAATAAAAAAAAAATCAAAATTCTATGAGATAGATAGTTTTGTTACACCACATACTTCATATATGTACCGGCAGAGTTGAAATCTGCCCTCCGGTGACAAAGTTTATAGGAAAAATGTTTTGAAATTTTTCAAGAAATTGATTTTTTATTTTTCATGCAGTTATTTATGCTTTGATTTGCTTGTAACTACTAAACTAACATCGTGTAATAGCCATCTACCAGTCCAAAAAATATTACCCACGTACCTCTTTATTTTCTATTTTTTTTTGAAAACTTAACCGGACGGTGCCCTTAATAAATAAAAAGATTAAGTTTGAATATGTAAGAAAGATCATTTTTAAGATACACAGAAGAAAAAATCTTGCTCTTCATTACAAAGTTTTCCTTTTAACATTTGAATCTCTGTGAACAAATTTTTTCACACATTTTTCCTTCAAATACACTCAACCCTCTGCTATTTCCCCTAATTGGTGCATCTATTACTGCATAATAGCCGAAATCATGATAGCTGAAGTGAAGAACTTATGGTAATAATTCAGATTGACACTAGGACCTCCAACCTGTCATTTTTTGTCACTTTTTGCCCAGTTTTTATACCATATAAAAGTATAAAAATGAAGAAGTAATACAGTATTAAAAAAGAAAAAGAAAAAAATTAATAAAGAATTGTAATAGCAAATGCATTTTGAAGCATTTTATTTAGCATTATTTATGGCATAAAGGACACACGGGTATATAAGACACACACCCATTTCAACAAGTCAATTTCAGGAAAAAATAAAATTGTGTATTTAAGCATATACTGTTGAAAGCAATCTAGCAGCACATTATACAAGCATAAAACATTTATTTTTCCTTGGGTTCTTGAGTTGGTCTTCTTGCTGTCGCCAGACACTTAATTTTTTCCGTAGGTGGTGGCCTTAAAGCCCTTGCTGCTGCTCTGTAGCCATGCTCCTTGGCATAATTTACCATTTGTAGTTTGTAGGTGATAGTGTAGCACAGACTTTTTCCTCCTGCTTCTATAACAGTGATGGTGATGTGTTCTGTTGTAATCACGAACTTGCTGCTACTCCTCATCTCCCAGAGTCAGAATTCCAATTGGCTGATATTTATAAACCTCACAGGTTAGATTGCTTTCATTTCTCTGACAAAATTTATCTGTGCTGTCTATCTTTCCCCTAACTCCTCTGACTATAGTGAATTCTTTGATTATTAAACTTTCAAAGTGAAGCACATTCTGTTCCTCTGTTCTTTCGCAGAGATTTCCATCCTTGGAGGTTTCAATACTCACCACTAGCTTTGGCTTTCCTCTCCCTTCACTGACCATCCTGGTGAACTAGCCTTCAACTTTGCTATCCTCCATGACCCAGAGCAACTGATACAACACCCTACTTGTATTCCTGACCGTTTTGGAGATGTGCCCAACATTCTTGACCTTTTCCTTACCTCTAATCCTGCTTATGCTGTTACCCTATCTTCTCTGTGGGGCTCCTCCCATCACAACCTCATACTTATATCTTGTCTTATTTCTACAATCCCTCCTCAGGATCATCCAAAGTGGAGGTGCCTCTGGCATTTTGCCTCTGTCAGTTGGGGGAACCTGAGGAGGTATTATGCTGATTTTCTCTGGAATGATTACTGATTCCGTGTCAGAGACATGTCTCTGTGTGCTGAACGCATAACAGAGGTGATAGTGTCAGGCATGGAGGTGTACATTCCTTGTTCTTTCTCTCATCCTAAACCTTCTAAATCTTGGTTTAACACAGCTTGTTCTCATGCTATACATGATGGAGAGGTTACCTACAAAAGGTATTTGAGCCTTCCATCACTTGAATCTCATGCACTTTAGATTTCTTTCCAGGATTATGCTAAGTCTGTTCTTCAACCTGCCAAACACTCCTTCATAATTAGAAAGTCAAAATCTTTCAAACTCAAACTCCCCTTGAGACTTGGCATCTGGCCAAAAGCATCTCCAATAACTTTACTTCTTCATCTTTCCCTCCTTTATTTCATCCTGATGACACCACTGCCATCTCATCTGTCTCTAAAGCTGAAATCTTCTCTCAAAACCTTTGTAAACAACTCCATCTTGGATGATTCTGGGCTTGTCCCTCCCTCTCTTCCTCTTTCTGACTATTTCATGCCATTAATTGAAATTCTTCGTAATGATGTTTTCCATGCCCTCACTGGCCGAAACCCTTGGAAGGCTTATGGACCTGGTGGGCTACTTCCCATTGTTCTCAAAAACTGTTTCTGTGCTTGTACCTTGCCTGGCCAAACTCTTTCAACTATGCCTATTGACTTCTACCTTTCCTTCTTGCTGGAAGTTTGCCTATATTCAGCCTTTTCCTAAAAAGGATCTTGCTGGAAGTTTCCCTACATTCAGCCTGTTCCTAAAAAAGGATGACCATTCTAATCCTTCAAAATACTGCCCTTTAGCTTTAATCTCTTGCTTGTCTAAAGTTTTTTAATCTATCCTCAATAGGAAGATTCTTAAACATCTGTCACTTCACAATCTTTTAACTGATTGCCAGCATGGCTTCCGTCAAGGCCACTCTACTTGTGATCTGGCTTTCCTTTCTGAGTCTGGCTTATTCTCTTTTTTATTTTTTTGGGAAAATGTTACTGTTGCGTTAGACATTTGAAAAGCTACTTATAAAGTCTGGTACAGCTTTGATTTCAAAACTGCCTTCCTATGGTTTCTATCCTTCTTTATGCAACTTTATCTCAAGTTTCCTTTCCAATTGTTCTATTGCAGCCATAGTATATGGCCACTGTTCTTCTAAATCTATTGACAGGTGTTCCTCAGGATTCTGTACTGTCACCCACTTTCTATTATTCATTAATGATCTTAACCAAACTTCTTGCCCTATCCTCTCCTACACTGATGATACCACTCTACATCTTTCCACGTCTTTTCAGAGACAACCAACCCTTCAGGAAGTCAACAGATCATGCATGGATGCCACAGAATGCCTGACTTGTGATCTTTCTAAGATTTCCGTTTGGGGCAGAGAAAATCTAGTAGTTTTCAATGCCTCAAAAAACTCAATTTCTCCATCTATCAACTTGACAACTATCCCCTCTTGTTTAGTGATACTCAGCTGTTCCCATCTTCTACACTAAGTATCCTCAGTCTGTCCTTTACTCATAATCTTAACTGAAAACTTCACTTCTCTTCTCTTGCTTAGACAGCTTCTGTGAAGTTAGGCGTTCTGAGGTGTCTCTGCCAGTTGTGGTAGGTGGTGGCCTAGTAGGTAAGTGGTGAGCGTGGGATCGGGCAGACGTCCACGCGTAGGTTTGAATCCCACCATGTATCGCCTTGATACTTTTCCATTTGTTGAATGGTTTAAAGTTACCTATATGTCACCATGATACCCAGGTTCTAGGTAGTTGCATCGAAGATGTGCTTGGGTGGTGATATGGGCTCTAATATGGGTATCACTATAAGTAAAATTGCCTGTGTGACTAATGGGTGGAAGCTTAACATTGCTTCCAATACTCTTCAAGTTACCTACAGGTACTATAGGCTAGGACGGAAAAAAAAAAAAAAATTCACGCCCCTCCAACTGCTAACTCTGTCCTTGTATGGAGTACTCCTTGCATGTTGGTGGGGTGGGATTTCATTCACATAGTTTCATTAGGGTGGAATCAAAAGCTTTTCGTCTCATCAACTCCCTTCCTCTGGCTGACTGTCTTCATCCTCTTTCTCACTGCTGGAATGTTGCATCCTTTGCTATCTTTTATTGCTACACTTGACCCTCGTTTATCCATACCTTGTTTATCTGGATTTTGATTAATCTGGACAATGTTCAGATAATACTTTAATAATTTGAGTCCAGACGGCCATCAAATGAATTCAAACAATGCGCACCTTGCACACTTTTAGAAATGACCAGTAGACAGTGGTGTCGCTGTGGCATGGGGGTAGTAAACAAGTCTGGCCGACGCTAATGAACACTGTGTATTGTCAGGCATCAGTGAGCAAGTTTGTGCATTTTCATTACCTTAGAATTCTTAATTATGTCTCCCAAGGGTGTTAGGCATAAGTGAGTAGCCCAGCTGTGACATAAAAGCTGGAATTAATAAGAAAATTAGAGAAAGGAGCTAGAGTGTTTGTGAGGAGTGTGATATGGCCAAGTAAACTGTGTTGGACATTAGTAAATCAAAAGATAAGCTGGTAGAATATTCTGCCAAATACTGTGTGGATGCATTGTCAGGTAAAAGTGGTAAAGGTGCACCAAGGAAAAATGTATGGAGAGGAAAAGATGCTGCATTAGGTACTGTCAAGCTCCTAATAGGACTCCTGGCTCAGGGAGACACCCTCTTCCTTTGCCATGTTGTGCAGGGGAATGACACTCTGTAGTAAATAGGTACAACAACGTACCTACACAAGTACCGTAGTTTATTACTATAGAATATTTTATTGATACGAAAGCTAAAAACCTAAAACCTAAAATCTAAAAAAAAAAAAAAAATAAATAAAATTTCACACCTAAACAGTGTTCAAATGGAATGCTCGTCATTAGGTGGTGGCACTGAGTTGTCAACCATGATTGTTTCATTACGAAATTATTGTTTTTAGTTTTGTATAAAAAATTATTCTATAGTAATAATAGACTATGGTATTTGTGTAGGTACATTTGTTGTTCCTACTTACTACAGAGTGGAAGTCTCCTACACAACATGGTGGAGGAAGAGGCCATCTAACTCATTCAGGTGTCCTATCTGGCCTCCCTGAATTCCTTGCCTATGAAATATTTACTTCACCCTTGAACATATTCCTTTTGGGAGTATGTGAAATCCCCATGAGTAGCAGTGGTTGGATACTTACCATTAGAGTTTTAAAAGTAAATATTGGTCTGATATAGTGGTGAAACAGGTGAGTACAGAAAGAAAGTAAAAACTGACAGCTTGTTTATGTATAAATGCTTGAAGTTGGTGTTTTTCAATGTTTGAATTTTTATTTATTTTTTTGTAGATAAAACTTAATTTACAAACCAGTACTTAGTGACTTAGGGTGACATTGGACCAGGCTAAGTAATAGTTAAGGGGGGTCAACTTATCTGTAAGGTAAACCGATCATACAACATTTTGGGGTCAAATTATAGAGGTCGACCTATGTGCCAGATTCAATTATAAGCCGCTATATGCGGCACTGTTAAGTTAGTTTTAGTGTTAGGTTAACTTAGATTAAGTTGGTTTTGTTTTAAATTTATCAGAGAAACCAAAATGGAACAAATTTTGCGGTTCATCAAAAATGGCAGCGTTTCCCAACCTTATCTGACCATAGCACCCCCTGTTGTCATGTCTAAGCAGTCTAGCACCCCTAACTAATATCTTGTTATTAGAAGGATAAAAGAAAGTGAAGTGTACTGCTTGATGATTTATTTTCTTGATTTCTTAGAACTGAGACGAACTGACAATATTGTTTGTAGAAAAAATAAGAACACCCTAGAAAAATGGCATGGAAAAAGTCAAATATGCACAGCTGGGTAAACAATGATATATATATATATATATATATATATATATATATATATATATATATATATATATATATATGTTACACCGTAAATGAAACCCATTTCATGAAATGGGCAAACCCAATTCATGAAATGAACCTAACCTAACCTAACCTAACCCAATTCATGAAATGTGCAATGGAGAGGCCATTTCATGAAATGGTTAGGTTAGGTTAGGTTAGGTTAGGTTCATTTCATGAATTGGGTTTGCCCATTTCATGAAATGGGCAATTTCACAAACGGGGTGTAACATATATATATATATATATATATATATATATATATATATATATATATATATATATATATATATATATATATATATATATATATATATATATATATATATATATATATATATATATATATATATATATATATATATATATATATATATATATATATATATATATATATATATATATATATATATATATATATATATATATATATATATATATATATATATATATATATATATATATATATATATATATATATATATATATATATATATATATATATATATATATATATATATATATATATATATATATATATATATATATATATATATATATATATATATATATATATATATATATATATATATATATATATATATATATATATATATATATATATATATATATATATATATATATATATATATATATATATATATATATATATATATATATATATATATATATATATATATATATATATATATATATATATATATATATATATATATATATATATATATATATATATATATATATATATATATATATATATATATATATATATATATATATATATATATATATATATATATATATATATATATATATATATATATATATATATATATATATATATATATATATATATATATATATATATATATATATATATATATATATATATATATATATATATATATATATATATATATATATATATATATATATATATATATATATATATATATATATATATATATATATATATATATATATATATATATATATATATATATATATATATATATATATATATATATATATATATATATATATATATATATATATATATATATATATATATATATATATATATATATATATATATATCAATGTGATTTTTGTTGTTGCTTACGCACAACTAGGTTCTCATATCATGAAGCAATCCCATTTGAAGGCGGTTCCGGGCAATTGTTTTGATTTGGAGCATGGTGGAGAATACCTTTTCACAGAGGTAGGTAGTTTGAAATGGAATGATAATTTCCAACACTGCCCTTGCTGGTCCAGACTATACTGTCAACTGATCACACCAGAAATCTGTCAATGGTAGTGTATGGAATTTTGTCTGACAACCCTGGTTCACCTGCAGATCAGTGAGCTCCTCCTTGAGGTCATCATCACCATCCATGTCGGCCAAGAAGGGCTGCTGTATCCATTTTGGAAATATATGATCCATGGGGAAGTATTGTGTCATATTGGTCTCCAGGAGTGAGATGTGAGCAACAATATTTTCTACAAGCATTAGCTTGTCTCCCTGTTTTTCATCCAGGGTAGGAAAACTTCCCACATTTCCTCCCTGGATTTGACACTTCCACAGTGATAGTTTCTTCTTGAAGGCTTCTATCTTCTCTGTATAATCAATATTATTAGCAAACATGCCTTGCATGGACAAGTTGAGGTCATTCAGATGACTGAAAATGTCTGCCAGATAGGAGAGGGAGAGGATGAAAATTTCATCCTCAAAATTTTCAGCAAAATCACTTATAATCTCAGAGAAATATTACAACCTTATCAGTAAGCTCTGCAATACATGTCATTATTTTCCCATTGGAGAGCCACTGTACTTCAGTGTGGAAGAGAAGCACCTGGTGCTCACCTTCTATCTCCTAACAAAATACCTTGAACACACTGTGATTTGAAGGACGTCCCTGGATGTAATTGACAACTTTCGCACAAATGGACAGAATTTCTTTGAAATGAGATGGCAATGTCTTTGCTGCCAAGGCATGATGGTGGAGTACACAATGCTTCATAGTGATATCTGGTACCCTCCTTTACTAGAGCAGCAAATCCAGATTTATTTCCCAGCATGGCTGGAGCTCCATCTGTGCAGATTGATTCTACATTCTCCCACTTGATCTGATGCTTCTGAAAAAATTTGTGCAAGAGTCGGAATAAATTTGCTGCTTTAGTCGTTGTTTGCAAAGCCTCATAGAAGAAGAGTTCATCTTTAATTTCACCATCTTTGATGTAGCGGGTATACACAATCAATTGACTCATGTTGAACACATCATTTGAATAATCCAACTACAGACTAATACAGGTGGGACTTGCTTGAATCTCCTCTACAATCTGGTCCAAGATGTTGCAACTTATATCTACAACTCTTCCTCTGATGTCATTATTGGATAGAGGCACATCCTTCATCTTGGCTGCCTTGGTTCCCATAATCAACCCAACCATCCGAATGGTGCATGGCTTAAATAAATTTTCTGGAGCTGAATATGAAGCCTTCACCGTAATGCACTGGTATGCCACTTCATAAGAAGCTTATAGAAGGGTTTCTGCACTGGCTTGAATCCAAGTTGGGGTAGTGTACCTTTCTTGTCATATCTAGCTGTCTTCGCTTGCAGTGCCTTGAGAGACTGTTCATGTTCTGCGGTTGGATGCTTCAACTGGTGTTCCTGGAGTCTAGCAGGCTTCAGATTTGATTTGCAAGTAATGAAATGGCAGGTCATACACTTTGCCCAGTTTGGTCCTACATTATTGTCTAAGAGTGCAGTGAAACTGTATTTGTTATATTCATCACTCCATTTGCGTGTCTTTGGTATGGTAGATTCATATAAATCTGCAAATGAATGAATACAAGGAGGATTTTAGCAAAAACAACAATGAAACTTTTATATTCCACATGAAAAACCAAGAAACAGACTCAGAAGAAAACATGTGCTATTAAACTTCAGGGAGGTGTAGGCAGTGATGTGAGAGAGCAAGACTTTCCAATGGACTAACCAGTATTACTGGAAACATTAGATAGACTCAGCTATGCAGACAAAACTCAGATATGTAGGAGCTGCACTGTTTTGTAGGGCTGCTACTGATTAACTACAATGCTAGTGCCTGGATGCTGCTGGTCCCATACTCTTGCCACTCTCATGTCAGATACATGACTCATGCACATACCGAACGTGTACCACATCTGGTCGCACCTTGCCAAGATGTGATATTTTACTGCCTTGTGTGCATCACTTCCCAGCACCCCTATAATTGATTTCAGCACCCCAGGTTGCGACTCATGACCATATTTGGCAAAGAAAGGACCTATTTGTGTTATATGGACTTTTCACTATCCAGACCAGTGCTTGCACCATTTAGTCTGGAAAAACAAGTTGAATGTATTTTTATGCTAACTGCTCTACTGATCTTGCTAACTGCATGCCTCCCGTCCTCCTGTGGCTTCACTGCACAAGGCTTTCTTCTTCCTCTCATCCCTATTCTATCCAGCTCTCTAATGTAAGAGTTAACTTGCACTCTGTCATTCATACCTTTCTCTGGTAAACTCTGGAACTCCCTGCCTGCTTCTGTATTTCTGTCTTCCTACGACTTGACTTCTTTTAATAGGGAGGTTTTAAGACATTTGTCTCAGACTTTTGGCTAACTCTAACTCTATGACTCTTTTAGAGAACTGGCAATCAAGTGGGCCTTTTTTTTTTTTTTTTTTTCTCTCCTTTGGCCAGTGTCCCCTCTTGCATAAAAAAATAAAGATGAAATAAAAAAATAAAATAATGATGCATCCAGTTAGGGTAGTAAAGGTAATGGAAAAAGGTGCACCCTATATGCAGTTAAATATGGTACCTCATTGCAGATGATTAGGAGCTAAGGTGTAGAGGTAGACTGAGGAAATATGTGAAGAAATATTTCTTGATAAAAGTATATAGAGAAACTCAACTATAATGTGATGTCATGACCCAGGAGTTTTTGAATGATGGGTGTGCGATAACAGTAATTTCATGTGTGATATAGGCATATGTGCAGCTTTTTAAGTATGCACAATAGCAATAAAACAATAGTGGAAGGTGCAAGAGCATAGGTTTGTGTAGTTTTTTTTTTTTTTTTTTTTCTCCAATATGTGCAGTATAGACAATGTGTCAATTGCTTGACAAATGCTGGAATTTTGATGTTATTGTCTTTCAGGTATATAGCAAATAACTTCTGCATAAAATAAGCTACATGAAGATGGCAAGAAAAAGTAATTACATCAGTAATAGAGAACATCAACACAACAATGTATGACAACCTATAGAATATTAGTAAATTCCAGTAAATGTGTGCAACTTTTGAGGTTTGTTCATGCTATCTACAAACATTAAGTAATCTCTCATTGGAAACTAAATGCAGTAGAGAGTTGAAGGTTTTCATTCATATCAAAATGTGTGTAATTAATATTTCATCTCTGGTCTTGCTTTATACTTGACTCTTTGCAATTGTCTTGGTATTCTGATAACTAAGAAATGCATGTATTTATCCAGAGAAGCTGCAATTTATTTTTCAGATTTAGTTTTCATTTTTCCACATCCTGAAATTTGTAAAATCATACTGACCTTGAAAGGCAGTCTTGGGGGTTACAGTTTCCAGTAACTTATTAAATAAAAATTAATCTGATAGGCAGTCACTGTGGGATCATGAGTTATTGTTCATTGTTATTGTTTTTGTAAAGGTTGTTGCTGGCAGCAGATTTCCTGATGGCTATGACCTCTTGATTGGAACATCAGACAAAGGAGAGGACATAAGGAAAGCCACTTTTCCAAAGTACACACATGCTCTCATTATCTTTGGAGGTGAGTCTTCCTTTGTTGAACTCATATTATCCCAACATTGAACTTTATTTATTGTAATGGCAGAAAAGTCAAGACTGATCAGGATGTGCACCAAGGCTTAGGTGATTATCTTTGTCTGCTTGATAACATGAATGGACTTTTGTTTTTGTGAGTGTTTTGCCATGTGTTTCTAGCAACCACTTACACCCTGTTTAAGAAAATATTAGTTAAGTTTCTCATTATTATGTTACTTTTAAAAGGGAACCTTTACTTAGAGTAGATTATTTGAAAGAAAAATAAGGAAGATGACTTTTAGGATGGGAGAAGTAATTGCAAGTAGACAGTTAATTGGAGACTTATGCATAGTGGAATATTTTTGTTTTTCTTGTTATCTTGGCATCATGAATTTGTGCTTTACCTGATTTATCACTCATCTTGACAGCTTGATTGGTAAATAGACACTTTTGTAAATAAAAGTTGGAGGGATGGAGATGTTTATCATAACAGAACATGGATAGTGGAAATCAATGATATTGAACCTGTGTACAACAGGGTGCATGGATATTTTTAAAGTGTACCTGAAAATATTGGGGTTCATGGAAAGCTATACAATATGGTCAATATGCATAAGAATGTGCAATATGAAACAGAACGAATATGAATCTAGAAAGAAAGATGTAATTGACATATAAAAAAATAATTAGATTTAAGTACCGTATTACAATTTGTTTATTATATTAGTCTATTATCATAATTTTTATTATACGTTTAGTACCCATGTAAGATATTGATTTACAATCTAGTGGCTTTATTTCAAATTAAGGCCTAGAATTTTTGTTTTTGTATTTTCAATTTTACAAAGAGATAAACTAAATATTCATATTATATAAGAATTAATCAACTTAGATACAAGAGTACATGAACTTAAAACCTCCCAGAGGTTGTATAAACTTAGAAAAGATTGAAGAACACTATTGTAAACTCATAAGGAATATTTTGTATTGTTATGTTAATCATTGTGGTCTTTAAGATTACACATTTGCTGGTACAGAATTCTCTTTGAACAACTTCAAGAATTATGAAAACATCCTTGAAAATTCCATGAAAATCCAACAGGACTTTTTGAAAGTCAGCAGTGTAAGATACAATATTGCTAAAAAAAAAAAAACGTCATTGATCCTATTGCAGGTGTCGAAGGTTTGGAATCTGCCATTAAAGCTGACACAGACCTTGAAGCAACGAAACCCAGCCACCTCTTTGACTTCTACATAAATACCTGTCCTCTGCAGCAGAGTCGCACTGTACGCACAGAGGAGGCAGTGCTCATCTCCCTCTGTCAGCTACAGAGCAAACTGATTGATACGCAGTAAATATTGGAGAGGCTCCTGCTGGTATGTTTGGTTTGATTTTGTCTGTTACTGCTCCTTCTTCCCTTACAATGTATTCTTTGCATAAAGACTAATTTTCAAGTGAACTACATAATGGTGATTGTATTTTAGACTTTATTCATTATATAGATTGTCCTCGCTTAGTGACAGGGTTATGTTCGTGACATCCTGTTGGTAAGCAAAATCGTTGTTAAGTTGACACTCCCATAACCCCCTGCCCTATTTAACACCTCTTACTGATGGTATTAGTATTGGGTTAGGCCTCAATAAAAACTACAACATAGAATAATAATAATAATGATAGTAATAATAATAATAATATTGCTGACTGTAATAATCATTATACCAAGACATTGAGTTATCAGTGGGGGCTAGGGTATAGGAGAGATGAGGGATTGGCTGAAAGCCTGCTATCATTTGGACCAAGTTTTTGTATGACATACAGTAAATACTACCATATATTTTGGTGGATAAGATATCTCCCAAATTTCAGTCGGAATTAATGGTGTTAGGTGATATTTATTGGTTGTATAAAATGATACCCCAGCTACCAAGGCATCTGTGGTGAAGTGATGTATTGTACATACCAGTACAGTGAATGAAATACCTTGAATGTATTACCAGTAATAAGATATAGTCTTCAAGCACATAGCTGAATCTAAAATGAAATTTCTGTTGGATATTTTGTACCTTATGAAAAAGGTTGGATGGATAAAATCTATAAAAATTAGGTGCAGTACGTGTGTTGGGCTGTTGGCCGTAATCTTCTATACATCATGTTTCTCCAAGTATTTTTCAGTATATGAGCTTAGTCTGAAGGTAATTGTTTTTGCATCTGGTATATAGTACAACATCCTTTATTGTGTCTTTTTAGGATAATTCAATTGTCATCTTGTATGCCAAAATATGTGGTAGTTTTTTTTTATATTGTTTTTACTATTCTTTCTAAATATTCCAGTCTTTGTATATCTCTGAGTGGTCATTTAGTAGGACAGTCATTAAGGGATGACAGTTTGTAATCATGAGTGCCTTTTTTTTTTTTTTTTTTTTATCTCCAGAACCTCTCTATAATGAGTGTCTCTGTATGTAGCTTCATATTTTGTGTTACATCACCCATCATCAGTTTAGGCACTAAGGATCTATTTTCTTGTGCTTTTAGAGATATCACATTCTTTCACTTTACATATTCCTCTTCACTTTTTTAAGTAATACCTCTTTACTATTCTTAGTTTTATTGTATATTCTTATTGTAGTTAACTTGATTCCTGTACTAAATCCTCATGAGGGCTTTAGATAGCTTCAATATATGTATATGTTTATAAAAGAATATAGTGTAATTTATTTTTAATTGTTCTTCCTAGTAGTAATAATTTTTTACTTAGAATGATATATTTTAATATTATTTTAGTCCTTTCTTTTTTGTTTGAAGTAAGTTCCTTTGTTTTCCATTTTTTATCAGCCCTAAAAGTACATTGCATACAAAAAGTCATTAGTAGATCATAATTTTCTTTAATATATATATATATATATATATATATATATATATATATATATATATATATATATATATATATATATATATATATATATATATATATATACACACACACACACACACACACACCTAACCCTCCGTTATCGCGCGAAATTGGTGCTTAAAAAACCGCGCAATAGCGGAAAATGCGATAACAGAAGTGAAGAATAAATAGGAAATAAATAAATTGGTGCCTCAACCCAAATATTTTCTTAAAAAATTTTTCTGTTACCCTAAATTTACTACGATTAATACTGGTGTAGCTTATTAACATTTGACAATCTGAAATGAATGGCATGGTTGATAATATATGTTAATACAGTAATCCCTCCTGTATTCGAACTAATTGGGCCACAGGGGGTTCGGATATTGTGAGGATCCGGATACGCGAGATAACCTTCACCACGTCACTGTAGTGCTCAATTTTTAATGTCTAAATGAATGAAAGTGGATAGAAATACACACAAATCACTTATTTGCAGAAATTTGAGAATTGTATTGGAAGAATACAATACAGTAGTGCATATGTACATACATCATGGAAGGTGAGTGAGCCTGTTTCATCATCCTGTGTGGTCTAGCGGCGACATGTTTGTGTACGCATTACTTATCTGCTTCCTCTGATGCCGACTTCAGCTCCACATCAATATCCTGTTGGTGGTATGATGCATACGTACTTAGTTAAGTATTTTTCTTATATATAAAAGTGGAAGCAACTTTCACAATACAAAGGGAAGACTTTGGGATGCCGAATTCTTCCTGAATGCGTGCACTCAACCACCCTTCATCACACCGACATAATATTTCCCGCTTCGTCTCCAAAGTCAGCACTTTCCTGGGTCGTTTTGCAGGTGGAGGGGCCATATTAGTCCAAAAGTTATCGCCAGTATACAGCCGACACCCACTAGTTGGAGAACAACAGAGAAGTGACCCGGGCCAGCCGTGACCCAGGTTGAGTGAGAGGTGGGAAGCACAAGCGCGCCGCCACGCCAAATGTGTAAATTCGCATGCGGGAAATTCAAACCACTCAGAGCCCATGTTTGGATTCGTGGGGCTAGTCTAGGAATGGTTCAGATATTGGCGAGGTTCGGATAATGGCGGTTCGGATACAAGAGGGATTACTGTATATTATTAATCATACTCATGATTGTCATCTTTCTCCCCCTCCACCTCTTCCTCCTCCTCCTCCTCCCCCCATCTAAACATTTGTTGGTGTGTGGTTGGGATATGGGTAGTACTACTACTACGGGTGTACGATAACGATTTTCCAAATGCGCTAAAACTGAATTTTGCAGATTCTCATAAGTGCGTGATAACACATAAACGCGATAATGGAAGGGCGCAATAATGGAGGGTTAGGTGTATATATATATATATATATATATATATATATATATATATATATATATATATATATATATATATACATACACATACATACATACATACATACATACATACAAGCAACCCCTGCTTAACGAAGGTTCACTCAACGAAATTTCGCTACAATGAAGGTTTCCTTTTACTACCATCTGCTCATTTAACGAACACCAAACTTGCTTTAACAAAATTTTATCCAGGTAATTTTTTCCAAGTTTGAAAGCCCCGCCATATCACGCAAGCCGACATTCTTTTGAATACACCAGCGCCTCGTGGACAAAACGCGCACCACTCACTCCCTCTATTCAAAACAATAACAGCGTCAGCAGCAGCTTGTCTTCCTTCACTCTACATGCCACCAAAACGCCCTGCAATATCGCCTAGCACTGCTTAAAAGGCCAGGAAGTCTCTTACTCTCGAAGTGAAGCTGGATATTATTCACAGACACGAGAGAGGCGAGAAAACTAATAGCATTGCTTCCCACCATGGCTTGACTCCATCTACTGTCTACCATTTTCAAGTTAGCAGACTCTATTAAGAAAGCTGGTGAGATCATATCTTCCTTGCAAGCTAAAAAGAACCACCTGAACTCATGACTGCAATGGATAAAATGGAAAGCCTTGTGAAAATGTGGTACATTAAGTTTTGTATGCGGTACAATGATGCGCCCTTTGTTTACATTCCACAGGTTGCCAGCTAGCGTATTTCTCGCTCCACTCTCCCTCCCTTCATAAATTTAAGGGGGGCGTCCAATTTAGAGACCGAAAAAATATGAAAATTAATGTTTTTTGTGGAAAAAAAATATGTATATACACGTTACCTATTATTTCACGAAGTTTTATGGTGAAACACACACTGGTTTGCGTTTAAATATCATTTAAAGGTCCCGTACTCAACCATGTGCGTTAGTTTACATCAGCAGAATCATTTTTTTTTCTCAAAAACTACGAAAAAAAGGCAAAAATTTTAACTTTTTTTTGGTGGACATGATATGGCAACATTGAAAGTCTACGGTTGGCGTCAATCAAGGCACCAGAGAGACTCAGTAGGAGGAAAGCTATTAGAGAGAGAGGTTGTTGCTGTGTTTCTCGCTATCCGCCGTTCACTCTGCTAAACAGCACGTAATTTATTTAGCGCATCCTGCTTTTCACCTACTGCCAACCATGCGACGGGTGTCTAAGAGGAATAAGCAGAGGAAGGACGCCTGGAATATGAGTATGGAAGTGCAAAGAATAAAAAGAACGTGTTGAACCTGACACCTCAAATGCTCCAGTACACATCCTCGCGTCACCCACCACCACCACCCTCACCATCGTCACACCCCAACCCACCACATCTCACGCTGAACAAAAACAAGGAAATGAAGAAGAAATGGCTTCATTACTCACAATTAGAGAAGTTCTACAGAATATTGAGAAAGGAAATGAAAATGTGGAAAGTGAGGACGAGCTTGTCATGCTGACAAAAAGGAGGTTGAAAAATCTTGTTTCCTTTCATTATTCATGCCCAGATCCTGCCTTTGACTACAGTTTCGAGCCTGATGTATACGAGAAGACCATAACTATATATATATATATATATATATATATATATATATATATATATATATATATATATATATATATATATATATATATATATATATACACACACACACACGGTAGCTCAGTGGTTAGAGCGCTGGCTTCACAAGCCAGATGACCGGGGTTCGATTCCCTGGCCGGGTGGAGATATTTGGGTGTGTCTCCTTTCACGTGTAGCCCCTGTTCACCTAGCAGTGAGTAGGTACGGGATGTAAATCGAGGAGTTGTGACCTTGTTGTCCCGGTGTGTGGTGTGTGCCTGGTCTCAGACCTATCCCAAGATCGGAAACAATGAGCTCTGAGCTCGTTCCGTAGGGTAACGTCTGGCTGTCTCGTCAGAGACTGCAGCAGATCAAACAGTGAATTACACACACACACACACACACACACACACACACACACACACACACACACACACACACACACACACACACACACACACCTCACCAACCTTGAAGGATAGACAGGAAAGAGTGGACCTAATAACAATGTATAAGTTAGTAAACTGTATGGAAAAGATATATAGACAAGACCTGGTAACACTGACAGAGGATAGGGATAGATGAACTAGAGGACATCCCAAGATCATGTAAATATCAGTGCCTGAGGAACATTAAGAAGTTCAGTTTTCACATAGGACGGTGGCCATCTGGAATGGATTAACATGTTAATCGCGTATTAGGCCACCCTTCTACCGAGCAGATGTCTCACTTGTTGCACATAGGTACATCTGAGGCCCGAATATCACTTTCTACAAACTATTACAAACATGAATATGTAAAGAATTTGTGTATAAATTTGTATTTATTATGAATGCAGATGCATTGCTGTGGTACTGGAAAATAAGATAAAAATGATAAGACTAAGTTTATTTGTTGAAAGAAAAAAATAGGCTTCTGAAATACAAGTAATGTTTGGTGACATATTACTTCAAAAATACAATCAATATAAGAAAATAATGGAATATTAGATCATCATAATGTTGATCACTAATTATACGACTCATGTTTTTCGTTGAAACATGAAATGCAGAGGTGTGGTTGACCCTCACATTCATTGCATAAGGTGGATACTCTCCTAGTCTTGTTTGTGGCCACCTTGTATCCATCACACAGTGAGATTTTTTCATAGCATCCTCTGCATTGCTTCCTTGTGTTTTTCTTTGGTCCATCTGCTTCCTATAAGGTATGTTCTTTTCTTGCACCCAATATATCAGAGGTCCTCTTCTCTGGTTTTGTAATTTCCTCAGGAATGTTTTTAGTAAGTGAAGTAACAGAAAGGATTACTGATTTTGTGAAGGTTTTTAGGCATACTTGTTTTGCTGAGTAGCATTTATTGTATAGAATTTGAGCATCTGTCACTGATATCCCAGCAATCATTTCTAGAGCCAACTTCTTGTATCACTTCCTTGATTTTTGGAGTGGCGATCAGTAGGAATTGAGTTAATCAGCAACATCAACCCCTTTTTTTGCTTTATTGTACTCAATGACACTTTCAGGTTTTACAATCTCTTCTCCTTTTCTGTTTTTCTTTGCACTTAGAACTAAGTCATTACCTTGCTCAGGTACTGTTGATAGTGTCAAAACATCTCTTCCATGTATATCCCTCAGGTATGCAAACTTTGTACAATTTCATTCCATATTTGTTAGCTTTCCCTGGAATGTAGTTTGATGCCTAATCTTCCTCTAAATGGCACCATGCTTTTGTCAACAAGTTTGGAGCCAGGTTTGTACACAGCTTTAAAATTGTTAACAAGTAGCTCAATCAGTGATCTGACCTTGTACAATTTATCTTGAGAATTTAGATGACACGTGTTGTCTATAAAATGCAAAAATCTGTAGAGAAGCTCAAATCTTTCCCCTGACATCAGCTTTGGTACAAAGGGATCATTATATACATACTTTTACACCAGTAGAGTTGAATTTCAGGCTTTACAACTAATCCCATGTAAATCACAATGCCAAAAAAAATCTATATCTTGTCTGTTGGTAGGTTTCCATGACACCAGTTGTGACCTACGTGTTACTGTTGCAGCATCAATTTCTTGTTGTGCATACCTATTGGTTTCTTGAACAATCATATCAATGATGTCATCAGATACAAAGAGACCATATACATCAATATGCAGCACCTCAGTTTCGTCAACTGCGTTACTGATAGTGACACTCATTTCTTCCTTGCCAGTAAAGGCATGCATGCATTGCTTTGAAGATACAGGCAACCATTCAGATTGTGTGCTGTTGTTTCCATTTCTTCCAGAGTTTGAATAATTTCCATTTGGTGCTTGAACTGCTCTTCATCTGTTTCAGAATCACTTTCTTTGAAGAGATCATCATCTGGATCATCTGAATTACTGACAAAAAAATCAGAATCATCTGGATCATCAGATGAAGTGTGTGATTATCTCTCCGTAAAAGACAGCCGGGTTCATTTCTGTTGAGAGGGAAAAAGACATTATTATTGGTTTTCCTATGCACAGTTTATAAAAATTTAAGTTATTGTATCAATACTAACTCAAATATCCATCATAAAACTATACCAACTAGTGGAACATGAATATATGATCATATGCTATAACCCATGCCTGGCACACTGGTGTACCAATACGTGATAGAAGGAAAAAAAATGACTAGTCCGCAATTTGGTATATATTTGTACCATGGATTTTTATGCTCTATACTACAGGTCATGCTCTCACAATGATGCAGACCTCCTCTCGCTGTGAAAAGTCCAACGGACACTGGAGTGGTCGGGTAATAAAGGTTACGTGGTGTGAGTGTGCTGAGTTGCCAAACATGGTTAATGTGTTAAGTGATGAGATTGTAACAGCAGAAAGTGTGCATAAATTTAAGAAAAAGTTAGATGAATGTAGATATGGGGACAGGTCACTATGAGCCCTGCTCGAACTTTGTAATATACAACTAGGTAAACACACACACACACACACACACACACACACACACACACACACTATGGATCTACCAACCCTGGAACAAAGAAGGGAGAGAGGAGATCTGATACAAGTTTATAAATTGATCAACGGAATGGACCAAGTGGTTAATGAGAAACTGATCCTGAGAGAAGAATATGACATTCGAAGCACAAGATCGCATAGTAAAAAGCTGAGAAAGGGAAGATGTCAGAGATGTTAAAAAATATAGTTTCCCGCAAAGATGTATTGAGATGTGGAACAGTTTAAATGAAGTAGTGTCTGCAACGAGTGTGCATACACTAAGATTGAATAAGTGTAGATATGGAGACGGGGCCACATGAGTATAAAGCCCAGGCCCTGTAAAACTACAACTAGGTAAATACACACACACACACACTGAGGCTTAATGAACTTGATTAATTCTTGTAGAAATATAATTAAGTAAGTACATTAGCAGAACACATTTCTTGAATCCTATACAGTATTTATTTTTGTATTGTTAATGTGTACAAAATAAATAGTCTTCATAAAACACATCTTTTATACCCTGACTTATAATCATTAGTTCATGTCTTCCTCATCAAAACTTAATATCTCCTTTCTCTGTCAAAATCTCATACTTCCCTGCATTTTTTTTCCATTCCTTTACTAATTACTTATCAGCAACATGTTCTGTTCAATCCATGTACACTTCATTTGAATATTGTTGAAATGTCTTCAATTATTGTATTAACTTATCATAATTCACATTATATTAAGTATCATTCTTCTCATTATTTTTTCTTGGGAAGCCTCATTCAGATTTACTATTAATTTACTTTCCTTTACTCCATTTATTGTATTCTTAACTCATCATAATTCACATTATATTAAGTATCATTCTTCTCATTATTCTTTCTTGGGAACTCTAGGCCTATTGTAAAGCCTCAGATTTACAATTAATTTACTTTCCTTTACTAGGTTTTTTGTATATATATATATATATATATATATATATATATATATATATATATATATATATATATATATATATATATATATATATATAGAAATGGTTACTTTCTTTTGATATGTTCCAGGCCACTTTAGTAACAAGAACATACTTAACTTTTCACTGTGACTATAGCTATCTGTGAAGAGGATGTGTGATGTTGATATCTTCAGTGATGTAAGGAAGAGAAGTGAAAACTAAAGGTACAGACTGAGTGGCAGGTATAATGTGTTCAAAAAGTTATGTGTAATTAATGATTGCACATTGTCCAGCTCATTTTGCCAATAGTATGATTTAACAAGAGTTTTGAGTTGTGTAAAAAGTATCGTCAGTCTCTTTCGGTCATAAATGATCATGGGTAGGTATATCCGTCCTTTAGTTTTGAGACTGCTTGGCTTAAGCAGCACCTCCCATGACTATATAGACTAGTGCGAGAGTAGCAGTCATAATAGTAACATAGGTCACATCTGGGTGCTGATTCTGGTCTGTTAACTGTCCTTTCCTTTCTGTGAACTTGCTTCTCTGCTGCTGCAGCAGGCAACTTTTCTTCACCAGTCTGCAGCTGCCTGTGAAGTGTGCTTCTCCAGCTGGTGCAATCGGCTGCGAGGTCCTCCCAGGAGTTGGGTGTTGATGTCAAGTGCCTTTGTCTCTCTCTTGCACACATTGTTGTACCTCAGCTGCAGGTGGCCAATGCTTCTCTGTCTTGTGGCAAGCTCTCCATAGAGGATGTCTTTTGGGATTCAGCCATCCTCTATGTGGCAAATGTGACCTAGCCAGTGCAGCCGGCATTGTCACAGTAGGATGTAAATGGTGGGGAGGTGCATGAGGTAGAATGATAGTGTTGGTCACATTGTCTTGCCAAGTGCTGAGTATGCATTGGAGGGCTTATGAGATGGAAGGAATCAAGCCTTTACTCCTGGCAGGCATGTGTGGTCCACATCTCACTACCATATAGTAAGATGCTGAGGATGCAGGCGTTGTACACATTCATCTTTGTCAACTTGACGTGGGACAAGGGAGCTGCCTTCCCCGATCCTCTTGTCGATATCAGTGATCATGGATCCAAGAAACGTGGACTGATGAACAACATCTATCCAGTACGAAGTATGTTGTTCAATATTGCAAAGAGAAGAACAATGATGTTTAATGAATTTGGGAGTAAATGTATGTGATGTCTTTATCTGAATGAAGCACTGTTGAACGTAGGAGAGTTGTGTATTTTATATGTACATATTGTACATACTACATTCTTTCTTTTATTCAGTTTGTTTATTTTGTTTCACATTAAATGCCATTTCTCATAGATAAATGAACCAAGAACTGACATACCTTTCTGATGCCAAGAAAGAGGCTGATTGCATCTCTCTCTCTCTCTCTCTCTCTCTCTCTCTCTCTCTCTCTCAAAACTGTGTCTGAAGATCCTATCACTTGTCAGTATTCTCTGCTTAATATTAGCATTCCTGGCTTGGCTGACCCAGATGATCCAGTTGTTGGCCACACTGATGCTCTGGATGACTCCATGAATCTACTGCCTATATGTAGTTTTTTTTTTTTTTTTTTTCTACTGCAAGCTTCCTCAACCTTTACTGGGTGAGTGTTGATTTATTCTTTATTTTTAGAGATCTACTTTCATCACATTTATTTCTTATAATTTGATAAATATTGTAGAATTAGAGATTCAAATGGGAATGAAATAACTTCCATTAATTTAATATTGTAAGGAATTACAGAGAACTCTAGGACTTTGAATGAATAAGCCAGACCTCAAACAATTCAGACTGGAAGAAAAAGTTCAGTAAATTTTACCTCCGGAGGTTGAAAAAAATTTGGACCTTGAAAAAACACGAAAGTGGATGAATCCAGCTGAATCCGGGTAACGCTGGCACCGTTGGCAGGAGGTAAACATCAGTTCTATGCTTGTTTTGGTTGCATGTTGTTGCATTGCTCTGATTCCCAGCTGGAGTTCAATTCTTGTTTACTTGGGTAAGAATCTAGGTTCCTGGAATGAATTAAAATTATTTACATTGTTTCCTGTACAGAAAACAGTTTCAGATCTCAAATTATTCAGACATTGAACAATTTATGTTCAAGGTCCAAGGGTCCACTGTATGTACAGATTGAAAGGAAGATAATGGATTCGAATGGTTCAAGTTAATCGAGCAATGCATAGAGTTCCTTACACATGAATGACACCAGCACATTCTTGGTTATGATCCAGTGATTCGTAAGAAGGTGGAAATACAGAAGCAGGCAGGGAGTTCTCGAGTTTACCAGAGAAAGAAAATAGATTAATGGGAGTACTAGTTAACTCTTGCAATAGAGAGTTGGACAGAATAGGGGTGAGAGGAAGAAGAAAGCTTTGTGCAGCAAGGCAACAGAAGGAAAGGCATGCAGTTTGCAAGATCAGTAGAGCAGTTAGCATGAAAATAGCAATAAAAGATAGGAAGAGATGCAACATTCCAGTGGTGAGAAAGAGGCTGAAGAGTCAGTCAGAGGAAGGGAGTTCATGAGATGAAAAGCTTTGGATTCCACCTTATTTAACAAAACTGTGTGAGTGGAACCCCCAAACATATGAGGAGAACTCCATACAAGGACAGATAAGGCTCTTGTACAGGGTTAGCAGTTGAAAGGGGAAGATAAACTGGCAGAGACGCCTCAGAATGCCAAACTTCATAGAAGCTGTTTTAGCAAGAGATGAGATGTGAAGTTTCCAGTTTAGATTATGAGTAAAAGACAGACTGAGGATAATCAATGTAGAAGAGGGAGACAGTTGAGTGTCATTGAAGAAGAGGGGATAGTTGTCTGGAAGGTTGTATTGAGTTGATAGACAAAGGAATTGAGTTTTTGAGGTATTGAACACTATTAAGTTTTCTCTGCCCCAATCAGAAATCTTAGAAAGATCAGAAGTCAGGCGCTTATTGGTGTTCCTGCATGATCTGTTGACTTTCTGAAGAGTTGGTCGTCTCTGAAAAGACGTGGAAAGATATAGGGTGGTATCATCAGCACAGGAGTGGATAGGGCAAGAGGTTTGGTTAAGATCACTAATGAATAATAGAGAGTGGGTGACAGTAAAGAACCTTGAGGAACACCATTGTTAATAGATTTAGGAGAAGAACAGTGGCCGTCAACCACAGCTGCAACAGAACGGTTGGGAAGAAAACTTGAGAAAAAGTTGCAGAGAGAAGGATAGAAACCATGGGAGGCCAGTTTTTAAATCAAAGCTTTATGCCAGACTCTTAAAAGCTTTTGATATGTCTAACATGATTAAAAGTTTCACTGAAATCTCAAAAAGAGGATGACCAAGACCCACTAAAGAAAGCCAGATCACCAGTAGAACAACCTTGATAGAAGCCATACTGGTGATCAGATAGGATTTTGTGAAGTGACATGTTTAAGAATCTCCCTATTGAGGATAGATTAAAAAACTTTTGACAAGCAAGAGATTAAACAAATAGGGCAGTAGCTTGAGGGATTAGAATGGTCACCCTTTTTAGGAACAGGCTGAATGTAGGTAGACTTCCAGCAGGAAGGAAAGGTAGAAGTTGAAAGACAGAGTTGAAAAGGTTTGGCCAGGCAAGGTGCAAGCACGGAAGCAGTATTTATGAACAATAGGAGGGACCCCATCAGGTCCATAAGCCTCAGAGAGTTTAGGCCAGCGAGGGCATGGGAAACATCATTATGTAGAATTTTAATTGAAGGCATGAAATAGTCAGGGGGGAGGAGGAGAGGGAGGAACAAGCCCAGAATCATTTAAGGGGGAATTGTTAGCAAAGATTTGAGAGAAGAGTTCAGCTTCAGAGACAGATGAGATGGCAGTGGTGCCATCAGAATGAAATAAAGAAGGGAAAGATGAAGTGAAGTTTCTGACATTTTCTATTTATGAAGGAGTGTTTGGCAAGTTGGAGAATTGACTTGCCATCATTCTGAGCAGAAATATAAAGTGCATGAGATTCAGGTGATGGAAGGCTCAAGTACCTTTTGTGGGCAACCTCTCTATTGTGTATAGCACAAGAACAGGCTGTGTTAAACCAAGGTTTAGAAGGTTTAGGTCGAGAAAAAGAATGAGGAATGTACATCTCCATACCAGACACTATCACCTCTGTTTTGTGTTTGGCACACAGAGATGAGTCTACACAGAAACAGTAATCATTCCAGGGAAAATCAGCATAATATCTCCTCAGGTTGCTCCAACTGGCAGAGGGAAATTACCAGACGGATCTCTGTCTTGGGGGATCCTGAGGAGGGATTGGAGAAATAGGGCAAGATACAGATATGAGGTTGTGATTGGAGGAGCCCAACGGAGAAGATAAGGTAACAGCATAAGTAGAAGGATTAGAGGTAAGGAAAAGATAAAAAATGTTGGGCATATCTCCAAGACGGTCAGGTTAGTACAGTGTTGCTCAAGTTACTCTAAGTCTTGGAGGATAGTAAAGTTGAAGGCTAGTTCACCAGGATGGTCAGTAAAGGGAGAGGAAAGCCAAAGCTGGTGGTGAACATTGAAATCTCCAAGGGTGGAGATCTCCATAAAAGGAGAGAGGAACAGAATGTGCTCCACTTTAGAAGCCAAATAGTCAAAGAATTTACTTTAGTCAGAAGAGTTAGGAGAGAGATAGACAGCACAGATAAATTTTGTTAGAGAGTGACTATTGAGTTGAAGCCAGATGGTGGAAAACTGTGAGAGCAAGTTAAGTTGTTGCGCACATAGATGTAATATTCAGCTTTGGAACGAAAATGAAAATAGAGAAAGTAGAAGGGAACAGAGAAGGGGCTACTGTCAGTTGCCTCAGATAGCTGTGTTTCAGTGAGGAAAAGAAGATAAGGTTTAGCAGAGGAGAGGTGATGTTCTACAGATTGAAAATTAGATCTATGACTGTGAATGTTGCATTAGTTAATGAAGAAAAAAATTGAGAGAGGTGTCAAAACATTTTGGGTCGTCATTGAGAGCAGTCCAATCTGGGGACATTTCTGGTCCCCTCCGCAGAGTGGGACTCCGAGGCTGGACTTGGAGCCGCCAAGTGTAGTAAGTGTATGTAGTTTTGTGTGAAGCAGGAGTTGTCTTTATAGGCCAGGCTGTGACTGCCCCCTTGAGTTGTGAGACAGCTAGATCACAACTAGATTTAATGGAAAGTTCACAGCACCCCTGAACTGGTGCTATTAGACCTTGCTGGGAGTAAAATCATTGTTTTGATAGATGTCTACTACTTCTCAAAGAGCTTGAGTGTTATTTATATCAGTCTGCATAGCTCATTGCTTCATTGCAGTAGGGATTTTTCAGTCTGCAGAGCTCACTTCTTTCTTCATTGCAGCAGGGATCTTGCACATTTCAAGGGTCTTCATTATAGAATTCCTGAGTTTAATACATAACTTGATGTTTGCTTAATGCCTAAGTTTGCAGTTTGTGAGATGAACATGGTTATAAAAACTAACTTGAGTCTTTTTCCTATTCTGTATACATAACCACTTCACTAATTTTGTAACAGAAAATCCCTGAGCTTCATAATTATTTCATGTTACTATAGTAGAAGTGTCAGATGCAAGAGAAGGATCCGAAAGGAAATTGGAAGACAGTATAAAGTGGAAGTAGAGAAAGGAGACTGATCTGATTGTAGTATGAAAGGGGGAGAGCATGAAAAGGATAAACAGAAATTTGTACTGTTGCCATAGCTGGAAATTTCTTTGGATCAGGTTATGGATATTGAATTGACAAATGGGAATGCTGGATTTTTGTACTTAGTGGATGGAGAAATGAAAGTCAAGGGATAGAAATTTTGTATTTACTGTAAAAATAACATCTTTCCTTTGGCTTAAGTGATCTCAAAATAATTACAAATAGTGCTGCAGTTAAATTGATCTCAAAGTTGTAATATTTCTAGCCAGGTGCCATTATTTTCCAGGCCATTACTGTGCATTAATTATTTGTGGTGTTCACCAAGTCAAGAAAGTGTTATATATTACAATTCAAATCTTCTGGACTGGAAAACAGAGGCCATTGTTTTCTCACATACACACATACATGACATTCACACATACTAATTGATGAACATACATATAAGCATTTTAAAACATTATAAATGATATATAAATTAAGATTTAAAGAAAACTAATATTTACAGTTTTGTTGTCACATTTCAAAATCCATTGAGAAAAATTAATATTATGATTTTTAACCCTTATATATTTTGGATCACATGCCACTAAGATCGCTTCATTGAAACAAGTTATATTACTTTAAATGTTCATATAAAAAACATTGCAGATTGGAGGAACACATTTGTTATCACCTTTCTGTAATTACCTACACATTTGTACTCCAATGTTGCCTAAATCCTTTATGAAGAGTGAAAATTACTGTCATCTTCTTAAGCATTGGTTATCTTTATATTGTATACTTGATGGATCACGGTTTATTAACTGGAGGGAAGTGTTACTTATGTTGAAGAAATGTAGTAATAAATTAGGAAAATGTTGATCAGAGGTCAGAAATATGTTTGTTGCATATCTGCATGTCACAAATGTAATATTAATTGATTAAACATTATTTGCCAATCCTAAAATACTTGAAGCCAAACTTGTAAGCAATATTTAGATTTAGGTTTTATGTGCAAATAGTTCATATTTGCAATTCAATTCTCAGAATTTGGTTTCTTATTTGAATTCCCGTGAAAAGCCCACATGGTATAAAAAAAAAAAAAAAAAAAAAAAAAAAAAAAAAATGGGGTTATTTTATTTATTTATTTATTTTTTTTACCATGTGGGCTTTTCACGAAAATTTCTGGGCTAAAGGGGATACTTTTTGGGGTACCTCCTATCTCAAAGCCCACCCGCTAGGAAACCGTTGCCCCGAGTGAGGAAGCCCAACCTACACTTGGACCGTGGACAGGATTTGAACCTGTGCGCTTGGAGATCCCTCGGATCCCAAAGCACGCATGGTTCCACTGTACCACGGCGGCTCCTTGTACAAAAAACACATTTTAAGACACCAGAACGATCATTCACACTATGAAAACACCAGCATGCCTGCAATGAGGTTAATTGAATATGTATGTGTTGTCATACTTAAGGTCTGTAGTCAAGATTTCCTGATCAGTATCTTTGTATGAGTAAACAGTATGAACACTGGTTAAGAATTAGAGACAATTTATCTATAAATGTTGATTTTGATATAACAGGAAATGATAAGACAAGTAAATTAATCATATTACATTCATGAAAAAAATAATAAAAATAAATAAAATAAATAAATGAATAAATCCTTTGCTATCACATTTTAAAACCTTATTTCTAATAAAAGGAGATGTTCCAGTATTGTTCAATTATGCTATGTTACAATAAAATCATTGACAATCAAAGCTAATAATCTAGTTTGCGTAAAGCTGCTTCATTTCAATATCAATAATTATCAATGAATTATGCAAATAAGCAAATCTTGCTGACACTAAATTATTTTGTGAATATTGATGAGTAAACAAATAATTTGTTTTATTAGCATCTATAATTCAGTGCACAAGAAATGATAAAGAAATCTAGTGTTAGTAGTTTAAAGATTAAACTACTATCTCAGGAATTGAATGGTTTTTCCTATTTCTCCGGTTCATTTTGTGATCCTTGTTACAGATAATTGGTTCCCAACATTTTTCCAATTGTGACCCCTTATCCAAAAGCTTGAAATCCATGCAACCCCACTTTATTTTTGTTAAGGATCGATCTTTTTTTTTTTTCTTATCTGCATTGAGGCAAAAACAATATATATATATATATATCTATGAGCACAAAAACTCTAATTGACGAGTTGAAATCAGCATTATCTCAAGCAACTTCTAGCATGTTTGTGACACCCTTGCTAAGGTTTCCTTGTTCCCCAGGGGTAGTGACCTACTAGTTGGGAACCTCTGTTATACATGTATTGTGGCATGTGGTTACAAACATCAAAGAGACAGACCGAATCCTAGGGATGATTAAGAAGTGGTAAAAGTTATTATTATAAACCTCATTTATAAAAGGCTATGGATGGAAAGTATTGTTTGCAGTACTAAGAAATGTGTCCTCAGAACAATTAACTTGCTGACAATTTAAAAATTCTCAGTGAATTCATCAGTTCAAATTAATTCTGCAAAATTTGATTTCAGTGTACTCTTAAGCATGGAAATCCTTAGAAACTTCAATTGTCAGTATTTTGGTAAATGCTAGCAAAATTATTATGGTCAGTCAATCAGTTGCTTACTTGGCTGTTATAGTAAGTGGACATTGAAAGTTGACTTAATCCTATTTAGACTATGATCTTTATAGTTCAAAGGGAAATTAACTTTTGCGTACAACTGTCAGGGTTCGGTCCACAACAATTTCTTTCCATTGATAATCCTCAAGATCAATTTTGGCACTTCAAATGGAGAGGTAAGGCTGTCACAATGACAGTCCCCATTGTAATCAGATTTATAAGAGAAAGTATATATATTGTAGATCAAAACAAAGTTTAACTTGTTCATTTTGAAGAGAACATAACAGACAAAGGATAGCCTAACCATCATAGAAACAATACATTGTGGTGTATACAGTACTTAATAACCAAAATTAATACCAAAAAGTAGATGTAGTTAATTAGGAGATATAATACATGAATTTTGATATCTTCCAGCTCCTTATCATGAGTAACCACATGTTTCTGATGTTTTTCTAAAGTGAATTTATTCTCATATTGCAACATATAGTCTTTTCTTGATTAATGTGAGTTTGAATAACGTGATTTTGATTTAACGTGACTTGACATTTAAGGAGATACAATTAAATAATCACGTTAACTTGATTCAATGAAGTCACGCACACCCACGTTGCTTCTTGGGGGAACTGCACTGAGACACTTGGCCGAATTTTTAAACAATACTTTCTACCTTTGTCAGTAGAAGAATGCCATCAGGGTGAAATCGGTATTCTTAAGACTGAACGCTGCGCTTGGGAAGACAACGATCAGGCAGGATTTACTTTTGCCACGAAGGTGTCTTCATCATTACCTTCATGTAAATTTTACATAAATATCTATTATTATTTTTTTTTGTGAACTAATTGATTTTAGAAACAAAAATATATGGTTATATATGTACGTGTGCCTGTGTGAGTGTGGAGCAGCGTCATAATAGAGTACATATGGGTAGTACATATGAGTACATATGTGCAGACTTTAGCTAAAGGGTGAGCGAGGTGTTGGTTGCTCGTGTTTATGAAACTGTCACACCTTAACCCCTTTATGCCGGATGTTAAAAAAGCCCGCCTGTATGATATACGGGTGGTAGTGCCGCGCGCCCAAGTGCGGGAAACTCATGCAAGCTTGTCATACTTGTTGTCTTTGTGTATTATGCTGCTATTTTTTAGTCACTATATCACCTTCGAAGAGGAAAGTGGAAAGTGAGAGAGAGAGAGAGAGAGAGAGAGAGAGAGAGAGAGAGAGAGAGAGAGAGAGAGAGAGACATTTGCTAATATTTTAGACACAAGCGGGACACATGTAGCTTATCTTTCGAGAGGAAGAGGGGAGGGAGGGAGGAGAGGAGAGAGAGAGAGAGAGAGAGAGAGAGAGAGAGAGAGAGAGAGAGAGAGAGAGAATTAGAAAATTTGTTGTTTTTGTATTTGTGTGTGTGTGTGTGTGTGTGTGTATTTACCTAATTGTATTTACCTAATTGTAACATACGGGAAAAGAGCTATGCTCGTACTGTCCCGTCTCCATATCTACTAATGTCCAGCTTTTTCTTAAAATCATGAATATTCCTTGCGTTGACCACTTCCACGTCTAAACTATTCCATGCTTCCACCCTTCTATGAGGGAAGCTATATTTTTTCACATCTCTCCTATAAGTGGCCATTTTAGTTTTTTCCCATGCCCTCTCGACATTCTTTCATTCCACATACACAGATCTTCCCTATCCATTTTTCCATGCCAATCATCACTCTGTATATTGCTATCAGGTCTCCCCTTTCTCTTCTGTTTTCCAGGGTCGGAAGTTGCATTCTGTTCAGTCTGTCTTCATAAGTCAAATCTCTTAAGTCAGGCACCATTTTTGTTGCAGCCCTCTGTACTTTCTCTAGTTTCCTTATGTGTTTCTTTAAGTTCGAGCCCACTGTATTGTTGCATATTCAAGCCTTGGTCTTATCATTGCAGTAATTATTTTCTTCATCATTTCTTCATCTAAATATATGAACGCCACTCTTATGTTCCTCAATAAGTTCAATACTTCTCCAATTATTTTGTTTATATGTCTCTCTGGCGATAGGTCATTGGTAATTGTCACCCCAAGGTCTTTTTCTTCATGACTGGTTTTATGTCTTCATTTCCTATCTTGTACATACTCCTGATTCTTCTTTCACTCTTGCCAAACTCTAATTTCTTGCATTTTGTCGTGTTGAACTCCATTTGCCATGTACAGCTCCATTTCCATATTCTGTCCAAGTCTTCCTGGAGTAGTTCGCAATCTTTGTCACATCTCACTTTTCTTAACAATTTTGCATCGTCTGCAAATAGGCTCACATAACTGGACACCCCATCCACCATGTCATTTATGTAGACCGCAAACATTACTGGTGCCAACACTGATCCCTGTGGAACTCCACTCTCCACCAAGCCCCATTCTGATGGTCTGTCCTTAATTATTGTTCTCATTTCTCTTCCTACCAAAAGTCTTCCATCCATTTTAGTAAACTGCCATGCACTCCTCCTACCATTTCAAGTTTCCAGATCAGTCTCCGGTGTGGTACCTTATCAAAGGCCTTTTTTAAATCCAGATATATTCCATCAGCCCAACCATCTCTTTCCTGTATTACATCTATCACCCTCGAATAGTAACATATCAGGTTTGTCGTGCATGAACGCCCTTTTCTAAAACCAAATTGACACTCACAAAGTATGTCATTTTTCTCCAAGAAGTCTGTCCATCTATTCTTCACCACCCTCTCACACATCTTAGCTACCACACTTGTAAGTGACACTGGTCTATAGTTCAATGGGTCTCTCTTGTTACCTGATTTATAAATTGGGACAATGTTAGCTCTTTTCCAGTCTTGGGGCACTACACCTTCCCTTAATGAGGCATCAATTACTTCACAAACTTTTTCTGCCAGTTGCTCCCTGCATTCTCTTAAAATCCATCCTGATACCCCATCAGGTCCCACAGCTTTTCTCACTTCTAAACTCCCCATCATATTCTTGATCTCCTCCACAGTTACTTGAAACTCCTTCATAATCCCTTTCTGTTCCATTACCAGTGGTTTGTCAAAAGCAGTCTCCTTTGTGAATACCTTCCGAAAGCATCCATTCATAGCCTCTGCCATTTCCTGGGATCCTCACTGCATACTCCATTTACTTCTAAACTTTCAATACTTTCTCTATTTTTGATGTTGTTGTTCACATGTCTGTAAAAAAGCCTTGGTTGGTCTTTACATTTATCAATTATATCCTTTTCTTGTTTCTTTCTTTCTTCTCTTCTAATCAACACATATTCATTTCTTGCTCTTTTGTAACTTTCCCACTGCTTAATCCGTCTTTTCCTTCTCCACCTCTTCCATGCATCCTCTTTTCTTGTTCTAGCCTTTTCACATCTATCGTTAAACCAGTCCTGCTTTCCAACTTCTCTATGTTGTCTTATTGGTACAAATTTTTCTCACCTTCTTTGTATATTTTTATAAATTCCTTCCACTTTTCATTTGCTCCTTAGCACTCTTGAATTTCATCCAATTTGTCTCTTGAAAGAATTTCTTTAGGTTTCCAAAATCTGTCTTGGCATAATTCCATCTTCCCACTTTATATTCTTCATTTCTTCTAGATTTCTCTTCATCTATCACCTTGAACTCCAAAACTGCATGATCACTCTTTGCTAAAGGGCACTCCACCCTCATCTCCTCAATGACCATTGGCTCTGTACTAAAGACCAAGTCCAGTCTTGACGATGCTCCCTCTCCTCCAAACCTAGTATCTTCTTTGACCCACTGAGTTAACACATTTTCCATTGCCAGTGTCAATAGTGTATTTCCCCATGTTGTCTCTGATCCTTCCATTGACCAGTCCTCCCAACACACCTCTTTACAATTAAAATCTCCCATCATTATAGTTCGTTCACAGCCACCCAACATTTCTTCCAGACATGTTCCTGTATCTCTTATCATTTCTTCATATTCCTGTACTGACCATGCATTTGTCTTAGGTGGTACGTACACCACTATGTAGTGCCTCTTTTTCCTTCATTAGTTTCTGCTCTGATCTTTAGCACTTCTGCCTTTCCCATACCTTCTTTCACTTGATCCACCTTTATATCTTTTTAACCAGCAACATCACTCCTCCTCCCATCTTACCTACTCTATTTCTTTTCCAAACATTATATTTCCTTCTCCAACCATCATCAGGTCTTCTCCTCTCTCAGTTTTGTTTCAGTAAGACCCACAATATCTGGGTTCTTGTCCCTCAAGTAATCGTTGAGTTCTAAAATCCCGATATCACTCCATTTATGTTGGAATACATTACATTCCGCTCATACGTAAGTTTCTTTAGTCCTTTCTTACTGTACTTTTCTGGGTTATGAACCACTTCCTCAGTCTCATATCCAAGATTCTCCAGAAAACTCTTTCTTCTCCTCTTCTGTCCTCTTCATTTTTTTCAAAGCCTCCTTTCTCAACTCATTTAACATTTCTCTTTCCTTTTCACCGAGATCTCTTCTCAACCAAATCTTCCTTGTTGTTTCCTGCTGGGCTAACCTCCATGACTTCTCCACCAATTCATCTACATCCTTTTGTGACTTAAGTTTGATTCTTATTGGCCTCATACCTTCTCCTGTGAACTTTCCAATTCTATGGAAGTCCTCTATTTCTTGTACTAGGTCTTTTCCCTCCTCCTGCACCACATTAATGATATTATTTATCACCTTTTTTATGTTTTTCTCTCTCCATTTTACTCGGTGTCTTATCCTCCTCCACACCAAATATCACCACACATCTCTTTTTGTCTACAGTTTCCCTCACCAATGTCTCATTTGACTTAATAACCTTCACAACTTTCTCAGCAATCTTCTCTTCCATGATCTGTTGATCTATAATTTCAGCAAGGCCCAAAGTTTTCTCCCCAGACTCTTTGATTTCCTTTTCCAGACTTGCAACTTTGTAATTTACCTCCTTTCATTCCACTTCCTGACTTTTTTTCCATTCAGCCTGCTTCTCATCACTTTTCCTAAAGATTCTCCACATTTGTCACAATTCACTTTAATTAACTTAACTTCCTCTTTCAGTACTGCATTTTCTGTCTTCATTTCAGCGCACTCTTTCAGCACATTGTTATGACTCTTTTCCAGTTCACCATACTTTTCAAATAGTTTTTCAATTTTTCCTTCTAATTCCAGAATTTTCTTGACATAGACGCTCTTTTCCATTGTACCTTGGAAGCCTGTGAAGTCTAATTTCTCTTCCGAATATGCGGTGTGTGTGTGTGTGTGTGTGTGTGTGTGTGTGTGTGTGTGTGTGTGTGTGTGTGTGTGTGTGTGTGTGTGTGTGTGTGTAGCCACGAATGTTACAAGGCGGGACGATGTAACTTATCTTCGAGAGGAAAGGGGTGAGAGAGAGAGAGAGAGAGAGAGAGAGAGAGAGAGAGAGAGAGAGAGAGAGAGAGAGAGAGAGAGAGAGAGAGATGGGAACAGTCTATGCCATTGGGTAATTTTAGACACAAGGCGGGACGCATGTAGCTTATCTTTAGTGATTGGTGGGGACAAGGATAGTGGGAGGAGCACTAGGATTTCAAAGACAGCATACAGCGTGTGTAGTTGGTATCCAACACACTATACGAGACAACTGAACTGAAGAAAGCTCAGAAAAGAAATATGACGCCTACGTAGGCGTCACCGTATTTGCTACTGGGGCTTTGTGACGCCTACATAGGCGTCACCGTATTGAAGGGGTTAATGGAAGGGAAGCTGAGCTAGGCCTCCATGACGAAGGAGATGTGACCCCGGAGGTCACGGGGAGATGAGAGAGAGTGTGTGTGTGTGTGTGTGTGTGTGTATGGGTGAGGGCACTGGCCAGCCCTGGGATAATTGTCATACAGTACCGTGTAAATAAATGCATGCATGTGTGAATTACTTGTAGCCAGCATTATTAGGGATATATTGGTAATTAGCGGTTAAGGTAGATAGCGTTACCTAATAAGCTGAAATAGACTCGTAAGGACATTGCCTGGCAGGTGCGACGGCACAGGAGGCGTGGTTTGTGGGGCACTGTGTGGCACCGACGAGGACAGAGGACAGGAGGGTAGCGAGAGACCTCAAGGGAACAAGTTGTACTCTGGGGAGCAGTCAGAGAGTGAACGAGAGACGGAGAGACAGTGAAGTGCCTGACGAACTAGCAAAGTGTTACCCGTACTTTGTTGCCGCCCCCTGCCCCGTCCTGTGTGCCGTCGCCACCTGTTCCCGGTGACTCGTGTATAGTTGCTGTAATATAGAGAAATAAGGAAGAAGTGTTTCCTTCTCCCCACTCTGTGTGACTGAGCTGAGTGAGAGTGGGTGCTATAGCAGCCGACAGCCAGGCCCGAGAGAGCGATCTGCCTGCCACTCCACCCCAGCCGTGCCGCGCCACCCAGGTAAAGTCCTTCTACCCGACACACACGCCCCGAATCCTGAGAAGATTGTGAGGCGTCCCCTCCCTGAAGAAGAAGCGGAAGGAGGGTCGCAGCACTTGGTGTCAGGAGTGGGATGAGGACTGGTGAACGCTCCTGTGCTGTATACCCGTACCCCGGTTGCCCGTACGTCGTGGATTGTGGCGCTAGTGCTGAGGGCGTGGAAGCGGTGCTGTCACAGCTGTAGGACGGACGCGAGCATGTGGTGGCGTACTACAGTAACAAATTCAGTCACGCGGAGAGAAATTACTGTGTCACGCGGAAGGAGGTGGATCGGCAGGCTGGAGCAGTACGATTACTGCGTCGAGCATTGCCCTGGGAGAGTCCACAAGAACGCTGACAGCCTCAGCAAACGTCCATGTGAGCCTGAGTGTCACCATTGCAGCAGGAAAGAGCCAGAAGAAGTCTGCAGGCTGACACGAGTCCATGGCACGGAGGGTGACAGAGACACACTTCTGCAGGAGGCGCAGAGGAAGGACCCGGATCTCCACCCAATAGTAAAGTGGCTGGAGGAAGGTCAAGGTCGCCCTGGCGAGCAAGAAGTGGCAGCCCTGACTCAGCCCAGCGATAAGATTCTACAGGAGGCAGTGGGACACGCTGAAATTGAGTAGAGGAGTACTGGTGAAGAAATGGCTGACACCTGACGGAGGGATGATGTACTGGCAGACAGTCATTCCTCGTGATATGAGAGCTAGCCTGATGCGGGAGATGCAAGAGGGCGTCGCCAGTGGGCATCTAGGAGTGAAAAAGACACTCAGTCGTCTACGACAGCGGTTCTACTGGCTGGGGATACGCAAAGATGTACAAGAATGGTGCCGAGTGTGCGACACCTGTAATGCCAAGAAGGGACCAGCACGGAAGGGTAGAGCGCCGCTACAGCTGTATCAGGTGGGAGCCCTGATGGAGCGCGTAGCAGTAGACATCGTGGGGCCGCTACCCGCGACTGCAGTTGGCAATCGTTACATCTGTGTTGCCATGGACTACTCCACGAAATGGCCCGAGGCGTACGCACTGCCGAACCATGAAGCAGTGACTGTTGCAGAAGTACTGGTGGAACAGTTCTTCACCAGGTTTGGTGTGCCTGGCGAGCTGCATTCCGATCAACGCTGCAAGTTTGAGTTGGAGGTATTCGGCAAGTGTTGCCAGCTAATGGGCCTGCGGAAGACGAGGACGACACCACTGAGGCCGCAGTCTGATGGGATGGTGGAGCGCTTCAACAGGACACTGGCTTGGGAACTGGCCAAATACTGTACAGAGGGACAGACAGAGTGGGACCGGAAGCTTCCTGCTCTGCTCATGGCATACAGGTCTGCCGCGCACGAGGCCACCACCTACACGCTGGCCCGGCTTATGATGGGCCGGGAGCTTTGCCTGCCGGTGGACTCGACCACAGGACGCCCTCCAGATGAAGAACTGCCGACTGTGGCCACGGACTACGCCATAGCACTGCAGGAGCGGCTAGTGGAGGCTCATCATCAGGTGTGAGGACGACTTAAGCTGGCGGGCGTGGCCATGAGGCAACGCTATGACCAGGGAAGTCGTGCGGCTGAGTTTGCAGCTGGCGACAAGGTGTGGCTTTACAACCCCCGCCGGCGGAAAGGTCTCTCACCGAAGCTGCAGAGCCCCTGAGAGGGGCCATACACTGTCATCGAGAAGGTGTCAGAGGTAACCTTCCGTATTCGTCGAGGACAACGCGGGAAGCCCAAGATAATTCATGCTGACCGACTGTTGAGATACCACGGGCCGGGGAAGTTTACCTGGGGCCAAGCCCCGTGTGACAGCAGCAGTGAGGAGGAGAACGCAGCCCTTGCCATAGTAGCAGAGGACGTAATGGGGCCTGACACCGGCCTCGTGGGCAGCGAGGACGGTGGAGCAGGGACGAGCAGGGATGAGGAAGCTGAGTCAGGAGTGGGTGACTCACTGCCAGCCGCTGCCCACCCCGCCAGCGCCGACCACCACGGAGATTGCAGGACTATATTCTAGTTGAGGAAACAGATTTGAGTAGCTGGGATGTAAAATGTGGAGGATGAGACTAGGGAAATTTATGTGGGAGGGGGCAATGTTGCGAAGGTGTATTGCAGCAGCCTCCCAGATATGTATGTGTGCCTGTGTGAGTGTGGAGCAGCGTCATAAGAGAGTACATATGGGTAGTACATATGAGTACATATGTGCAGACTTTAGCTAAAGGGTGAGTGAGGTGTTGGTTGCTTGTATTTATGAAACTGTCACACCTTAATGGAAGGGACGCTGAGCTAGGCCTTCATGACGGAGGAGATGTGACCCCGGAGGTCACGGGGAGATAAGAGTGTGTGTGTGTGTGTGTATAGGTGAGGGCACTGGCTAGCCCTGGGATAATTGTCATACAGTACCATGTAAGTAAATGCATGCATGTTTGAATTACTTGTAGCCCGCATTATTAGGGATATACAGTAAGGTCTCGGTTTACGTCAGAGTTACGTTCCTGAAACATGACGTAAGTCGATTTTGTACATAACTCGAGTTTCCGTACATTTCAAAGCATATTATTGAGTTTTCAACCAATCATTGTTTATGGTCATTCAGGTAAGTTAAAGGTTATATTGTTATATTATTTAAAACTACGTAGGAATATGAAACACAAGCTTGTTTTTGTTGTTGATTAGGGCCACGAACGTGAAGGACTGCAGGGCTGCGTTCCGTTGGAAGTTAGCACGCTGCCCCCGCAACCCCCAACGGAACGCAAGGGAACACGTAAGCCATATGGGTATGGTTGACAAGATGGCCGTCCAAGCTGCTCTCCTCCTCCTCGCTCAAGAGCTCGCAAAAGACCCTCTGTTGGACGCTGCAGAGCTCCTTTTAGCACGAGAGGAGGAAATATTGCTGAGGCAAGAGGAAGAGGGAGAAGAGAGGCTGCCAAGGCAAGGAGAAGAGGGAGATGATAGGCCGCCAAGTCCTGTGCGGGTCAAGGACTATGCAGAGACGATAGTGCCTCTTTACTCCGGGAAAGACTTCAAGAAACACTTTCGAATGCAAAGGGAAACTGTCCCTGCAGCCACAGGTGCTGGAGGGGCCTCTGCAGCAGCTACCATGGCGGTAGAGGCTGTCTCTTCTGCCTCAGAGGCTGTGGGAAGAAATGCGACACATATAACACCGTCTTTTATTGCTATAAATACTAATATTTTCGTCATATTGCCTTATTCCAGCATTCTACAAGGGATAACAGACTTACCACATTGTTTTTGATGTTCTGTGACGTCGCATAAGCTGTCAAAATAGCATTTACATCCTCCACACTGAAAATATAGTGGTGAAGCAGCGGACATCTGCGGTTTGTTGATAAACAATAGTTGCCAGACACCGCCAAGCATTCACCTCCGAGGAGCGCAAGGTCCCGCACGCTTCCGCAAGGCGAGCCGTATGCTGGTCCCCCCCATTCGGGGGAAGTATGCCATACTGTACGCCATACGGTCCCCAACGGAACGCGGCCCAGGTTGCCGAGAGGGGTGGACGCCTGAGGCCGCCAGGAGGGTGGGCAGGTCGAATGTTGTGACGCCCAGGGCGGACAGCTGGGAGCGTAGTGTAGTGCAGTGGGAGTAGAAGCATGGGCAGCGGGGCAGGAAATGCAATAGGGATCAGCAGACAGGCGCAGACGGTGCAAGTCAGCTGCGAGTGTCGTGTGGCCCAGGCGAAGGCTCCGGAGTTGTTATTGTTGTGATGGGTGCGCGAGCCCTCAAGGTCGTCAACCTCCCCGTTGTCATGGTAACGGGCTTCCCATTTTCTTCTTCCCTCCCTCACACACAGCTGCTGCCTCCCTTCTCATGTCTTTTAATTATGTCCTCTTTTTCTTGTAGCATAATAGTTTTCCTTTTCTTAGCATCACTGCTGTCACTAAGAAGTTTTCTCTGGTGCCATTGAGCAAGATACTAAGAACTTGAGTCAGTAAACGCAGAAGTAGGATAACACTCTTGCCAGGGGCGATGGTGTGGTGGAACGGAGGCGAATGCCACCAGCCTCAAGCCTTCCCTAGCAGTGGCCTGGACTAACATGCTCATCCTTCTTGATTCCCAAGGACTCTACCAGCCAGCTATTGACATTGCAGACCAAGCACTGAAGTGAGTTGTATTGCTGGTTTTGCAGGTTTTGAAGGTGTGTAATGTGGATTGTGAATACAGGCAACCCCCGCTTAACGAAGGAGTTACGTAACTTTCCTAAATAACACTTTGTTAAGCGAAACTTTGTTAAGCGAACCGATTATAACAAGTTTAACCCCTGACTTGAACTTCCATTGAGAGTAAGCAAAGCGAGAGTGCATCATAGTACAGTGAAAGGTTTAATGAAAGTAAAAATTATGAAGTTAAACATTTAGGTAGTTTAATTTAAGTCATTATAATGTACACTAATGTATGTATGTATGTAACTTTATAATGTTGATGATCTTAAATTTATGAAGGGAGGGAAAGTGAAACGGGAAAGACACTAACCAGCAACCTGTGGAATGTAAACAAAGAGCACATCATTGTACCGCATACAAAACTTATGTACCACATTTCCACAAGGCTTTCCATTTTATCTAGTGTAGTCACGAGTTCAGGTGGTTCTTTTAGCTTGCAAGGAAGATACAGTCTCACCAGCCTTCTTAATAGTCTGCTGACTTGAAAATAGTACAGACAGTATATGGAGTCAAGATGCTGGCCAGCAATGCTATAGTTTTCTCTCCTCTTTTGTGTCTGTGAATAATATCCAGCTTCACTTCGAGAGTAAGAGACTTCCTGGTCTTCTTAGGAACACTAGGCCATATTGCAGGGCGTTTTGGTGGTAAGTTGAGTGAGTGAAGACGAGGTGCTGCTGACGCCGTCGTGTGGTGCGTGTTGTCCACGAGAGGCTTGATCTTGATCTTGATTCTACAGATGTCTCAGAATTTCTCCTAAGGCAGGCCTTAGTATTTCCAGCTCCTGGTGTATTCAAAAGCTTGTTGGCTTGCGTGATACAGCGGGGCTTTCAAACTTAGAAAAAGTTACCTGGATAAAACTTCGTTAAAGCGAGTTTGGTGTTCGTTAAACGAGGAGATGGTAGTAAAATGAAACCTTCGTTGTAGCGAAATTTCGTTGTATGAACCTTCGTTAAACGGGGGTTGCCTGTATATATATATATATATATATATATATATATATATATATATATATATATATATATATATATATATATATATATATATATATATATATATATATATATATATATATATATATATATATATATATATATATATATATATATATATATATTATATATATATATATATATATATATATATATATTATATATATATATATATATATATATATATATAATATATATATATATATATATATATATATATATATATATATATATATATATATATATATATATATATATATATATATATATATATATATATATATATATATATATATATATATATATATATATATATATATATATATAATATATATATATATATATATATTTTTATAATATATATATATATATATATATATATATATTATATATATATATATATATATATATATATATATATATATATATATATATATATATATATATATATATAGGCAATATATGTTGAACGAAGGTTCACACAACGAAATTTCGCTACAACGAAGGTTTCATATATATATATATATATATATATATATATATATATATATATATATATATATATATATATATATATACACACACACACACACACACAGTAATACTTCACTTAACGAATGTTCGTCTAACGAATTTCCGGTTTAACGAACTATAAAGTTAGACCAAAAAGTCTGCATAACGTACAACCACATCCATTTTAGCGAATTTTCTGGATTTGAATTTGCCGGGTGAGGGACCGAACGCGGCAACTTCGCTGTGATTGGCCAGCTTCCCGCCTCTGTCTCTAGCGCTCCTGGAGCTGGATCCAAGATTCTTTAACAATGTCAGAGCAACCTCCTGCCGCAAAATGGCATCCATGAATGCTTGGAGGGACCGTGAGGAGGTTGTTATTAGGTTGCTGGTAACACCACCTCTTGATGTGGTGTTACTGTCTTATATATATGCAAGTATTGAGTAGTAGGAAACATCTCTACATTATATATATGCATTTATGTTCACAAAACAACATTTCTAATAGCTTTTTACAAACCTTACCCTCAAGAAAGGATTTTTTGTAATGAATAAAGTGAAATCTTACATGAAATACCAAAAAAAAATAAATAAATAAATAAAAAAAAAAAAATGCAGATGAGATTGGCCACAGACAAGCCGGAGACTTGCAGCGACTCGGCTGCTTCTTCTTCTTCTTGTGACCCTTTTAGCATGCATGTTGCTTTCACCACGATGAAATATCGCGGTATTTCATTAATAATTCACTATCACTCAGTGCCACAGAGTCGAGGTTATCCTCATGGCATGAGCATATATGAATACTAAGGTATGATATCCATTATAGCAGGCAATAGAGGAGTAGAAACAAATTTAATATCGGGGTGAAAGCAACATGCAAACTAAAAGGATCACAAGAAGAAGAAGAAGCGGCCAAGTCGCCGCGAGTCTCCGCCTTGTCTGTGGCTGATCTCATCTCTGCTTTATTTTTTGGTATTCCATGTAAGATTTCACTTTAAGCATTACAAAACAATCCTTTCTTGGGGAAAGGTTTGTAAAAAGCTAATAGAAATGTTGTTTTGTGAATATAAATGCATATATAAGACAGTAACAGGTGGTGTTACCAGCAACCTGAGAGCAAACTCGTTACCGACCCTCCAAGCGTTCATGGATGCTATTTCGCGGCAGGAGGTTGCTCTGACATTGTTAAAGTTTCTTGAATCCAGCTCCTGGCAGCCAATGAGCACTTTTAGACGGGCTACCAACCTCCACCCGCCAACAGCAATGAATCTATGTGGATGCTATTTTACGAAGGTTGGTATGTGAGCAGGAGGTTGCTATGGAGGTTGTCTGTACCAACATAGACAACAACCAGCTTCTTGGATCCGTCCCCTTGTGCTGGTGTTGGCTGCCTCTGTCTCACTCTCTCCCGCTCCACAGTACAAAGAGGTTGACCTGTATTTCTGCTTCGCTTAACGTGTTTTCACCACTTAACACGTTACCCACGTTAGTGCAATACACTAGACTCTGCCTCACCGTGGCGAACTTTGATCCGCTCCTGCACAAATTACAGTGGAGCTATCAGTAAGAGAATTTGTACGTAGCTCCTCTAACTTCCAATGACTCATATGACATCATAAAAGTAGTGGTACACCGGTGGCCCAATATACTGCGAAATGTATACATAATTTTTTTTAACCCATGTGGTATGTTGGGGACCAGCCCAGAACTCATCCCCCCCTATTTCCATTATTTTCTATGGGAAAATTACGTCCACTTAACGAATTTTCGCTCTACGAACAGCTTTGACACCCCCTATCCTGTTTGTTATTGCTGTATATAACACTTTTCAACATATTTAAATTTAGATAAAAATATAACCATTGATCTTGATCTTGTACAGGAATGAAGATAGCACAATGAACAACAGCCTGGATTTGCTTCAAACTGTTGTGAAATCCATTTGTTAATCAACCTTATAAGTTTACATCTCCTTACTGTGTGAAGAAAATATGCTTCACATGTGAAAAGTAAGTGCTTAAAAGCAATAGCAACATTAACTTTTTTGTAGTATAAAGTCCGTACGTACTAGAAATTATTTGACTAACCAGAAAATAAGCTTTGGCAGTAGTCATTCATAATGATTAGGTATTGATGCCTCTTTTGCAAATCTCTACTGATATAATTTTAGCAAACAAAATTACACATTAATGACATTATTGTTTTTATATCCCTTTAAATTCATAAAGTAGAATATTTTAGGCTAATAGATGTAAAGTGACACCCACATTTAAAGAAAGTATGGTGACAAGTTAAAGGTTTCGATTTTATGAACATCAAGTTCGGTACCTAGATACATTTTTAGTTCTTAAAGTTGTAGCAATCGTACAAGTACAATTTCCCCTCATTATTCGATATTTCAATTACCCAATCGTTATCCATTTTATCCACTTGCTAGTTTTCCATTGTCAGGGCTTGTGTATCTAATCATTAACCAATCACCAGAATGTAAGCAAATACAATGCGATCGCATCGGCCACCCACTGAAACACATTCCTGCTAGTCTTTCAATTGTGTTCACATTCATTGTTGGATATTATGAGTGATATAAACATGATGTCTTTGAAGCAGGCTGCAACACATAATGCTGGTGAATTGAAGGCTAAAAGATCCAAGGAAAAGCTTATCTTTAGAAAAAAAAAGATTGAAATTGTCAAGTGTCATGAAGGTGAAGGTGCCAATTTCATCACCAGAACCCTGCAGTTGCCCCCCAATCCACTGTCTCCACTGTCATCAAACAAGCAGTAAGTGTGAAGAACACAGGTGAGACAGCTACATTAATGGTAAAGATGCTGATGAAGAAAAGGGAGCCAATAATGGAGGAAATGGAGAGACTTAATGAAGTCTGTGGATTGATGACCAGACTCGCTATTGCATGTCTCTTTATACTTCCCTTGTGATAACAAAAGCCCTCTTGGTTTATGCCGATTTGCAGAAGAAGGGCCTGTTCCATCCACTTCAGATGTTTTTTTTCTTGATTTTATTAAAACTTTAGCTGCTGTAAGTACAACTGGCACCTGCTGACTAACTGGAGGTAATTTTTCTCCCCCTTCCAGTGGATATAGGTCTAGAGAAAACAAAAAAGAAATAAAAAGAATAATAATAAAAATAGATAGATAGATAAATAAATAAATAAATAAATAAATAAATATATATATATATATATATATATATATATATATATATATATATATATATATATATATATATATATATATATATATATATATAAAACACTAACTCTTTGGGTGGTGCGGAAGTGTTCTCCATCTCTCAATACAAGTAAGATCTATGTTACTCTCCCTTTGAATTAAATCCTACTGAACCTTAAATTCACCATTCAATTGTTCGTTATTTGATCTGGTTTTCAGGAATGTGCCCCAATTGTAAAATGAGGGAAACCTGTATACCCAAAAGGAGAGGCAAGGGGGAAGGGGAAAACTTAACACAACATAACAGAAGAAAGGTCAAGACAACAGTTCTAGGATGATGAACATTAAGGATCTGAAACTTTTATGTTTTTCAAGTCCCAACCTTGACATATTTGTCTGTTATGTTCACTATCATAATACAGTGGAACCTTAGTTACCAAATAAAATTTTGAACTTGTATATAATTGTTTCAGTTGCCATATTGTAATCCAGATTTCAAACAAGCCATGAGGTAGCTGGTACACTTTGTCACAGTTACTATTAGTCATGCCATAGCCTTTGCTCAGTGCATGTCTTCATCATACTGTTCTTTTTTGGTTTTTATTCATAGACTCCTTATTCATCTTACTATAAATTAACAAACTTATACAATGAAAATAGTCCATAATTTATCCATCTCTTATCAGAAGCGAATACTTAGATGACAGAATTTCCCTGTATGATTTCAACAACAAAACTCATTAAAATTTTAAAAAATCAAGCATTTATTGTACACGAACAGATTAATCTATTTCTCATTGATTTGTGAAGGAAAAACACTTCTGGTTTCAAAACAGCATTCAGAAACAACAGAGGTTCCACTGTACTGTAGTGTGGAAAAAATAACATGACAATGTTATTGGTATGGTCTGGTAAATCATTCTCAGAATGTTGATGCTTACTTACTTTGGATTCACAGCCATAGATTCTTCAAGCACCCAGTGCAGGCAATATTGCTTTGTTTCTGTATCACGCCACATAGAAAAATTGGCATAGTAATGTTCAATGCATATAAAAAGAAGAATGACAATAAGGATACTACTATAAGCTGTAGGAACACAGTGCAGTAATCCAACAAAATAGTGGCTAATATTACAAAGAGGTAGCAATGGTGTACAATTTTGAAAGTTTAAAATGTAAAATGCTCTTTGCACCTTAAGCTTATCTTCAGACCTGTCTATTGATGTAGTAACTTGTAACTTATGATCCAAGGCTTAATGGGTCTTTGCCACAACCTACCATCCCCAGTTCTAACAAATCTTGTTCATTGAATAAGTAAGTTGAAACACACCATTTTGTGATGTCATAATACTGTGAGTAATGGAAAGGTTCAGTGATGTCATAATACTATGAGTAATGGAAAGGTGAACCTGTGATCAAAGACTTGACAACTTTTAGCATCATGGTGAAGTTGCTGAAATATAATGAAAAACCTAGTGATAGCAGAGGGTTGAGTGCATATGAGTATTTAAAAAAAACAACTACACTTAGTAAGTATATATATATATATATATATATATATATATATATATATATATATATATATATATATATATATATATATATACACACACACACACACACACACACACACACACATATATATATATATATATATATATATATATATATATATATATATATATATATATATATATATACACACACACACACACACACACACACACACACACACATATATATATATATATATATATATATATATATATATATATATAT
>NC_059292.1:24721542-24949042 GCF_017591435.1 Portunus trituberculatus | reverse complement strand
ACAAGCAGTAGGTAAAATGTGGCAATGGCAATGTGAGAACAAATATATGCACTCTGGTGCTCTTGTTTGCACAAACAGGTCGAGATGAAAAAGCTCCTTACCACTCTCCTCTATATTACCTAAAAAGTGAACACCATTGTGTTCAGTAGAACTTCCTCAATCATGTACCATTATTTTTAGTTGATACTTTTCGTAATTCATGAAGAGGATAATATAAAACAAGAATATAAAAATCTTCAATGTGAATTAATTATCTTGAAGGATTGCATAAAATAAGGAAGATAAAGGGAAGAGAATCAGAACATGTGAGGAAAGGCATCCAGCTCAGCAAGAGAAAGGCTGACTGAACTCTGTTGCATGGAACTAACCAATTGACCAAGTTGTAGAAGTTCATAGTGGCTTTCAACAAATGTACTCCATGCAGCTTTGTGCGTATATACCATCTCTATCATATTCCACATTATTATCAAAAATAAGTTTTAGTGTGACCATCAAAAGTATCTTTATGTCCAATCAGTACTCATTCCAAATAAAAGAAATTTTTAACTTGTGTTTTTATCCATTCAAGTTATCATTATAATTTTTTAAAACTCCATACAGAAAACCAGAAGAGGAGCTACAGTAAACCAATAGCTCTACAAATGGCAATCCTTACATAAAACCTTACTACCAATATCCATCTATCAAATCTGTGTATTTAGAAGAAACTTAATTTATAAATTGAGATCTAAATTTCTTTCACATATAAAATGTTTCTCGAACACAACTAAAACTTAATAAATTCAGCTGGAACCATTAGCAGATATCTATTATCAATTCAGGATTTTTTGTAGGCATCACATGCTAATACATCCAATTTCTACAAGATATTAATTTAAACCAATTATCTGATCTAAAAGTTTTAACAGTACATACCAGGATGTGGAATCTGACTTGATGCAATGTTGTTCTTGATGCTGACTGTGAGGCCATGCTGTGAGGAAAGGGACACGACAGAGCCAGCCCCTCGCATGGAGCCTGCCCCACGTACAGGTTTTATTTGTTCCTCCTGCTAAGAAAGAATGGCCAATGGAAAAAGATACAAACATATTTATGCCAGAGATAAAAATAAACAAATAAATATCACTGCTTATCAGTATCACTAAAATCGTTATATACATTGGATACCAAAACTGGTAAGAAGGGATTTCTCTCAGTTCGGGGATGAGGAAAGAAAAGTTTGGGATAGTGTAATGAGGAAAAGGGTAATTGATTTGGAGAGTGAAATGAGAGATATGACAGGGCAAATGAAAAAGTTGGAGAAAATAACAATGGGGAAAACCGTGAATAAGAGTTCATATGATGATCTCCACAAGAAGCTGACACTGTACTATCTGAAAGCAGAAGGGTGTGAGGGGAAAGTAGAGGAATTAAATGTAAGGCAAGAAACTTGGAAAAAAGAATTTGAGGACGAAAAAGTGGATTTCAGAAAGATAGTGGAAGAGCAAACGTAAGTGAGTGATAATCTTTTAGCTGAAAAGGGTGTCAACGTGATTAAGCGAAAGCAAAATTTAGAGAGAGATACAGTGGATAATAATAATAATAATAATAATAATAAAAAAAAAAAAAAAAAAAAACAGCATTTGGTCTGAAGGAGGAGTGTGTGGTACAAAGAACTGAAAAAGCAAAGGAGGAAAGGAAGTGTGTGGTAAAACTGGTAGAGACAATACAGGAGGACAAGGAGTTGACAGAGGAGGTTGAAGAAATACATAGATTAGGCAGGTATGTTGAGGGTAAACAACATCCCTTAAGAATAAGGCTTAAGTCTCAATTAGCAGCTGAGGCAACAATAACTAAGGCCTGGAATTTGGAAAAGTGGAGGAGTACAAACAGGTGTGAACTAAGAAAGATAGGACCAGGAAGGAGACAGACAAAATAAATAAGTTAAGAAGAGAAGTAAGTAAAAAAAAATGAGAAGAGATCAGAGGTGGGGAAAACAAAATTCTTTTGGAGGGTCATGGACATGAGATTAAGGAAGTGATACATGAGAGAGGAGGCTACCTAGGGGAGAAATTAAAAGTTGCTTTCACAAACTTAAACGGTTTATTTAATGTCAGCTAGGTTTGAATTAAATGATTATTTACAAGAAAAATCAGATATTATGGGAACTGTTGAAACTAAACTGGAGAATGATGAGAAGGTCCTAGAGAATGGTGATGGACAATGCAATATATGGATGAGAAAAAAGAGAAAACAAGCAAGGTGGAGGTGTGATACTCCTAGTGAAGAAGGAACTAACAGTAGAGTCAACTACATGTGGGGAGGGCAATGCTGAGGTGTTCAAAGTAAAACTAAAAAGGAACCTGGGAAGATACCTCAGTATTATCGTGACCTATGTTCCTCCAAAAACCAACTCTTGGGATGAAGAAGAATACAGAAGGAAATTAGAAATCACAAAAGCAAGTCTATCTAAGTTAAATGGAGGAAATGAGGATACATTAGTAATGGGAGACTTTAACTGTAAGGTTTCTTGGGAAAACTGGACGACTGTAGGCAGTAAGGCATCATGGGGAAACCAACTACTGGAATTGGCCATTGAGAACCTCACACAATGGGTCTGAGAACACACAAGATTCACGGCAAATTAATTATCATCAAGACTTGACCTGATAAAAAAAAAATAAATAAATAAAAAAATAAATAAAATAAAAAAATAATAAAATAAAAAAAATAAAAATATAATAATAATAATAATTATTATTGAGGACTTGAATTATAAAACCCCAGTAGGAAAATAGACAAAAGTAAAGGCAAAAGGAATGAAGACAACAGGAGTGAATGGTTAAACTTTGGACAGCTCAGGAGCTTCTTTGAGGGAGTGAGGCAGATGACATTGAAGGGAGTAACTGCGTACCCAAGAGGGCAATGCTGAATGCATTAATCAAAGAATGGTACAATAAGAAATGTGCTATAGCCAGACCAGAGCAGGAGAAAGCATGGAACAAATGGAGGAAAAATAAATTTGACCTGTGGACCAATTATATATTAAAAAAAGAATGTTTATGATACAATTCACAGAACTAAGCAAAAGAAACCTATGAAAGAAACATTGTGAACAAATATAAAGACCAACCAAAACTACTCTTCGGATATATCAATGGTAAGATGAAGCACAAAGAAGGCATTAACAGAGTAAAGGTAGAAGGAGAAACCGTTGAAGATCTGAAGGAGAGAGCTAAAGTGTTCAATAAATACTTCCACTCTGTGTTCACTACAGAAAATGGGTTCAAGGAAGAAAGGAAAAGTACAGTAAATAGGATAGGTTTGGAAGAAGTCAAAACAACAGAAGAGGAAATACAGAATAGTTTGAATAAACTGGAAGGAAGGAAAGCAATGGGATCTGATGGGATATCAAACTGGGTTTTAAAAGAATGTAGCTCACAGCTAGCTAAGGTGATCCACAATATCATCAGCACCACCTTGTTGGAAGGAATTTTACCCATGGACTGGAAACGTGCAGATGTTATCCCACTCTTCAAGGGTGGGAACAAGAAAGACCCATTAAATCATTGCCCAGTATCACTGATGAGTGAGGTAGTAAAACTTTGCAAGAGAATAATCAAGAGCAGGTGAGTGAAATTCCTGGAAAAGGACAGTAATAACAGACAAACAATTTAGGTTCTGGGAAGGGAGATCCTGTACAACAAATTTCTGAAGTTTTTACTAAACCTAAACAAACTTACTCTAAGTTAAATAACACTAAAAGTAACCTAACAGTACTGTACATTGCAGCTTATAAGTCGACTTCTATAATTTGACCACGAAATGTAGTACAGTAAACCCTAATACAATGTATCTTGATATACTGGACAAAAAATTTAACCAGAAAAACCCTTGCTATAATGGATTTTCATCTGTTATAGCAAGGGCATTGTCCCATAACATGTTGTTGCAGGAACTCCACATGGTGAGCCATGGGAGCAGGGCGTTGAAATTTTATCCAGGTAATTTTTTCCAAGTTTGAAAGCCCCGCCGTATCATGCAAGCCAACAGGCTTTTGGATACACCAGCGCATCTCGTGGACAAAACGCTCACCACTCACTCCCATTCCTTTCCCCGCTCTTAGTTCAAAGCCGTATCATGCAAGCCAACAGGCTTTTGGATACACCAGCACCTCTAATGGATAAAACGCGCACCACTCACTCTCCTTCCCTTCCCCGCTCTTAGTTCAAAACAAAAACAGAGTCCAGCACCAGCTCGTCATCTCACACTCAATATGCCACCAAAACGCCCTGCAATGTTGCCTAGTGTTGCTAAGAAGAAAAGGAAGTCTCTTACTCTCGAAATGAAGCTGGATATTATTCAGACATGAGAGAGACAACAAAACTAATAGCATTGCTCGCCACCATGGTTTGACTCCACCTACTGTCTCTACTATTTTCAAGTCAGCAGACTCTATTAAGAAGGCTGGTGAGACTGTATCTTCCTTGCAAGCTAAAAGAACCACCTGAACTCATGACTCTGCAATGGATAAAATGGAAAGCCTTGTGGAAATGTGGTACATAAAGTTTTGCATGCAGTACAATGATGCGTCCTTTGTTTACATTCCACAGGTTGCTGGCTAGCGTCTTTCCCGCTCCACTCTCCCTTCCTTCATAAATTTAAGATCATCAACATTATAAAGTTACTTACATACATACATTAGTGTACATTATAATGACCTAGTCTTAAATTAAACTGCTTAAATGTTTAACTTCATAATTTTTACTTTCATTAAACCTTTTATTGTACTATGATGCACTCTCGCTTTGTTTACTCTCAATGGAAGTTCAAGTCAGGGATCAAACTTGTTATAATTGGTTCGCTTAACGAAAATTCGCACAACGATTGTTTTTTTAGGAATGTAACCTGTTCGTTAAGCGGGGTTTGCCTGTACTGGGTTGTGAATTAAGTATTATCTACAGTAAATTCATAAAACAATTCTAACAGATTTAAAACAACATCAATTTCAAGCCTTTCAATATAAACAAATTGGCATTTTTTTACTTTTATTTCTGTACTCACCACTATAGCAGACAAAATATTTACATCTAACCCTCCATTATCGCGTGAAATTAGTACCTAAAAAAACTGTGCGATAGTGGAAAACGCAATAACAGAAGTGAAGAATAAATAGGAAATAAATGAAATGGTGCCACAACCCAAAAATTTTCCTAAAAAACTCTGAACAACAGAATACCAAGTGTGAGACTGAGTGGTGGTAGTGTGGGAAGGGGCGACGACAGCAGCAGTGGTGGTGATGAGCAGAGTGACCATTTTTAATACCAACTCAGACCATCATCTTGATTCAGCTATTAGTGCTTGCATCACAAAAAAAAAAAAAAAAAAAAAAAAAAACTACACTTTCATCTGTCATTCCATGCCTCTCTTTGTGTTTTAAGTTTTTGAAGAATTGCATGATTTAGGTACTTTGTTTTCATTTAATGCATACATAATTTAAGTTCTCAAATTATTCAAACCATCAGCTTGATTTTATTTTTACCACTCATTACTTTATTCTCTCATTCACTACTTCTCTTCACGATTCATGAAAACCTTGAAAACTGAACGAAACATAACATGATCAAGACTTCTATACTGTCATTCAATGCTTGTCTCTCACATTTACAGCGAACACTTTTAGAAGCCTTTCCGATGACATGTCTGATCCATGCTTGGTGTATAAGACTTCAGTGGGGCCTCGGTAGGTATGTAGGCCTACTGTACAGAGAATCTCCCCTTGGAGAGATAATCAATAATAGTATTGATTCTTTTTTAGGTGATTTTACTCATTTCATATATTAATGTTATGCATATTTTAAGTTTAAAAAAAATTTTAATGTCTTATTTTGATTTTTTTCTCATTGCAAAAAGTAATATTAAATATACATTTCATAATTCATTCAATGTTTTCTATAGATTTTTAAACTTATTACATGAAGCAAAAAATATGTTTCATTCTTGTAGATCATGTTTTCTTTCAGTAAACAGAAAAGAAAATTAATGATAACTGCTGGTATACACAGTGGTCCGAGTTGGTACATACATTGGTCTGAGTTGGTACGCACATTGGTCTGAGTTGGTACGCACATTGGTCTGAGTTGGTACACACAATGGTCTGAGTTGGTATAGGTGGTCCAAGTTGACAATGGGTCGAGTTGCACTGTAACCGTGTCTCTTCCTCCAGCATGTTGTGCAGGGGACTGAAACTTTGCAGTAAATAGGAACAACAGCGTACCTACACAAATACCTTACTGTGCGTTTCAGGGCCCAAGTGACACTGTTTTTCGCAAATATCTCCAAAACAAACAGTTGAACTAGTATGGCATCTTGGCACAATTTGTTTCACACCCCGACCTAATTTCTGACAATATAAGGCATTGCTAAATGTTAAAGATGTAAGCGTTTACTCTTAATAATAAAGGCAAAGCCTGGCAGAGGCGGCTACACATTGGGACGAGGGAAGCATGACGTAGCTGTGACGTCTACCCCACTCACCTATTCAAATTGACAAGCAGCCAACCGCGGGTCCTCTCCTTCGCATAAAGTTTAACAAGCCTCGGCATAAATCGAGTCCTGTAACTATTTCAACAACAGTGCATGTTTGCCATTCCTATCACTGCTGAAGTCTCGGTGACATGTTAATGGTTCATATGTCTGTGGTCATGTCGTCAACTCCTAAGGAGCTGGTTTGTTTTCTATTCGAGTCAGTGTGATTCATACTATGCTTTATGAGACATGCATATATTTTAGCCTTTTCTCCACCTATATAAAAGCATCACATTCATGTCTTTAATTTACATGTTTATTTCATGCACAGAGAGAGAGAGAGAGAGAGAGAGAGAGAGAGAGAGAGAGAGAGAGAGAGAGAGAGAGAGAGTATTAAAAAGGGAGGGGAGGGAGGGGGGAATGCAGCACTGGAGGTGGTTGGTTGGTGGGGGAGACGTCACAGCAATGTTATGCTTCCCTCGTCCTGATGTGTAGTCGCTTCTGCCAGGCTTTGCCTTTATTACTAAGAGTAAATTGTATGAAGGACTTGAAACTTTTGATATTGGGGAAATAGTTACAATACATGGAAGAAGAATAGAGGAGTGATGTTACTTGTAAAAACAAGAGCTGCAGGTGGATGAAATAACTTATGGAGAAGGGAGTGAAGTATTGAAAGCACGAGTAAGAATTCAAGAAGAAAGAAAAGGGACTTTGCCGTTATCTATGTCCCACCCACAACAAACTCATGGGGAAATTAAGAATACGGGAACATGCTTAGTGATACCAGAAAATGTTTAGAGAGACTAATTGAAAAGAGTAAAAATATAACAGTGATAGGTGACTTTAATTGCAAGGAAATAGTTTGGGAAGATCTGACAACTGAGGGAGGAGAAACATCTTGGGGACATATACTATTGAATCTAGCAGTAGACAATATCCTGACTCTGGGTGAAGGACAGGACAAGGTATAGGGCAAATAAAGAACCATCATGATTAGACCAGAGATACTCAATAACTTGGAATATTAGAGTCCAGTCAGTAAAAGTGACCATGTATTACTTGAATTCAGGCTGAAAGGACTGACAGAAATTAGGAACAAACTATAAAAATAAAGGTACAAGTACAGTAAAACTAACTTTACAGAATTAAGGAAATGCTTTGAACAAGCAGACTGGAGTGAATTTTATACATCTAAGAAAACTGAAGACAAATGGAATATTTTAATGGAGAAATACGTATAATGAAGGAATAATGAAACATGTGCCAATCAAGAAAGTAGACAAGCCTAGACCCAAGGAGTGGTAACAGAAGATGTGAGTTGGCAAGGATGGAAAGAGAAAAAGCCTGGAATAGATGGAGAAGAAATAGAACACGAAATCATTGGTTAGACTATGCCTGGAAAAGAAATGAGTATGTCAAGATTCAGAGAATGGAACAGAAAACTACAAGGATATCATGGACTAGTGTAAGGACCAGCCAAAATTCTTTTACAGATATATAAACAGCAAGCTGGAAAAAAAAAAAAAAAAAAACAATAATGAAACATTCAAAGACCTAGAAGATATGGCAGGAGTGATGAACAACTGCTTCCCGTCAGTCTTCACCAGAGAAAGTAACTTCCACTGTCAAACCTCAGTGGAATTAACTGATGGTGTTTGTGAAATACAAGTGTCAGTAAAAGAAGTAAAGAAAATAATGGAAGACACAAGATGTAAGGAGAGTTTCAGCTCCTGATGGAGTGTCAAACTGGATTGTAAAGAAATACAGTTACCAGTTAGCAAAGTCCACAACAATATTATGAGTTTCTTAACATAGGGTAAAGTACCAACACACTGGAAAAGAGCAGATATTATGCCCATATTCAAAGGGGAACATACGGAGGATCCATTAAACTACAGACCAGTGTCACTGACCAGTGTAATAGCAAAAATATGTGAGAGGATAATACAGAAGAAATGGATGGAATATCTGGAGGAGAAAGGCATGATGACAGATAGACAGTATGGATTCAGAAGAGGAAGATCATTTGCCACAAATTTCGTTAGCTTCTACTCAAGAGTGGTTGACAAACTGCAAGAAAGGGATGGCTAGGTGGACTGCATATACCTAAATCTATAGAAGGCATTTGACTAGGTCCCACACGAAAGGTTACTGTAGAAACTTGAACAAATTGGAGGACTAAAGGGAGGACTTCTGAAATGGATGGCTGACTTTCTAAAAGATAGAAAAATAAGAACAATTATAAGAGATAAAAGATCGGCCTGGAAAAGAGTCTTAAATGGGGTTCTGCAGGGGTCGGTATTAGCACCAATAATGTTTGTGGTATATGTGAACAATATACCAGAAAATATACAGTTATATCAGTCTGTTTGTAGATGATGCTAAATTAATGAGGAGGATGAATAGAAAAGATCATTGTGAGCCACTACAACAAGACTTGGATAAAATAACGAACGGAATGATCACTCACATGGGAAATGGAATTTAATCCAAAAAAGTGCAGCATATTAAAATTTGGAATGTGCAAAAGAAGGCTGAAGGGAGTTCACTCAATGGGGAATGAAGAAATTAAAAAGAAGTCTGAAGAAAAACAACCAAGGAGTAACCAATGTGGATAACTTGTAATCAGAAATGCACATAAATAGAATTACAGGAAATATCCATAAACTTTTGAGAATATAAAGGTGGCATTCACTTACATAGACGAAGATATGACAAAAAATCTGTTAATGACTCTAATACACCCAAATTAAAATACGAACTACAGTATGGTCACCAAACAAAAAGAAACACATAAGGAAGTTAAAAAGAATACAGAGAGCAGCAACAAAGCTTCCCCCAAATTTAAGTGAAGAAAGGCTATGAATACTAGGTCTTACAACCTTAGAACAGAGAAAGGAAAGAGGAGATCTAATAGCAGTGTGCAGAGCAATGAATGGACTGCAAAAACTAGATAGAGAAGACTCACTAATCTGGGACACCAGTGACACAAGAGGACATCCAAAGAAATTAAGAGAAGGACAACTGCAGGAGAGCTATCAAGAAGTCCAGCTTTCCACAAAGATGTGCAGAGGTATGGAACAATTTAGATAAGAGAGTTGTTGATGCAAGGACAATCAATATGTTCAAAGAAATGTTGGATTTTCATAAATATGGAGATGGGATAGCACGAGCATAGTTCTTTTCCTGTATGTCACAATTAGGTAAATACAACTAAGTAAATACACACAGTTAGCTGTGTAATTTTGGTATCTGCAGTACTGCACCATAAACAAACTGTGTGTAGCTGCGGTGGCGAGTGGACGTGTTGTGTGCACTCCGTTTTTGGCTGTTGTTTTTATAGTTAGCGAGTGGTGTTTGTGTGTGGTGCTTTTGAGTGTTAGTGAAGTGAAAGTGTGTACTGCAAGTGTTAGATTAGAGTGAAATAGTGGTTAGAATCAGTGTTTGTGAGTAAAAAAGTATTTTGGTAGAGCGAGGAGACTAGGCTTGTAACCGTCAATTTGACCTTGAAAGAAGATTAGTTGACTTACTTAGGCCCCCCACCACCGGGGTTCCCCCACCCCGCCGTCACCAAGTATTTTTATTTGTTTGTTAGCTGCGTATAGTGTTCTTGTGAGTTAAGAGATTGTAAATTAGTATGGCGGTAGCTACTGAGGTATATCAGAGTGTGATTGAGTGCGTGAAACAGTGTGTTGAGGTGGGATTGGTCGAGTTTCTTGTGTGTGAGATGTGTGGGCATGACAGGAAGGTCATTGACTTTTCTGTGTATGGTGTGTAGGCTCAAGAGCAAGAGTTTAGTTCTTTCTCTTGAGCACCGAGAATTGCAAGAGGAAATGAGAAAGCTAAGTGAGGGGAAAAGTGCGAAGTTCTCATCTTTGAGTTGAAGGAGGAGGTTAAGAGGCTTGGAGAGGCAGTGGAAAAAATTAGGCAGATCAGTGTTAGGCCGAAGGTTGGACCTTCTGAGGGCGACAGGGTGGCTTGGCCCTTCGTCAGGAAGAGCAGAGTGGGGAAGAGGGAGCAGGCGAGCCAGACTGGGAAAGATAGTAGTCAGGATGGGCAGAGATGACAGGTTGCGAGGGAAAGGAAAGCGGAGGCAGTTAGGGAGGATAGGACTAAACTTGTTGAGTGTGAAAATAGGTTCGGTTTGTTGGAGGGGGAGGGGGAGAGTGAGAGTGGAGTGAATGAGGTGGTTGTGGTGAGTGAAAGGAGAGAGAAGGGGGTAGAGGAGAGGAGGAGGAGGGTTGTGTATGAAAATATCAACAGATTGAGTACTATTTGCATTCTTTATGAAATACCGTAAAGGAATAAAGATAAGTGGAATTAAAGATTTTTTAACCAAACAGCAAGCATGAACGTTTTCATAATTATTATACATTCCTATTGAATTTTTCTTAAGTACAAGTATTACCCCTTTTGTTTTCACTTATGAAAGAAAATACTCCAGTATTCAAATAGTTGCTATTCATTTTGGATGCATCCATGCATCTTTAGGGATTTTCATTCCCACACAAAGATTAATGGAGATCTATTTTCTTTTCAATGAACAGTACTAAGTTCATTTCCCACTTATGTTGTTTATTACTACCTCTTAAGCATTTTTCAGCTCCATAAGGCCATTTCCTCTCATGTCATATTATCTCAACATGCTGTGTGGCATGACATACTCATTGATTTAAGTACTATTCAGTTTAATAAGACCTATAATAAATCACATTACTTTTTGGCATAACTAAGTGATAATCTGAAGTAAGGTAACAATTTACCATGTCAGAGGGATATTTGATTACAAAGACAAAAAGGCGTATCTGTGGCGCAACTAAGCATTCCACTTTAAAAAAATTTTAGGTCACAAGACCAACAGGCATATCATCTTCTGCCCCCTAAAAATACTTAAAAACTTCATTTAGTGAAACTCTGGGTGTATGATTTAAAAAATCAAAAGTTATGGCTATATATTCAGTTTAACTCCACTTAAATATCTTGCAAACTATTCCAGTAGTAAATGAAAACATTTGGTGAAATTTTTAAATTGCTCTCCAGAAAAACTGCAAAAACTTAAATACACCTCGGAGCTGCAATATATATTGGTAATGTTTACACAAGTGTGTGGCTGCAGAATGTATTCCAAGGTACTGTGGCACTTAATGTTCACCATAGGTTTAATGGCTTGCGTTTTATTTTCAGCGTATGAAACGATTTGATTTAGGAGCCTCAAAATTGGGAGAAAAAAAAAAAAAAAAAAAAAAAAAAAAAAACTCGTCTTATACTGCAGCATATACGGTAACTACTCTCCTGATAATGCTAAACTACATGCCTACCCTCCACCAGTGGGCTTCCTGCATAAAAATCCTCTCTTAGCCCTATCTTGTCCATTTCTCTAATGCAAGAGTTAACTGTTATTCTTAATCATTCATCTTTTTCTCTGGTATACTCTGGAACTTTCTGTCTTTTTCTGTATATCCTCCTTACAATGACTTGAACTCTTTCAAGAGGGAGGTTTCCAAGATACTCAACCTTTAATTTTCGATGAGTGCTTTTGACTATTCAGGAACTGGCATCTCTTTTTATTATTATTTTGTAGCTGTTAGCTGTTGCCCCTCCTTATTGCTAAACAGTCTCCAGCAAAAAAAAAAAAAAAAAAAAAAAAAAAAAAAAAAAAAACAAGTTTACCTTGTCATAAATTCTCAGTGCCTATACATGTAGATCAACAGATTTCATTTACAATTCTTCTAATTTATGAGAAGAATTGGAATTAACCAACCTGTATTCCCCGCATAGCATTGACTATGCCTAGCCGTGCCTTGGCTCTGTTGTTCTGCTGGGATAAGACCAAGGTCTTGCGGGCCTGCTGAATCTTTCTTCTAGCCAGCCGCTGCCTGAAGGAAGAGTCCCGTGCGGTGATGTTCTGCTGACTATTCTGAAATATTTGCCTGCATTTTAACTTTTCAAAAATCTTGTTAAGCTTTCATAAACCATATGATGAACTTAGGTACTATGGTGACTACAGGGGATAAAGATGCCTAGTGCAGCAGCTACATACTCTGGAAAACAACTTCAAGAACACATAAAATATAAGATCAACATAGTGTCCACCTCTTCCTTCAATTGTAGCATGTTAACCACTTCAAGCCTAAAGCCTGCATTGCTGATAAATAGTGTGGGCCCATCAGTGGTAACTTATCTAATTTCTGATACATTAACTCTTGATAACATGTGTTTGAATAATGCAATTTCAGTTTAATGTGACTTGATATTAAAGGAGATATGATTAAATAACACAATTTATTTAATTTCACGCGAGTTAACTCGACTCTACTCATGCACACCCATACTGCTTCTTGGGGGATCCACACTGAAACACTTTTGGCCAGATTCATCCACCTTCATCAGTTGAAGGATACCATCCAGAAGGAATTGGTATTCTTAAGAGCAAACCCTGCCTTCCAACAGCCTGGGAAGTCAACAATCAGGCAGGATTTACCTTCACCACGAAGGTGAACCAAAACCCATGTCTTCATCATTACCTTCACATAAATTTTACCTACATACCTATTATTGGTAGTTGTTTTGTGAAGTAATTGACTTAAGAAACAAAAATATTTAGATTATTGTTAAAATAACCTACATACAAAAATTATGATTGGAAGCAAACCCAGGGTTGGAATCCACAAAACTTGTCAGTAGCATGTCAATAATAATAAAGCCTTAGCGAAGAAACATGGCTGTGAAACAACATCACCATCACCAGCTTTCTCCATCTCCCAAGTTTTCTATCAGAATTCTACTTAGCTTATGATCAGTTGTATGTCTTTATCACTTGATGAGTACCATTTGTGTAGATAGCTGATGGACTGTCCTCTTCCCATTGCCTACACAGTTGATGGTGGTGGTGATTCTTTCTTATGTTAAGGCCACACAATACAGCCATCTGTGCTTTTATTTAGAAGCACAATCTCCTGGCTCACCAAGTCTATTAATAAATCATGCTTTGCAGTAGTAATAGGGCTGGTTCTCCTCGTAAAATTTTCCATGTTGCCTGTGATGGAATGGTGAGGCAATGTAGTCTGAACTGTGTGGCTCAAGCAGCTGATGTGATGATAAACAAACACTGCTACCAACCACCACCAAATTATATTCATGGTTTATTTTGTTAAACACACTAATAATAAATGTATGAATATGGGATAATGTTTCTGGCATCTAAAATCATATCACAAATCATGTTGAATTAATAATTTTTTTATTTCCTGGACACAAAAGATGTAAAGGTGAGAACATGTATTTTTATTGTTTCTGTGACTTAGTGATATATTAATAGTTTTTTAAGGTTTGAGTAAAAAATCCCTAAAATAGGCAGACTTTCCCATTGGCCAGAAAAGTAAACCCTCCTATAACCATTATTTTCTATGAGAAAATTATGTTTGAATAACACTACGTCTCCTGGAAAGTAACCCCCCATTAATCAAAAGTTGACTGTATATAAGTATGGTGGTGCCTTGTTATAATGGATCTCATAGTAACAGACTTCACTCAAAAATGGACTGGTCAGACACTAACCAATCTTTTTTAGAGTCATGCCAGTTTCCCCCCCCCCAGCCCACAAATCCATAGATCCTACCTGAGTGGGCACACAGATGAACAAACATATGACATGATAAACAAGCCAAAAAGAGGCATGCTAGATACCATTGTAACTCGTTTTGTTCGTCTACAATTTGCAAAATTTTTAATAAGGCATAGAGTGGTGACTGCTTGTCTGTGACGGTCACTGTAGTGACACTGATAGTGATTTGGGGTTCCGAGTTGGTTGGACACATGGCCTGTCCCTGTGAAATGCTACTTATGCATTTCTGTTTGAATGTTGTTGGGCAAGCAAGGATAATGACACTGCCACACTGAGAGAGAGAGAGAGAGAGAGAGAGAGAGAGAGAGAGAGAGAGAGAGAGAGAGAGAGAGAGAGAGAGAGAGAGAGAGAGAGAGAGAGAGAGAGAGAGAGAGAGAGAGAGAGAGAGAGAGAGAGAGGATTTTTTTACTTTTTTAATCTATTTTGCTCAAAGAGTGACAGGCCTAAGCAGCATAAAAACCACTTCTATTTGCCACACAGGACATGCCATCAAAGAAAAAATGAGGCTATGTCTCAAGTTAGATAGCGAGTGGTGTTTGTGCTTGGTGTCTGTGTGTGGTGCTTTTGAGTGTTAGTGAAGTGATAGTGTGTACTGCAAGTGTTAGATTAGAGTGAAATAGTGGTTAGAATCAGTGTTTGTGAGTTAAAAGTATTTTGGTAGAGCGAGGAGACTAGGCTTGTAACTGTCAAGTTGACCTTGAAAGAGGATTAGTTGACCTCACTTAGGAACCCCCACCACCGCGGTTCCCCCACCCCGCCGTCACCAAGTATTTTTATTTGTTTGTGAGTTAACAGATTTTAAGTTAGTATGGTGGTAGCTACTGAGGTATATCAGAGTGTGATTGAGTGCGTGAAAGAGAGTGTTGAGATGGGATTGGGAGAGTTTGTTGTGTGTGAGATGTGTGGGCATGACAGGAAGGTCGTTGACTTTTCTAAGTGTATGGTGTGTAGGCTCAAGAGCGAGAATTTAGTTTTCTCTTGAGCACCGAGAATTGCGAGAGGAAATCAGAAAGCTAAGTGAGGGGAAAAGTGCGAACGAAGTTCTCATCTTTGAGTTGAAGGAGGAGGTTAAGAGGCTTGGGAGGCAGTGGAAAAAATTAGGCAGGAGATCAGTGTTAGGCCGAAGGTTGGACCTTCTGAGGCGACAGGGTGGCTTGGCCTCTGTCGGGAAGAGCAGAGTGGGGAAGAGGGAGCAGGCGAGCCAGACTGGGAAAGATAGTAGTCAGGATGGGCAGAGATGGCAGGTTGCGAGGGAAGGAAAGCGGAGGCAGTTAGGGAGGATAGGACTAAACCTGTTGAGTGTGAAAATAGGTTCGGTTTGTTGGAGGGAGGGAGAGTGAGAGTGGAGTGAATGAAGTGGTTGTGGTGAGTGAAAGGAGAAAGAAGGGGGTAGAGGAGAGGAGGAGGATGGTTGTGCCTAGCACACCTCAGGTGTGTGTGGTGGGTGACTCTCAGGTTAGGTATTTAGATAGCACTTTCTGTGGGAAAGACAGGGATAGGAGGATGAACGTGTGTATGCCTGGTGCAGGTGTGAAGGCAGTGAGTGAGGAGGTGCAGAAGAGGGTTGGGGGGATGGAGAGGGAGGGTGTAGTAGTTTTGCACGTAGGTGGGAACGATGTCAGAGCAGGTGGGTCGGAGGAGTTAGTGGCAAGATTTCGGGAAATGTTAGGCAAGATAAGGGAGAGTGGTAGGAGGTGTGTAGTGTCAGGAATCTTGCCTCGTGTGTATGTTAGCAGGAATGGTTGTCTAGAGCCATTGGTGTGAATGATCGGGTAAAAGGGATGTGTAAGGATGTGGGTGTCAGCTTTGTGGATGTATGGGATAGGTTCTATGGGCGAAGGGATTTGTATGCTAGGGATGGTGTGCATCTGAGTAGGAAGGGTGTGGATGTGCTGAGTGGATGTCTGGAGGGGGAGTTGGGATGGAGTGTAGGGGGTGAGGTAGCAAATGCATTCCAGAAGAAAGATGCTAGACATAAATTAGATAGGATAAACAGAGATAGTGAAAAGATTAGGAAAGATTTCCAGGTGCAAATAGGAGAGAATAAGATTAGGATTCCAAATAAGGAGACAGCATCTAGGAAGGTAGCAGGACTTAAATGTTTTTATGTAAATGCCAGGAGTCTTAGGAACAAGAAGGACGAGTTATCTAGTTATATAGTTGAGGAGGACTTAGATGTTGTATGTGTCACAGAGGCATGGGTAAATGAGGAAAAGTTTAGGAAAATAGGAAAGAATATGAAGTAGATGGATACATTATGTATTTACACCAGAGAATTGGTAGGATAGGTGGAGGAGTAGTTATTTATGTAAAAAAATCCTTCATTTCCAGTCAGGTTAATGGTATTAAGGTAGATAACAGAGTAGAGTCCTTATGGCTGGATGTTAGAGTAAACAAAAGTAAGGTTATTAGAGTAGGAGCTTTTTATAGACCACCTAACCAGTCAGCAGAGGTAGACAACCTTATGGTAGATGAGATAAATAGGGGGTGTACTAGTCAGACAATTATCTTAGGGATTTTAATCTTAAGTCAGTAAACTGGGAGAGGATGGTAGGAGATGCTAGTGAAAATAAGTTTATGGAAAGTTTTCAGGATAACTATTTAGTGCAGATGGTAGATAAACCTACTAGGGGGAGGAAGGTTTTAGACATAGTACTAACAAATATTGAGCATTGTTTAAAGGAAGTTGAGGTAGGAGAGACTTTAGCAAACAGTGACCATCATATAATTAGATTTATCATTAATTCCAGTAGGGATAATATAGTGAATAAGACTAGAGTCCCAAACTATCAGAAAGGCAATTATGGTAGGTTACGTCAGTTATTAGGAGAGGTAAACTGGGAAGATAGTTTTGGAAATAAAACTGCACAGGAGATGTGGGATATTTTTAAGGTTGTAGTAAAGGGTATAGTGATGCAGTGTATCCCTTACAAAGATATAAGGCAGAGAAACAGGAAGCCATTATGGTGGACTCATGAGATAGGTAGCCAGATCAGAGAGAAGAAGAGGGCATACAGAGAGTTGCAGAAAAGTGGGAAGATGTAGATTTGATTAGGTACAGACAGGTCAGAGATGATTTGAGTAAGGTTATAAAAAAGTAAAAGGCAGGCAGAGATAAAACTAGCTAGAGCTGGGAGTAAAGATCCCAAAAATTATATAGTTATTACAAGGTCAGTGATAAAAGAAATAAGGATAGGATTGGACCACTCAGAAAAGATGGTGTAGTAGTGGATCAAAATGAAGACATAGTAGAATTATTGAATGAACAATTTTCTTCAGTATTTACTAGGAAAGAATAGGAAATCCTGTTACAAACAGTGCGACGAGTAGTTTAAGAGCTTTAGAAAATATTGATATAAAACCGGGAATTATTAGGAAATTTATTCTTGAACTAGACGATAGGAAAGCTAGTGGTCCTGATGAGCTACATGCCAGAGTACTTAGGGAGGGTGTAGACAGTATTTCTGAAGCACTTAAGTTAATCTTTGAAAGATCACTTAGGTTTGCTGAGATACCTCAGGACTGGAAGTTAGCTAATGTTACTCCAATATTTAAAAAAGGTAGGAAGGATGATGCAAATAATTATAGACCGATCAGTTTAACTAGTATAGTATGTAAGATACTAGAGAAAATCATTAAGGGTAGTATTTGGGAGCATTTAAATGAGAATAGATTAATTAGAGATACCCAACATGGCTTTAGATCAGGGAGGTCCTGTCTTACAAATTTGCTCGATATCTTAGAATATATTACCAAGGAGTTAGATGATGGAAATAGCATAGATGTTATATATCTAGATTTTAGCAAGGCGTTTGATAAGGTACCGCATAGGAGGCTAGTGTACAAATTGAGACTACATGGGATAGGGGGTAGGTTAGTTGATTGGATTAGTGAATGGCTTTCTGATAGGAAACAGAGAGTAGTATTAAATGGGGCAATGTCTGAGTGGAAGGAAGTGGTTAGTGGGGTACCCCAAGGATCAGTGCTAGGACCTCTTCTTTTCTTGGTGTACATTAACGATTTAGATATAGGAATTAGTAGCAAAGTATCAAAGTTTGCAGATGATACTAAGATAGCATGTGCAGTACAGGGTGAAAAGGACAATTACAGAATACAACGAGACCTGGACAGGCTGATAGCATGGGCAGACAGGTGGCAGATGGAGTTTAATTCTAAAAAGTGTCAGGTTATGCATTTAGGTAAAGACAACACAAACTTTAACTATGAGATAGAGGGATGTTGGCTAGAGGCAGTAGAGGAAAAAAAGGATTTATAAGTAGTGATAGACAGGACTATGAAATTTTCAAAGCAATGTTTAGAAGCAAGAAATAGGGCAAATAGGATCCTGGGTTTTATAAATAGAAATGTTAGTTATAAAAGTAAGGAAGTGGTGCGTAGCTTATATAATTCCTATGTTAGGCCCCATTTAGAGTATTGCATACAGGCCTGGAAAGGAATTAAACATGTTTTCATTTGAGAGGAGATGTATAAGAGGGGATATGATAGAGTTATTTAAAATGTTCTCAGATACAAACTACATAGATGTGAGATCTTTCTTTACCTTAGAGGAGGGAAGTAGGACTAGAAATCATGGCAGGAAAATTAGAAAGCAAGGCTGCAGGTTAGATATAAGAAAATATTTCTTTAGTCATAGGGTGGTAGACTTCTGGAATGCATTGCCAGAGACGGTTGTAAATAGCACTAGTTTGACAATGTTTAAAAACAGATTAGATAAGCACTTAAATTTATTAGATTTATAATTATGTATAGCGCTGCATGATAGTTTTTATAAGAAATTTACTATAGTTAAACAAGACATGATCCCCATGTATGGGGACCACAAATTGTAGAGGATTTCGCTGCAGGACTTACCCCTGTTAATGGGCCAAATATTTAGAATTAGTATATAATGTATTGTGTACTTGTAAGTGCATCTTTAAGTACTGATGACGAGGTTGCTGTGCAACTGATACAGGATAACCTAGATGGGCCCTGGTGGTCCTATGTTATCCTATTATTTATGTTATGTTATATGTTTATGTTAAGGGTTATCTGTGTCTCGCAGGACAAGAGAGAGAGAGAGAGAGAGAGAGAGAGAGAGAGAGAGAGAGAGAGAGAGAGAGAGAGAGAGAGAGAGAGAAATTTTTAAATTTATTTTGCTCAAAGAGCGACAGGCCTAAGCAGTATAAAAACCACTTCTATTTGCCACACAGGACACGCCATCAAAGAAAAATGAGGCTATGTGTCAAGGGTTATGTGTCTGTGAGGAGAAGAGAGAGAGAGAGAGAGAGAGAGAGAGAGAGAGAGAGAGAGAGAGAGAGAGAGAGAGAGAGAGAGAGAGAGAGAGAGAGAGAGAGAGAGAGAGAGAGAGAGAGAGAGAGAGAGAGAGAGAGAGAGAGAATCAAGCACAAGGCAGCAGTGTTGTTTATATTGCTTTTGCCAACATGCTGATACACAATTTGTTCATTACGTCATCAAAAAGAAAACTTACCCCACTTCATATTAAATTACCCATTAAATTGTAGACTTCCAAAGACCATTAGATGAAGACAAAAATCAAGTGATTGGAGAATTTTTATTTGTAGTATATGTCTGTCGTCTACATTTTCGTCAGCCACGACTCTCTCTCTCTCTCTCTCTCAGTATGGAAGTTTCATTATTCTTGCTTGCCCAACAATATTCAAAATAAATGTATAACTAGGATCCTCCTCCCTCTAGCTATTTAGTGTCTTCAATCAAAATTCTTCGTAATGATGTTTACCCTAAATTCTCGAAAGGCTTATGGACCTGATGGGGTCCCTCCTATTGTTTTAAAAAACTGTGCTTCCGTGCCTGCTCCTTGCCTGGTCAAACTCTTTCAACTATGTCTATCAACCTCTAACTATCCTTCTTGCTGGAAGTTTGCCTACATTCAGCCTATTCCCAAAAAGGGTGACTGTTCTAATCCCTCAAACTACTGTCCTATAGCTTTAACCCTTAAACTGTGGCGATCGCTTATATAATCAAGCCTCTCAAGTACTGTGACGTGGCGATCGCTAATGTAAACATGAATTTTCGCAGGGAATGTTTTGAATTTTCATGGCGCATTTCCCTTCAGACCTGCTCTTATGACTCCTCCCCACTTAGTGTTGCAATCATGAGGGCTCCAGATACTATAACAAGTTTTTATGGCCCGGTAGCTCAGTGGTTAGAGCGCTGGCTTCACAAGCCAGAGGACCGGGGTTCGATTCCCCGGCCGGGTGGAGATATTTGGGTGTGTCCCCTTTCACGTGTAGCCCCTGTTCACCTAGCAGTGAGTAGGTACGGGATGTAAATCGAGGAGTTGTGACCTTGTTGTCCCGGTGTGTGGTGTGTGCCTGGTCTCAGGCCTATCCGAAGATCGGAAATAATGAGCTCTGAGCTCGTTCCATAGGGTAACGTCTGGCTGTCTCGTCAGAGACTGCAGCAGATCAAACAAACAGTGAAACACACACACACACACACACACACACACACACACACACACACACACACACACACACAAAGCTCAATCAAACATTCCCAATACGTACAAAACATCTGTACAGAGGATTCATGACACACACACACACACACACACACACACACACACACACACACACACACACACACACACATGGATTTGTATAACTCTGCTGTGAAAAAGTTTGTGCCATATTACAGAAAGAGGACTTTAAATAATAAACAGTGGTTTGATAGAAATTGTGAAGAAGCAAAAAAGAACAAAGAAAAGGCATGAAAGAAACTTAAAGAAAAACAGTGATGTATTATCAAGAGAAGTTTACAAAACAGCAAGGAATAGATATGTTAAAGTAAGAACAGCACAGAAGGAATATGAACAGAGGGTGGTGGAAAACTGTGATAGTGACCCAAAAATGTTTTACAAATTCATAAATGGAAAACTAAATATAAGGGAGGCAATAGTAAAGGTAAAAAATGGGGAAGAAGTATATGAGGATGCAGGAGATATAGCTGAAATTTTGAACGACAACTTTTGCAAAGTGTTTACAAAGGAGGAGCATTTTATGGGAGGAAGGCCTACGGAAATAAAGCAAATGCAGGACATCATGGTTACTAAGGAAGATGTAAGGAAAATTATAAGCAATCTGGATATTAATAAATCAATGGGGCCTGATGGCATATCTGGGAGGTTGCTAAATGAATGTAAGGATCAATTGTTGAACCCGTATTTGATATTGTGGAAACCTCCATACGAACAGGATTAGTCCCGAAAGAGTGGAAAAGAGCTGACATTGTGCCTATATATAAGAATGGTAGTAGGATGGAACCGCTAAATTATAGACCAGTATCGTTGACTAGTATATTGTGCAAGGTATGTGAAGAAGTAATTAAAGCTAAGTGAGTGAGTATCTAGAAAGTGAAAACATTCTGAGTGAAAGACAGTTTGGTTTCAGAAAAGGAAGATCGTGTATCCAATTTATTATGTTTTTATTCAAGAGTGACTGACATACTACAACATAGAGAGGGATGGGTGGATGCTATCTACCTGGACTTGAGAAAGGCCTTTGATAAAGTACCACACAATAGACTGATGTGGAAACTAAAGAAGATTGGAGGAGTAAATGATAAACTAGCAAAATGGATGGAAAATTACTTAGTGGGAAGAGAAATGAGAACAGTGGTGAGAGGAAGGAAGTCCGACTGGAAGAAGGTAACCAGTGGAGTTCCACAAGGGTCAGTGCTGGGTCCCATCATGTTTTTGATTTATGTTAATGATATGCCAGTAGGAATTGACAGTTACATGAATATGTTTTGGACGATACTAAAATTATGAGGAGAGTAAAGAATGTGGAAGATTGTAACAAGTTACAGGAAGATCTTGATAAAATATATGAGTGGAGTAAGGAGTGGCAGATGGAATTTAATATAGACTAGAGCCATGTTATGAAAATAGGAAGAAGTAGATACAGACCAAACTGGGATTACAGGCTGGGTGATGAGAAAATTAAAGAGACCAATGAGGAGAAAGACTTAGGAGTAACCATGCAAAACACTTTGTCACCGGAGAAACACATTAACAAGACTTTTGGGAAAACATATAACATGCTTCAAAATATTGGCCTTGCGTTCCACTACCTAGATGAAGGAATGATGAAGAAGATATTATGTACCTTAATAAGACCCCAGTTAGAATATGCAGCTTGTGTCTGGTCACCGCATATGAAGAAAAATGTGAAGAAGGTAGAAAGGGTACAGAGGCTGGCAACATGGATGGTACCAGGACTCAGGGAGTTCGACTATGAGGAAAGACTGAGGAAGCTGGGGCTGACCACATTAGACAAGAGAAGAACAAGAGGCGACATGATAACTATGTATAAATTGGTGAACAAGATTGACATACTGGACATAAAGTTGATAAAGGTGACCACAAGTAATCATCTCCGAGGACATGGAAAAAAGCTAAAAAAAGACATCTGTTTAAATGACGTGAGAAAATACAGTTTCCCGCATCGTAGCATTGATAAGTGGAATAAACTGAGCAGTGATGTCGTTGACTTGGTGTGTGTCAATCATATGAAAGAGAGATATGACAGGAATGGACAAGGAGACAGGACACAGAGAGCTTAGCTCGGGCCCTGTAATACACAAATAGGTAAATACACACACACACACACACACACACACACACACACACACACACACACACACACACACACACACACAGCTCAATCAAACATAATATGTACAAAACATCTGTACAGAGGATTCAACACACACACACACACACACACACACACACACACACACACACACACACACACAGCTCAATCAAACATACCCAATACGTACAAAACATCTGTACTGAGGATTCATGACACACACACACACACACACACACACACAGGAAAAAGAAAAGTTTTTTTGGAGAGTTATAGGAGAGAGAATCAGAAAGTGGTATGTGGAGAGAAGGAATGCGGAGGAACCCCTAGAGGGAGCAGTGGGTGGACTGTTATGTATACTAATATAGATGGGATACTGTCAAGTAGATTGGAATTGCAAGACTATATGATGGTGGAGAAGCCTGATATAGTGTGTTTGACTGAGACAAAATTACATGAAAAAACAAAGGTAAATTTGGAGAATAAATATAATATATGGAGAAAGGATAGAGAGGGTAAAGGTGGAGGAGGAGTTATGATTATGACGAAGGAGATAAATGTGGTTAAGGTTTGGTATGGGAAGAACAACGCAGAAGTGATAAGCATAAAGTTAAAAAGTGATGGAAAAGAATTAATAATCATGGTGACCTATGTACCTCCTAAAACAAATGCTTGGACATTAAGGGAATACGACAATATGATCAAGGATACTTTACAGAGTTTGGAAAGTGTATTAACTGGAAAAAGAAAGGTGATACTAGTAGGGGATTTTAATTGTAAGGAAGTGGATTGGAAAAATCTAGTAAGTGGTGTTGGAGAGGAAGCATGGGGAGAGATTCCTTAATCTAGTGATGGAAAATATGATGGAACAGAGGGTGAAAGAAAATACTAGATATAGAGGAGATGATGAACCGGCTAGACTGAATTTGGTGTTAACACGAGAAGTGTACCTATGTGGGGATATACAATACAAATGTCCATTAGAGAAGAGTGATCATGTGGTTATGGAAATGCAGATGGCAATAACACAGCGAAGGAAAGATGAGACATACAGAGTGGTAGATTGAATTATAGAAAGATGGACACAGAAAGTTTGAAAAATTATTTCAAAACATTAGATTGGGAGATGTTACAAATCAGAGAAGTGCAAAAAAAAAATATGAGATTTTTATGAAATATTATAAAGGAGTTATGAAATTTGTACCAATGTATAAACCGAGAGGAAGAAAGAAAGGATTGGTTTAATGAACTTGTGTTAAGGCTAAAGAAAAGAGAGATGTGGCTTGGAAAAGACGGAAAAAGAGCAGGAATATACTAAATAAGGAGAATTATAGAGTGGCGAGAAATGAGTGTGTGAGGGTAAGGAGGGAGGAAGAAAGAAAATTTGAAAAAGATATTGTAGACAAGAGTAAGGAACATCCAAAATTGTTTTACAGGTTCATAAATGGTAAACTTAAAAAGAGAGTCCATTGAAAGGTTAAAAGGAGAGCAAGGGATAGTAGATGACCCTAAGAATATCGCAGAATTGCTATATAATAGGTTTCAACAAGTATTTACTAAAGAAACAATGTTTGTAAAGCCTCAGAATGTAAAAAGAAATGTGGACATGGATGACATTAAGATACCTAAAAAGGAGTTATATAAAATGTTGGAGGAACTTAAAGATGATAAAGCAATGGGACCAGATGAAGTTTCAGGCAAATTATTGAAGGAATGTAGAGAAGAATCGATAGATCCATTATATGATATTATAAGGTGCTCATTAGAAACCGGGGAAGTACCGGTAGAGTGGAAAAGAGCTGAAGTGGTGCCCATTTATAAGGGAGGCAGTAAGGAAGAGCCTCTTAACTATAGACCTGTGTCTTTAGCAAGTGTGGTCGGTAAGATTTGTGAGAGGGTGATAAAGAAATATTGGATACAGTTCCTGGAGGATCATAAGTTATTATCGGATCATCAATTTGGTTTTAGAAAAGGGAGGCCATGTGTTTGAGGCTCAAATTGACAAGATGTTTGGAGAAACATATAATTTCATTAGAAATATTGGATTAGCCTTTCATTATATGGATAAAGATAAGAAGAAATTAATTATTACGGTAATTAGACCAAGATTGGAATATGCTGGGGTGGTTTGGTCCCCATATAAAAAGAAGCATAAAAGGAAGTTGGAGAGATTGCAGAGAATGGCAATAAAAATGGTTCCGGAATTGGCAGAAATGACCTATGAGGAGAGATTAAAAGAAATGAATTTGCTTACCTTGGAACAAAGAAGAGAAAGAGGAGATTTAATACAGGTTTATAAACTGTTGAACGGTCTGGATGAAGTGGATAATGAGCAAATGATGTTGAGAGAGGAAAATTTAAATAGAACTATGAGATCACATAGTAAAAAGATAGCCAAGGGAATATGCTTGAAGGATGTGAAGAAATATAGTTTCCCACAAAGATGTGTGGAGGTGTGGAATAGTTTGAGTGAGGAGGTGGTGTCAGCGAGGAGTGTGCATAGTTTTAAAGGAAAGTTGGATGTGTGTAGATATGGAGACGGGGCCACACGAGTATGATACCCAGGCCCTGTAAAATTACAACTAGGTAAACACACACACACACACACACACACACACACACACACACACACACACACACACACACACAAAAAAAAAAAAAAATAAATAAAATAAAATAAATAAATAAATAAATAAATAAAAATAAAAAATAAATAAATAAAACAAAATAAATAAATAAATAAATAAATAAAAAATTAAAAAAATAAATAAATAAATGCACCATGGATTCATTACGTTATATTATACTAAATAATATGGCATTATCATCGATTTATCTTTATCACAATAAAACATCCAAATTCTCTCTGAAAAAAATACTTGCAAAGTGAGATACACAATGCAATAAATTCTTTTTAAGTATCGGTAGTATCAGCAAAAAATAAGCCGATATCAATACCCCTTAAATGGGCCAATACAACTGATATCAATGCATCGGTACATCTTTAATATATATATATACAGGCAACCCTCATTTAACGAAGCTTCACACAACGAAATTTCGCTACAACGAAGGTTTCATTTTACTACCATCAGCTCATTTAACGAATACCAAACTCGCTTTAACGAAGTTTTATCCAGGTAATTTTTTCCAAGTTTGAAAGCCCCCGCCGTATCACGCAAGCCGACAAGCTTTTGAATACACTAGCAGCCGCAAATACTAAGGCCTGCCTCAGGAGAAATCCTGGGACACCTGTAGAATCAAGATCAAGATCAAGATCAAGCCTCTCGTGGACAACACGCACCACTCACTCCCATAACAGCGTCAGCAGCAGCTCGTCTTCACTCGCTCAACTTACCACCAAAACTCCTTGCAATGTGGCCTAGCATTCCTAAGAAGACCAGGAAGTCTCTTACTCTCGAAGTGAAGCTGGATATTATTCACAAACACTAGAGAGGCGAGAAAACTATAGCATTGCTGGCCACCATCTTGACTCCATCTACTGTCTCTACTATTTTCAAGTCAGCAGACTCTCTTAAGAAGGCTGGTGAGACTGTATCTTCCTTGCAAGCTAAAAGAACCACCTGAACTTGTGACTCTACAATGGATAAAATGGAAAGCCTTGTGGAAATGTGGTACATAAGTTTTGTATGCAGTACCATGATGTGCACTTTGATTACATTCCACAGGTTGCCGGTTAGTGTATTTCTCGTTTCACTCTCCCTCCCTTCATAAAGTTAAGATCATCAACATTATAAAGTTACGTACATACATACATTAGTGTACATTATAATGACTTAAATTAAACTACCTAAATGTTTAACTTCATAATTTTTACTTTCATTAAACCTTTTACTGTACTATGATGCACTCTCACTTTGCTTACTCTCAATGGAAGTTCAAATCAGGGGTTATACTTGTTATAATCGGTTCGCTTCACGAAGTTTCGCTAACGAAGTGTTTTTTAGGAACGTAACCCCTTTGTTAAACGGGGTTGCCTGTATATATATATATATATATATATATATATATATATATATATATATATATATATATATATATATATATATAAGAGATGAAATCAAAAGACAAATGCCAGATGCTTTGAGCAACATAGCTATGATGGAGTTCAGGAGTACAGCAGTCAATCATTGCAGAGAACAGCTGGAGAAAACTTGATTCCAAGATTCATATGAAACCCTAATATAGAAATTGTAAATTTTTGTAAAGATTGTAATATTTTGCTTATTATAATGCTAAATAATGGAAAGGATATACCTAGGAAGGTGAAAAAAATAAGATTTAAATAAATAAAAAAATTTTAAAGAGACCACCCTACATTAAAACTTATTGATAAAAAAAAACACAAGAGTTCTTTAACACCAACAGATCTTATATAAAATTAAGCATTCTCATCAAATAGGCAAGTCACAATACATTTGAGATGACATGGATGTATCTCATTTAATGGGTAGGTTTCAATGTAGGTTGGATTAAGCGAAGGGAAAGCAAAGGGTTCTCACCTGGCGGACAAGTTGTGGGTGAGTGGTGGAGGCTCTTTGTGTGATGCCACCACGACCTCTTCTTAGGATGGCAATGCTTCCTCGTCCCCTCAATGAACCTCTGCCTCTTCCTCTTCCTGCTATACCACCTCTTCCTCTTTGCTCCTGAGAACCTCCTCTTACCCCTCTCCCACTCCACACACCTCTACTCCAGCCATTCAGGAGCCCACCACGGTTTCTGCCCAGTCCTGCCTGGCCTCGCCCCAGCCCAGGAATGCCTTTACTCCGAACTGGTGTATCCCTCCCCGCTGCCCGGATGCCAGCACGTTGCACTGCATGAAAAAACACACCCATTATGGCTCTACACATTAATTTACTTCACTCCCAAAAAGCTTTCTTAATGTAATAACCAGGTTTTATCCTGAGAACAAAATTACCAAGCTGTAATGACTTTATTCTTGAACTGGAAGTCTCCACTCACCTCTGGTTAACACACAGCACTCACTTCTGATTAACATACAGTAGGGGAAAAAATACTTTGTGACTTGTTGGGTATGAGTTCTGGTACACAAAAAATTGCCAAGCCATATCCTGGGGGTAATTCTTATGAACAGTTATTCAATGTGGAAAGAAATACTTTTTTTCCTTTATATAATTTGGTACCCAACCACTGTCTAGCAATAATCTTTTGAGATGTTAATATAATTAATATAATCTTCCACTTCACTGAAAGTGTGATATTTACCAGTAAATTTAGGAGATAGGATCCGAGAGCCCCTAGTTCGGCCCCAGCCCTGGCCCCAGGCCCGGCCCCGGCCCAGGCCTCGGCTTGAGTGGCTCATCCCACGATCTTGGTGACCTGCCGACTTCTGGCCTCGGCCTCTACTATTTGAACTACGCTTACGGCCTTTCATCTTGATGATATCATCTGAAATGCTCAGTGGTTATTATGTGATAGGGTGCAAAACATGGGATGAAATTGCAGGATTGCAGTTAACATAGCTTTACTTTAATGGAACCAACAGATGAGATGTGGGAAACCTGACCATTCTATTCATTAAATCTAGAAAATGTGTGCACCTTCAAGAGCATTGAACCAGATGAAATGATGAAAGCTATTAAAAACCTGTAAGAAATAAAAGAGTGAGTGACTGACTAAATAAGCACCCTATTTAAGAGCTCATAAGGCACACTGGTTCATAAGATGCACCCAGTTTTGATATATATTAGAGGAAAAAAAAAAAAAAAAAAAAAAAAAAAAGTGAATGGGCAGATTTAAGTTCTGAATATGAATTCAAGGATTTTACCTGACATTTGAAGACTCTCGTATGCATTTGGACCATCATTAGATCCCATTTAAAAACTTTAATATTTGCTAATAGCCTACGTACCAATCTTATTGTGAAATGTAAACATGTGCCTGGTAAATGGTGTTAGCACTGACTGTGAGACACTACAGCCATAATAAGCATAATTTTTTATTTCTTTTTATTTATTTATTTATTTATTTATTTATTATTATTTTTTTTCTTTTTACATGTAAGCAAGATGAGGATGTTAAAAGATAGTTGACATTTTAAACTTATGAAAGTGTGCCTTACCTCAAGGAGTAACAGCATCATACTGTAAAGAATACATTGAGTCTTGCCCACGTCAAGGTCAAGATCACCAGTCATGAGTTTTGTTTTGGTTCAAGTGGTGTATGGCAAATTCTTCCTGACTGGTGTCATTCTATGTGAATTATCAGTATGTATGATCTATTATATATATTGTTACCTTTAAAGAAGAGTTGTTTTGTGTAGTACCAATTATCACTTTGTTTACATGTGCAAAGATGTCTGAGGTTTGATTTTAGAGCCTTTGTTGCCATGGACTGACCACCAACCACTGCCTCAATGCTGAACCTCAGTATCATAGGATGCAAGCTCATTTCCTAAGATTTTTGGGGGGAGAAAAGTTGCCTCTTATGAACCATCAAATACGGCACTTTTCAGAATTATATTTCATCACAAATACATTAGGATAGAGTAAAGGGGCATCTTGAAGATACAGGATAGGACAATCTCTAATGCAGGTACCACACAGGCACTTTTTCCTGCAATATCGTGTCATGCGACAACATTTATGACATGTCACAGATTTCGCTTGATCTGGTGTCCACAGAAATTATCAAAAACTGTCAAGGATTTCCTGTAACTGGAAGAAAGTTGTTGAAAGTCTATAATGAATATAGTGTATTAAATATAGTACTGTATTATATTATCATTTAATTGACGTTAGGTATCACTACTTGATCATAAAAATTTTATTCCTTGATTTTATATACTACATCCACTGAATTTAACTGTTAAATATGAACATGGAACATCAATTTAATTTTGTGGTTTGTTTACATTCTGCTTTTAGCTACCATAGCAGTACTGCCTTGAATCAAACAAAGAGATCATAGGTTGCTGAATTATCACCCATTATGGCTCCACTTACATGGGGAAGACAGGTGGAACTCACTTTGATTGACTTGGTTCGCAACTAGCCACTACCGTAGAACACCTTGCATCCCAATTATACTTCTTCATCTTCTAGGGACAACTCCTTAAGTAACCTGCTATACTGGCTGCTTTCCTCTCTTCTAGCTAACTATTTTTGTGTCCTCCTCCTCCTCCTCTGCTGCTTTACTCTTTCTTCTTCCTGGAAATCACGTACACAGACTCCCACTGCTAAAATAGCTCAGTTAATAGCATCGTATTCCTGACCGTCTTGGAGACACGCCCAACATTCTTGATCTCTTTCTCACCTCTAATCCTTCTGCTTATGCTGTCACCATTTCATCTCCGTTGGGCTCCTCCGATCACAATCTCATTTTCGTATCTTGTTCTATTTCTCCAATCCCTCCACAGGATCCCCCAAAGCTAAGGTGCCTCTGGCATTTTGCCTCTGCCAGCTGGGGGACCTGAGGAGGTATTATGCTGATTACTGATTCCATGTCAGAGACCCATCTTTTTCTGCTGAACGCATAACAGAGGTGATAGTGTCTGGCATGGAGGCGTACATTCCTCATTCTTTATCTCAACCTAAACCTTCTAAACCTTGGTTTAACTCAGCCTGTTCTCGTGCTATACATGATAGAGAGGTTGCCCACAAAAGGTACTTGAGTCTTCCATCTCCTGAATCTCATGCACTTTATATCTCTGCCGGAATCATGCCAAGTCTGTTCTTCAACTTGCCAAACACTCTTTCATAAGTAGAAAATGTCAAAATCTTTCAAACTCAAACTCCCCTCGAGACTTCTGGCATCTAGCCAAAAACATCTCAAATAACTTCACTTCTTCATCTTTCCCTCCTTTATTTCATCCCAATGGCACCACTGCCATCTCTTCTGTCTCTAAAGCTGAACTCTTCTCTCAAACCTTTGCTCACAACTCCACCTTGGATGATTCTGGGCTTGTCCTTCCCTCTCCCCTCCTCCCTCTGACTATTTCATGTCTACAATTAAAATTCTTCATAATGATGTTTTCCATGCCCTCACTGGCCTAAACCCTCGAAAGGCTTATGGACCTGATGGGGTACCACTTATTGTTCTCAAAAACTGTGCTTCCGTGCTTGCACTTTGCCTGGCCAAACTCTTTCAACTTTGTCTATCGACTTCTACCTTTCCTTCCTGCTGGAAGTTCGCCTACATTCAGCTGTTCCAAAAAAGGGTGACCGTTCTAACCCCTTAAACTACCGTCCTATAGCTTTAATCTCTTGCTTGTCTAAAGTTTTTTAATCTATCCTGAATAGGAAGATTCTCAAACATGTCACTTCAAATCTTGTCTGATTGCCAGTATGGCTTCCGTCAAGGTCGCTCTACTGGTGATCTTCTGGCTTTCCTTACTGAGTCTTGGTCACAGCCTACCCTCTAATGACAGCTCTCCTTTTTCACACAAAACTACATGCACTTACCACACATACACCCTTCACTCCAAATCAAAATTTAAAAGAAAAATGGGACCCAAAATAAACAACGCCTAGGAGTCCCCCTCTGGGGAGGGGACCAAAAATGTCCCCAGGTCGGACACCTCTCCTGTTGAAGACCACAAATGCCTTGACACCTCCCTCAACTTTTTCAACATTAACTTCTGCAACATCTGCGGTCTTAGATCTAATTTTCAATCTGTGGAACACCACCTCTCCTCTACTAAACCTCATCTTCTTTTCCTCACCGAAACACAGCTGTCTGAGGCAACTGACAGTAGCCCCTTCTCTGTTCCCTCCTACTTTCTCTATTCTCATTTTCATTCCAAAGCTGGATGTTGCATCTATGTACGCAATGACTTAACTTGCTCTTGTGCCCACGCTCTTGAGTCTTCCGAATTTTCCACCATCTGGCTACGACTTAACAGTCACTCTCAAACTAAATTCATCTGTGCTGTTTATCTCTCTCCTAACTCTTCTGACTATAGTAATTTCTTCGACTACTTAACTTCTAAAGTGGAGCACATTCTGTCCCTCTACCCTTTCGCTGAGATTTCCATTCTTGGAGATTTCAATGTTCACCACCAGCTTTGGCTTTCCTCTCCCTTCACTGACCACCCTGGTGAACTAGCCTTCAACTTTGCTATCTTCCATGACCTAGAGCAACTGGTGCAGCACCCTACTCGTATTCCTAACCGTCTTGGAGACATGCCCAACATTCTTGATCTCTTCCTCACCTCTAACCCTTCTGCTTATGCTGTCACCCTTTCATCTCCGTTGGGCTCCTCCGATCACAATCTCATTTCTGTATCTTGTCCTATTTTTCCAATCCTCCCAGGATCCCCAAAGCAAAGGTGCCTCTGGCGTTTGCCTCTGCCAGTTGGGGGACCTGAGGAGGTATTATGCTGATTTTCCTGGAATGATTATTGCTTCCGTGTCAGAGACCCATCTCTTTGTGCTGAACGCATAACAGAGGTGTTAGTATCTGGCATGGAGGCATACATTCCTCATTCTTTTCTCAACCTAAACCTTCTAAACCTTGGTTTAACTCAGCCTGTTCTCGTGCTATACATGATAGAGAGGTTGCCCACAAAAGGTACTTGAGCCTTCCATCTCCTGAATCTCATGCACTTTATATCTCTGCCGGAATCATGCCAAGTCTGTTCTTCAACTTGCCAAACACTCTTTCATAAATAGGAAATGTCAAAATCTTTCAAACTCAAACTCTCCTCGTGACTTCTGGCATCTAGCCAAAACATCTCAAATAACTTCACTTCTTCATCTTTCCTCCTTTATTTCATCCTGATGGCACCACTGCCATCTCTTCTGTCTCTAAAGCTGAACTCTTTTCTCAAACCTTTGCTCACAACTCCACCTTGGACGATTCTGGGCTTGTCCCTCCTCTCCTCCTCCCTCTGACTATTTCATGTCTACAATCAAAATTCTTCGTAATGATGTTTTCCATGCCCTTGCTGGCCTAAACCCTCGGAAGGCTTATGGACCTGATGGGGTCCCTCCTATTGTTCTCAAAACTGTGCTTCCATGCTTGCACCTTGCCTGGCCAAACTCTTCCAACTTTGTCTATCGACTTCTACCTTTCCTTCCTGCTGGAAGTTCGCCTACATTCAGCCTGTTCCTAAAAGGGTGACCGTTCTAACCCCTCAAACTACCGTCCTATAGCTTTAATCTCTTGCTTGTCTAAAGTTTTGAATCTATCCTGAATAGGAAGATTCTCAAACATTTGTCACTTAACAATCTTCTGTCTGATTGCCAGTATGGCTTTCGTCAAGGTCGCTATACTAGTGATCTTCTGGCTTTCCTTACTGAGTTCTGGTCATCCTCTTTTAGAGATTTCGGTGAAACTTTTGCGTAGCGTTAGACATATCAAAAGCTTTTGATAGAGTCTGGCATAAAGCTTTGATTTCAAAACTGCCTACCTACGGCTTCTATCCTTCTCTCTGCAACTTTATCTCATGTTTCCTTTCCGACCGCTCTATTGCTGCTGTGGTAGACGGCTACTGTTCTTCTCCTAAACCTATTAATAGTGGTGTTCCTCAGGGTTCTGTCCTGTCACCCACTCTCTTTCTATTATTCATTAATGACCTTCTTAACCAAACTTCTTGCCCTATCCACTCCTACGCTGATGATACCACCCTACATCTTTCTACGTTCTTTCAGAGACGTCCAACCCTTCAGGAAATTAACAGATCACGCGGGGGACGCCACGGAACGCCTGACTTCCGATCTTTCTAAAATTTCCGATTGGGGCAGAGAAAATCTAGTAGTTTTCAATGCCTCAAAAACTCAATTCCTCCATCTATCAACTCAACACAACCTTCCAGACAACTATCCCCTCTTCTTCAATGACACTCAACTGTCTACCTCTTCCATAATGAATATCCTCGGTCTGTCCTTTGCTCATAATCTTAACTGGAAACTTCACATCTCATCTCTTGCTAAAACAGCTTCTATGAAGTTAGGTGTTCTAAGGCGTCTCCGCCAGTTCTTCTCGCCCCTCCAACTGCTTATTCTGTATAAGGGCCTTATCCATCCCTGTATGGAGTACTCTTCGCATGTTTGGGGGGGTTCCAGTCACACAGCTTTGATTGATAGGGTGGAATCGAAAGCTCTTCGTCTCATCAACTCCCCTCCTCTGACTAACTGTCTCACCGCCGAAATGTTGCATCCCTTTCTATATCTTATCGCTATTTTCATGGTAACTGTTCTACTGATCTTGCTAACTGCATGCCTCCCCTCCTCCTGCAGCCACGCTGCACAAGGCTTTCTTCTTCCTCTCATCCCTATTCTGTCCAACTCTCTAATGCAAGAGTTAACCAGTATGCTCAATCATTCATCCCTTTCACTGGTAAACTCTGGAACTCCCTCCTTGCATCTGTATTTCCAAATTCCTACAACTTGTCTTCTTTTAAGAGGGAGGTATCGAGGCATTTGCTCCCCTAATTCTGGCTGACGGTTTTGGCACTTTTTGTACTCTTTGGAGAGCCAGCGCTCAAGTGGGCTTTTTTTCTAACCTTCTTTTTTTTGCCCTTGGCTGGCCCTCTTCCTCTTCCCTACGTAAAAAAAAAAAAAAAAAAAAAAAAAAAAAAAAATCCTCTTTTAGAGATTTAGGTGAAACTTTTGTTGTAGCATTAGACATATCAAAAGTTTTTGATAGAGTCTGGCACAAAGCTTTGATATCAAAACTGTCCTCCTACAACTTCTATCCTTCTCTCTGCATCTTTATCTCATGTTTCCTTTCTGACAGCTCTATTGCTGCTGTGGTAGACGGCAACTGTTCTTCTCCTAAATCTATTAATAGTGGTGTTCCTCAGGGTTCTGTCCTGTCACCCACTCTCATTCTATTATTCATTAATGACCTTCTTAACCAAAATTCTTGCCCTATCCACTCCTATGCTGATGATACCACCCTACATCTTTCCACGTCCTTTCAGAGATGACCAACCCTTCAGGAAGTCAACAGATCACGCAGGGACGCCACAGAATGCCTGACTTCTGATCTTTCAAAGATTTCCGATTGGGGCAGAGAAAATCTAGTAGTTTTCAATTCCTCAAAAACTCAATTTCTCCATCAATCAACTCGACACAACCTTCCAGACAACTATCCCCTCTTCTTCAATGACACTCAACTGTCTCCCTCTTCCACAATGAATATCCTCGGTCTGTCCTTTGCTCATAATCTTAACTGGAAACTTCACATCTCATCTCTTGCTAAAACAGCTTCTATGAAGCTAGGTGTTCTGAGGCATCTCTGCGAGTTTTTCTCGCCCCTCCAACTGCTTACTCTGTATAAGGGTTTTATCCATCCCTGTATGGAGTACTCTTCACATGTTTGGGGGGGGTTCCAGTCACACAGTTTTACTAGATAGGGTGGAATCAAAAGCTCTTCGTCTCATCAACTCTCCTCCTCTGACTAACTGTCTTCAGCCTCTTTCTCACCACCAGAATGTTGCATCTCTTTCTATCTTTTATCGCTATTTTCGTGCTAACTGCTCTACTGATCTTGCTAACTGCATGCCTCCCCTCCTTCTGTGGCCTCGCTGCACAAGGCTTTCTTCTTCCTCTCATCACTATTCTGTCCAACTCTCTAACGCAAGAGTTAACCAGTACTCTCAATCATTCATCCCTTTCACTGGTAAACTCTGGAACTCCCTCCCTGCATCTGTATTTCCGAATTCCTACGATTTGTCTTCTTTTAAGAGGGAGGTATCGAGGCATTTGCTCCTCAACTTTGGCTGACGCTTTTACACTTTTTAGAGAGCCAGCATTCAAGTGAGCCTCTTTTTTAATCTTTCTTTTTTTTGCCCTTGGCTGGCCCTCTTCCCTACGTAAAAAATAAATAAATAAATAAATAAATAAATAAAAAAAATAAATCCATGCTTAGTGATTTCACTTCTTCTGCCGTTTGTTTTGGTACTTAGTTGTCTAACTTCCTGCATGATATCATTGTTGTCTTTCTTGAAATGCTTTGTGCTATTATTTCCCATGACATGTCATTGAACATGCTGTCACATGACACAATATTGCAGGAAAAGAATGATTGTCATAAGGGCATAAGACATGACAAAGACAAGCTATCCGCACAAGTTCCTTACCGAGTCCTATGATCATTGTACAGGCTCCACAGTGGAGACCTATGTTAAGAGGCAGTTGCATTAAGATATATGCAAAACTATAAGAAATGTTTTTTGGGGACCAATATTAATATCAAGGGGTTGTCTTATATGCCAAGAATAAAATGCAAATCTATAATCCCATGGTGAACATCAAGTGCCACTGTACCTTGGAATTATCGTAAAAAGATAAATGAGTGGATTTAAGCTTTCAATATGAAGTGAAGGATTTCATCTGACATTTGAAGACTCTCCCATGCATTTAGACCGTTATTAGATTCTAACATTCTGCATTTAAAAACTTTAATATTTGCTAGTAGCCTATGTACCAATCTTGTTGTGAGATGTAAACATGTACAGACAACCCTCACTTAACGAACAGGTTACGTTCCTGAAAAACCGTTCGTTGTGCGAATTTTCGTTAATCGAACCAATTATAATAAGTTTGACCCCTGACTTGAACTTTCCAGAGCTAGTGACAACACTACATGTGGAAACATGCCAGACACTTCCACTCACCATCTGACTCGAGAAACCGAGCTTGGAGCTCAAAATTGAGGTGCGAAAATTCTTGATTACGGGTATGATCGCCGTCGCTACAGATGCATTGATGCAATCGTATATATACAATTGCCAGAAGGAAAGGGTTAACGAAGGTTCACACAACGAAGTTTCGTTATAACGAAGGTTTCTTTTTACTACCATCTGCTCGTTTAACGAACACCAAACTCGTTTTAACGGTTTTATCCAGGTAATTTTTTTCCAAATTTGAAAGCCCCACCATATCATGCAAGCTGACAGGCTTTTGAATACACCAGGAGCTGCTGGTACTAAGGCCTGCCTCAGGAAAAATCCTGGGACACCTATAGAATAAAGATCAAAATCAAGATCAAGCCTCTCGTGGACAACACGCGCAACACTCACTCCCCAGTCAAAACATAACAGCCTCAGCAGTAGCTTGTCTCTCCTAGCTCAACTTACCAACTCAACTTTAACGAAATTTTATCCAGGTAATTTTTTCCAAGTTTGAAAGCCCCACTGTACCACGCAAGCCGACAGGCTTTTGAATACACCAGTGCCTCTCGTGGACAAAACGTGCACCACTCACTCTCCTAGTTCAAAACAATAACAGCATCAGCAGCAGCTCGTCTTCCACCAAAACGCCCTGCGCAATGTTACCTAGCATTGCTAAGAAGACCAGGAAGTCTCTTACTCTCAAAGTGAAGCTGGATATTATTCACAGACACGAGGCGAGAAAACTAATAGCATTGCTTCCCACCATGGCTTGACTCCATCTACTGTCTACTATTTTCAAGTCAGCAGACTCTATTAAGAAGGCTGGTGAGATCATATCTTCCTTGCAAGCTAAAATAACTACCGGAACTCGTGACTCTGCAATGGATAAAATGGAAAGCCTTGTGGAAATGTGGTACATAAGTTTTGCATATGGTACAATGATGCGCCCTTTGATTACATTCCACAGGTTGCTGGTTAGCGTATTTCCCGCTCCACTCTCCCTCCCTTCATAAATTTAAGATCATCAACATTATAAAGTTACTTACATACATACAATCAACCCTCGGCTATCGGGACTTCGGCTATCGCGTTTTATTGCTATCGCGCACCCATGAAAAGCTGCTAAAATTTCATTATCGCGATCTCAGATGCCTGCTATCCCATGCCCAGCCATGACATCATGGAATATCTGAGCACTCATTGGCCAAAACCGCCTTTCCGCCAAGATCAATTCGGCTATCGCATTTTCAGCTATGGCGCGGCTATTTCGGCCCCAATTGGGTGCGATACCGGAGGGTTAAGTGTACATTAGTCTTAAATTAAACTGCTTAAATGTTTAACTTCATAATTTTTACTTTATTAAACCTTTTACTGTACTATGATGCACTCTCGCTTTGTTTACTCTGAACGGAAGTTCATTCAGGGGTCAAACTTGTTATAATTGGTTCGCTCAACGAAAATTCGCTTAACGAAGGGTTTTCAGGAACGTAACCTTTTCGTTAAGCGGGGGTTGCCTTGCCTGTTTATTAAAAGATTTACTGAAAGTAAAAACAATGAAGTTAAACATTTAACTTAAGACTAGGTCATTACAATGTACACTAATGTATGTATGTAAGTAACTTTATAATGTTGATGATCTTAAATTTATGAAGGGAGGGAGAGTGGAGCGGGAAAGACGCTAGCTTGCAACTGTGGAACGTAAATGTACCGTATACAAAACTTATGTACCACATTTCCACAAAGCTTTCCATTTTATCCATTGCAGTCACGAGTTCAGGTGGTTCTTTTAGCTTGCAAGGAAGATTTGGTCTCATCAGCCTTCTTGATAGAGTCTGCTGACTAGAAAATAGTAGAGACAGTAGATGGAGTCAAGATGGTGGCGAGCAATGCTATTAGTTTTCTCGCCTCTCTCGTATCTGTGAATAATATCCAGCTTCACTTCAAGAGCAAGAGACTTTCTTTTCTTCTTAGCAATGCTAGGCGACATTGCAGGGCTAGGTGCAGGGCGTTTTGGTGCCATGTTGAGCGTGAGATGATGAGCTAGTGCTGGACTCTGTTTTTGTTTTGAACCAATAGCGGGAAAGGGAAAGGGAGTGAGTGGTGCGCGTTTTGTCCACGAGAGGCGCTGGTGTATTCAAAAGCCTGTCTGTTTGTGTGATAAGGCAGGGCTTTCAAACTTGGAAAAAATTACCTGGATAAAATTTTGTTAAAGTGAGTTTGGTGTTCGTTATACAAGCAGATGGTAATAAAAGGAAATGTTCGTTAAGCGGGGTTTGCCTGTACCTGGCATATAGCGTTGGCAGTGACTGTGAAACTAAAGGGCTAATAACCATATTTTTTTCTTCTCTTTATTATTATTTTTTATATGTATGAAAGGTAAGAATTTTAACTGTATGAAAGCGTGTCTTACCTTAACCCTTATGTTCCGGTGATTAAACTATTTTCCAATATCCCATGACAGGTAAAAATGGTAAACCTAGAAATTGTCAGAAGACTGTTTGAATACTAATAATTATTTTCTCTTTGTTATTCTGAATACAATGATGTACTTTCTAGCTCGATGTGACCTCTGAAAGTTTAGTTATTGCCTTATCAAGGATTCCTCCTCCGCCCGCTGTGTGATCCGTCAAGCAGAAACAGCTCGGTGAGCGATGACAACGTGCAAACACACACACAGTCTCTCTCTCTCATCTTGGAAAAGAAATTCTACACTTCCAATGAGAGAGAGAGAGAGAGAGAGAGAGAGAGAGAGAGAGAGAGAGAGAGAGAGAGAGAGAGAGAGAGAGAGAGAAAAGAGTATTCTTTCACCCCTTTTCATATCGTTTCAAGTAAATAACATGTAGGTATCATCTCTCTCTCTCTCTCTCTCTCTCTCTCTCACACACACACGCCCCCTTGATCGTCTTCCCAGAACATGAGGCACGCCTGCGTCTCCGTGAGCCACTCTGGGTTCTCAGTACGATGTTTGGAGTCTGTTCTCCATCACCACTATCTCTGTCTTCTCTCTGTTCTGAGAAAACAGGTGGATCCTCTGAATCATTTTCTGAGTCTTCACTACTGCTGTCTTCGCTTTCTTCAGTTTCTTCCTCATAATCACTGTCACTGTAGTCAGGCTCAGAAGCACTGCTAAATAAAAATTATCTGTCTTGTTCCATAGTGAGTTATGAACTCCCTTCGCTCTTATCAGGGTGCTTTCGACACGGCAGGTCGCTGGGGTTGCCAAGTGTTGCCCTCAGAATGGGAGAATAGCTTCGTTACCTCTAAATATACAGAGCTAGTGGCAACGCTACGGGTGGAAAAAGAAGCCAGATACTTCCACTCGCCATCTGACTCGAGAAATCACACGGGAACGATCGCCGTCACTACGGACGCACTGATGCAATCGTTCATATACGATCGCCGGAACATAAGGGTTAAGGAGTAACGGTATCACACTTTAAAGAATGTAGTGAAGCTTGCCTGTGTCAAGTTCAAAAATCACTGATAGTGTGTTTTGTTTGTGTTCATGCAATGTGTGGTGCATGGTCATTTAAGCAAATTCTTCCTGACTGGTGTCATTCTATGTGAATTACTGGTAAGTATGACCTATTATATGAAAGAAAGAAAGTTATTTTGTGGTACTGTGGAGACTCAATACTCGAACTTAATTCGTTCCAAGTGGCCGTTCAAGAATTAAAAAGTTCGACTATTGATACCTATAAATCAGGTAATTCGTTCCAGCCATTGCCAAACACAAGTTTAGAAAAAAGCAGCAGTTTAATTTTGCAGTTGCCACTAGCACTGGTGCACAGAAGCAGGGTTAGCCTGTCTTTCATGGGCTTGTGTCCTAGCAAACACTTCTCTTCCTTTGTTATATAGATCATATTTAGTAGTTTTTTTTTAAAAACAGGCCAGTTTCATCACAATGGCACCAATCGCTATCTGTGTAGTTTTCATTGTTCGCCAGCTGGTTTAATTCACAAGTTGGTCCTGCCTATCGCGCCGAACTGTCGCTCTTGTGGAAGCCCTATCAAAAAAAAATATATACTGATATTCATGCCTACATACCTCATAATATAAACGTTTGGTTATTTATCTATGTGTCTGATTGAAAATGACATAAAAATATGCAAATATATGTTCCTAATGGTGCAAAGTATGGATGTACCAATGTCCCATCAAAATATTTTTTTTGTAAGTCTAATAGTACATATATACCTTATCACAAAATTGTCAGAGTTTCTGCATAGGATAATGCTCCACTCAAAAAGCATAGAGCAAATATCACTGAGTAGCATTTATAAATAAAAAAAATTTCAGAGTCTGTGCCGAAATAACCTGGCCAACATTACCGAAACCGAATTTTCCTAACTGAATCACAACAAGCGAACTTGGTATGCCTTTTGATCTCAGAAAGTTTCTCAGAGTTGGCACTGTCCATTTTCTAAGTTCATCCTCACTAATATCCATAGTGTTATCCATAGTGAAGTCGTTGTGTAGCAAGTGTGGCGATGGCTCAACACGCTAGATTTGTTTATGTTTCGATAGAACAATCTCGGTGCATGTCAGACAATATCCTCTATACCAGGGATACTCAACTTCTTTTAGTGAAGGTCCAAGAACACAGTTTTCTATATGTCAAAGGTCCGAATGATGATTTATAAAATAGGGATATAAATCTGATACACATAAGCATGCAAAACATTTTATTTCAAGTTACAAGTACACAACTTTAAACTTCAAAGTTATTCATAATTCCAACTTCAGAAAAAAATCAATTCTACAATAATAATAATAGTACTATTACTATGTTTGCAAAGAAAGTCTATCTAACTGCCAAAGAGAAATCCAAAGAAAATATCTTTTAAACTCATTATAATGCCGGTACTGCACGAACTGAAAACGTAAAGTTCGTAAACATTACTCAGGTACATTTGTCACAGAATGATTGAATTTTGCAAATGCTCATTAATGTGAAAAGTTACATTTCTTGTTCTTTGCAATGTCCTTGAACCTGGGAACAAAGGATGTGACAGCCAATCTCAGACATTGGTGAAGGTGTTCATTGGTCATTCTAGAGCGGTATTTGGTTTTCACTAAATTCATTGTAGAAAAAGCAGATTCACAACTGTAAGTAGATCCAAACTTTGTCAGAACATACACTGCAACTTTATGCAGACTAGGAAAAGAATCGTGTGATACTTTCTGTCTCCAGAATGTGACAGGATCACACTGAGCACTCTCCTCTTTTAGGATCATATTTTCATGCAGATCAATTAGTTCCATTTGAACTGATGCAGCATTTACCCTTTTGAACTCCTGTTTTGCTTCGTGTAAAAACAAGGTTACATTTGAAACCATGAAGGGGTTTTGAATAAAAAGCAACAGCAGACTTCCTAGTGAAAAATCACCATCACCAAAACGATCTTTCAAGTTGCCAATCAGTTTATCAATAAATTCAGTATAATTATGACCTTTCTCTCCGTTGGTATGCTTCAAAAGTCTGGGAGTGATGAAGTTCTCCCTGCAAGTCATTTTTGAAAAGTTCCAGCTTCTTCTGGAAAGCTTGAACAGATGAAATAAGATCACACACTGTGTTGTTTTTTTTTCTTGTAGTTGAGATGAAAAGTGATGTCTGTTAAGAGTGCTGTCTTTTCCATCTCCTTTTCGTCTTCCAAAAGTCTAAAAACCTATTTACTTTGGCGGCACTTTGTTGGCTTCTAAGGAATATTTGTACTTCTTTTCTGATACTCCAAAATCTTTCCAAAACCTTGCCCTTGTGTGTGTGTGTACCGGGGTATGCACAACAGCTATCGGCGGTCCGGATTTGGACCGCGGTCCGCCAGTTGAGTACCACTGCTCTATACTGTTAACTTCTTAAGACTATTAATTGTTGTGATTTTCTGTATGAAAATAATTTATATTAATTTTTATGGAAAGAAAAAGGCATTAAGACTACGCTTTACCTATTAATGATCTTTTCTATTTTTTGTCCCAGAAATGGAGATGGGAAAGAAGAGCACTCTACATTATATAAACATTTCCACTTTTTTAGCTTATATGCCACGAGTACATTCTTAGAAAGATTATAACTATTTTATTAAACCATTTAATATTTACAAAACGTGCAGAAAAGTACGTTCCAGTTGACCAACTTGCTGTGAAATAATTAACCCATCTGGCGGTTGAAGGCACCTACATAGCAGATCGCGATCGGTCCCATTAAAGATCTGTTGTAGGCTTACACACTCTTTATCCACAAATTTCTTAAATTCAGGCACAAATTACTCAGTGGCAACTCTCAGCGCTTGCGGGCTCGCCATGCCTCAAAACAGAATGGATTCCAGTTCTTTTCTTGAAATTCATAAACCACCCTTTATTTGCTTTAAAATCATCACTGGAGTCAGATGTAGTATCAGAAATAAGATCACGATGCAGCAGCCTAGCCTTCACACAAACTATACCCTGACAATGAATCACCAGCCATCTGCCTTTGGTTTATCCAATCAACAATTTTTCCATTACTTCCACTGCCACAAGTCTCTTAAATTGCATTTTCACACCAATTGCCACATCAGCTCTTTTAATGAGCTCAGTCTTCAGTATTGTGGCTACTGTAGATTTAGCCATACAGTACTCAGCTACAAGATCAGTTATTCTTCCTCTTTTCTCGTATTTATCAATAATCTCCTTTTTCCTTTCAATGGTTGTCACTACATTCTTTCTTGTAGGCTTGTTTTCACCACTAACAAGCCTGTTCGGTGCCATTGTAAGCTTCTAAATGCAAAAAAAAAAATTCCAGAGAAAAAGTGCAAGACAATGTTATTCTTACAACAGCGAAGGATTAACTGGCTGCAATGGACTGGTGGGGTGCGTGTGGCGGCAGGAAGGGAGAGACCCTTTGTTTACACCCACGTGGACGGACGTTTGACAAATAGGTACTTTTTCGAGTATTAAGTTGAACTTTGTGTTCAACTATTGAAAAGTTTGACTATTTAAACGTTCGAGTATTGAGTCTCCACTGTATGTACCAATCATCACTTTGTTTACATGAGTGAAGATGTCTGGTATTTAATTTTAGAGCCTCTGTTGCCACAGACATAACACCAACCACAGCATCAATGCGGAACCTTGGCCTCATAGGACGCAGGCTAATTTTTTGGGGGGGAGAAAAGTGCATCTTATGAGTCATCAAATATGGTAACTCTGCAGTCACACACATGTGTATTTTTTTCTCTGCACTATGGCCTATAGTGCCTGTAGGTATACTTGAAGAGCATGCATAGGAAGCGCTGCTCAGCTTCCACCCATTAGTGGCGCAGGCAATTCTATTTATAGTGGTACCCATATAAGGTCCCATATCATCACCCAAGTGCATCTTTGGTGTAACCACTTAACCCGTACAGCGTCAGAGACGTACGAGATATGTCGGCTACTCTGAGCCAACTGGGCGTCAGAGACGTATGAGATACGTCGGCGAGCTTCCTCGTGTTTTCGGAGGTATTGCATCCTCAAAACCTACCATTATACTGCAATCATGCACTGTAGACATTGCTCATGCTGCCTCCTTGTCCCTGCTAACATGAATGCTTCCTGTATTTATTTATTACATATCTGAACTTTAGCAGTTTCTGCTGCCTTCAGCTCGCTGTAGCGGTAAACTGACGCCTCAACTCCGCTTATATAAACGCAGCGTAGCGTAATTTCCATTACTTACTCTTACCATTTCAGATGTTTTTGGTAACTGTTATATTGTGGTAGTGAAAACTTTGTATGACATAAGTAAGAATTTTTGAATCGCTTTGTTATAAGGAAAAACAAGTACATATTACTCGGAAAATATTTGCACCGCGAAAGGCAACACTCCCTCGCGATATCTCATGACTATTTTTATCCACAAGCACTCCCAAACAGCAAAACATGACATGTTGTTTTTCTTTCAACTCAGGAACGATATTATGCATGTGTCCAACTCGGGGATCGACTGGTGAGAAACGAGGAAGCGAATAAACTAGTCACATAAGGCTTTGCTAAGTCGCTAACCTTAGCGCAAAATATCTCGCACCAATTAATACCACTTCCAGTCAGTTCTGGAAGGAATGACTGTTATTTTCATTTGTTTCACATCATTTAAGACTGGTTTAGCAAAAAAAAAAAAAAAAAAAAAAAAAAAAAAAAAAAAAAATCCATGATGTGGCCAGCACTGGCGAAATCACAAAGCCTCAGATCTGCTGACGCTGTACGGGTTAAAACATGGTATCATAGTGACATGTAGGTAACTTTAAACCACTCGACAAATGACATAGTTTCTAGGCGGTACATGGTGGGATTTAAACCTACATGCTCACCACCTTATCCACTACGTCACCGCTATAAACTATATACAGAGGTCCTCCCTTAATGAGCAGGGAAGGAACCGAGAAAATGTGTGCATATATCAAGAACATATTAACGGAATAATAGCATCCTATGTTATAAATAAGACTGGGACTGAGACCCACCATGACTGACCCCTAAGACCCCCCCCAACCCCGATAAAAGCCCCTATATCGATCATTCCTGCACTGGGTTTTTTATGGCATCTTTACATTTCACCATGTTATGCAGTGTGGACTCTTTAATAGAGTAAAATCTGCCTACTTTACGGAGCTTCTCACCCGCCTCAACCTTAACTATGGCGTCTAGTTCCTCTTGAAGTGAAAATATTTTGTTTCTTGATAAGATGTACCACAGATAATAGTAGATCTGGATTTGACACGAAAATCGCCGTGCTGCAGTAACGTACCCAAAGCCGGAGAATGGACCTTAAATTTCAAACCTCGAAATCTCAGCTCCTAGCCAACATGAATCTATGAAAATCACTGTGAAGCAAGCTAACTGTCTTTAATTCAATACCTGAAAGCGATATCTAAATCCATACAACCATGTCATTGTACCGCTCAGTTATACGAGTCAAACACAAGAATTTATATAGTACCAGGTTGATGTTTAAATACAACTTTAAGCTTACAGCTGTATTTCAAACACAAAATGCAAATTTTGTATCACTTATAAATTACTTTACATGATTTTGGCTGTCCACTTGCTCATCTCTTCTTCACACCTGTGAATTTATGCCTTTGCCATCACTCTGTGACCCTGTGTTACCTCCTGTGGCGACACCAGGTTTGCGCTTATTTTTTTTTACATCATTAACGCGAAGAAATATATCGCAGTAGTCACTATCAGTCACTGCCTAGGCATTGTTTCCTACCATTCTAGTCACTATTAATCATTCATAAGTTTGTTGCAGTCACATTAGTAATCAGATGAGTTTAACACTTAAGAGCACTCCACAGTACACTTCCACGTCACAGTGATGTCAATAACATGTCACTGTTCTTCACCAGTGTCACTATCTTTTCCCAAACTGACTATCTATATGGCACCAGATGTCATATCTGCAGTCACTGCCACCAGTTGCACGCGTCTCGGATTACGTCCCAGTTACAGCCTCTCACTCTGCCATTTTGTGTGACCTCTCATTATATTTCACTGTAGTGTTTCGCATTGTACGCCTCAAGTCACCACAAGCAGTTCTTCTCCACTGTACCACTGACTTAACTCCGCATACAACACTCAGCGTCACCCTACACATGTCACGGTTGGATACACCACTCACAATGTTAAATCTGTGTGCATTACACCACTCACAATGTTCACTCCTTATTCACCTCACTGTACTTCATTACTCATTGCACAGTGATATCACTAGCGACTGCATCACACACGCACATAATAACATTTTCATGTGAACCTCGACACAAGCTCTTCACACTTTCACTGTAAATCCATTGTTGGACAAAACTCTTTCAACAGCATTCACATTTCACTGTTTCATTGCCTCCACAGATATGTCAAAATGCCTGAACATGCACGTAACAATTATAACCCCTCACTCTTGGCTGCAGCAGTATCCCTAGCATGACTGACTTGAACCGAGTGACTTGAGTGACTGTCACTGTCCGTTGGCTAAACCGTTGGCCATCTCGCTGCTCGCCTGAGATTTTAAAATGACTAATTTGCAGTAGACATGGGTGTATACAACTTGCCACAAATATGTACTTAATAATAATAATAATAATAATAATAATAATAATAATAATAATGCTTCCTCCAGGTAGAGGTCAGCCGAGCCCTTAATCTGGTGCACCTCACAGCCTCCACAAATGCACACGCCTTCCCACTGCTGCGGTATTTAGTAATGATTAGCATTTCCTTAAAAATGCACCTCATACTGTATAAAACTTTACAAAATTATAACTTTAACAGTCAGCTGCCGCGTACTACCAGTCGACCGCTTTGGGTACGTTACTGCTGTGGTGGCGCGGCTCCGCACTCAAATCCAGATCTACTGTTATCTGTGGATGTACCTATAACACCTTACCTACTCTTTCATATTTTTTGGAAGGAGCCATATTCACAAATCTACTAAGATAAAAAAATATCATAATGCTTGGCAAACATGAAACATGAAACTGTAACACAGGCAAGCTAGGACAACATGCCAGATGGACAAAAACATAAACACATCAAACCATCTTGTTGGATTTTTGTTATGTAATGTTTAATTTATATATTTTGACATTTCATTATTATTTTTGTTGTTAAAATATCATTTCTTAATTTCTTTTCATTTATTTTATTGTTTTTTGACAATTTTCTTTTTTTTTACAAAATATATTTTGTTCCCAAATAAAAGTTTCCTTCACCAAGTGCACATTAAGTTGGAAATTTTACACTGTAAGAGTGATGGAAACAAAGTGAGGGTGTGCATAAAGCTGGGAAACAAAGTGAGGGTGTGCATAAAGCTGGGAAACAAAGTGAGGGTGTACAAAAACCTGGAAACACATTGACGAAGTTGCGCAGAGAAAGAGGACCACTGTGCATAAATATATACATGCAAACCCCGCTTAACAAAGATTCACACGACGAAATTTCACTACAACGAACGTTTCCTTATACTACCATCTGCTCATTTAATGAACACCAAACTCGCTTAAACAAAATTTTATCCAGGTAATTTTTTCCAAGTTTGAAAGCCCCTCCATATCACGTAAGCCAACAGGCTTTTGAATACACCAGTGCCTCTTGTGGACAAAATGCGCACCACTCTCTCCCCCTAGTTTAAAACAATAACAGCGTCAGCAGCAGCTCATCTTCCCTCGCTCTACATGCTACCAAAACGCCCTGCAATGTTGCCTAGCGTTGCTAAGAAGACCAGGAAGTCTCTTACTCTCGAAGTGAAGCTGGATATTATTCACACACACGAGAGGCAAGAAAATTAATAGCATTGCTTGCCACCATAGCTTGACTACACCTATTTTCAAGTCTGCAGACTCTATTAAGAAGGCTGGTGAGACCATATTTTCCTTGCAAGCTAAAGGAACCACCCAAACTTGTGACTCTGCAATGGATAAAATGGAAAGCCTTGTGAAAATGTGGTACATAAGTTTTGTATGCGGTACAATGATGCACCCTTTGTTTACATTCCCCAAGTTGCCAGCTAGTGTCTTTCCCGCTTCACTCTCCCTCCCTTCATAAATTTAAGATCATCAACATTATAAAGTTACGTACATACATACATTAGTGTACATTATAATGACTTAAATCAAACTGCCTAAATATTTAACTTCATAATTTTTACTTTTATTAAACCTTTCACTGTACTATGATGCACTCTTACTTTGTTTACTCTCAATGCAAGTTCAAGTCAGGGGTTAAACTTGTTATAATTGGTTTCCTTAGCAAAAATTTGCTTAACGAGTTTTTTTTAGGAACGTAACCTGTTCGTTAAACGGGGGATACAGTAAGTCCTCGTTATACGGTAGTTCTTTATCCGGTAAATTCACAGTTACGGTATTTGGAAATTACTACCCTCGATTCGATATACGGTATCCTCTCATGTCATCTGAGAGGGCCCAGTGCAGAGGAGCAGGGGTGATGACGTCATCCACACCACACCTCCCCTGCCACTCACAGTACTGACTATAACTTGACCACCCTTGGAGCCTCTTATCTCTTCCCCTCCCCCCCTTTTTAACTGCATTGCATATTACTTACATGCATTACTAATTAGATGAATAAATGGAATATTAAAGGGTCTATTGTAAGCACAAATATATTCATAATAATCATGGCAAACACTTAAAGCCTACTACCAGCAACGAACCATGCAGCAACTGATAAAGGGCACAGATGGGCCTGGCAAGCCCACTATCAGAGAATGGTGGAAGTCATATAACATCTGGCACGCCTTGGATAACATCAAGTCATCTTGGGACGAACTGAAGATGTCTACCATGAAATTGGTGTGGAATAAAGTATGGCCAGAATGTGCGCATGATTTCCCAGGCTTCGCTGAAGACGACATCAGTGCGATCAGAAGTGACATAGTAAATCTGTGCTTCGATGAAGTTGATGATGATGATGTTCAAGATCTTTTGGAAAGCCATGCTGAATCTCTCTCAAATGATGAACTTATAGAGCTAGACAAGACATCACAAGAGGCAGAAGAGGGAGATGAGGAAGAAGAACCTGTGCGTGGCCTGGACAACAAAACACTTAGAGAATGTCTCGATGGTATCGAAAAAGCTCTGGAAACTCTGAACTCTGAAGGAACGTGACCCAAATTCTGTCACAGTGGCAAAGTGGCTCATGACGTAGAGAAAAGTGTCAAGATTTATCAAGAAATCTATGATAAAAAAAAAAAAAAAAACTAAACAGTCCTCCATCTACTCGTTCTTCAAGCCAGTCAGACATGCCATCCTTGTCACACCTGCTGACCCTGCTACAGCTGGCCCTTCCTCAATATTCTCTTTCTTCAAACCATTGAAACGTGCCGACCATGCTACAGCTGGCCCTTCTACATCTGCTTCTGACAGTGCAGACGACGACATCTTATCCTCGTGTGCCCACTCAGCAGAAGATAAGCAAGGGCTGAAATCCATACTGTCCCTTTGCCTCGGGAAGGACATCATCTGATAGAATACATGGCGATTGAATGGTAAATAAAAAAAACATTTTGTTTATTTCTTTTGTGCAGTACTTTACTTTTTTTTATATATTCATTTAATGATTATTTTCATGTATTTTCATTTCTGTAGGGGTGACTTTCAATGTGCTGGAACGCATTCCCTATTATTACATGTTATAATGGGTTCGGTATACGGTAAATTCGATATGCAGTAAGGTTTTCAGGAACTCATATGTACTGTATAACGAGGACTTACAGTATATACATATATATATATATATATATATATATATATATATATATATATATATATATATATATATATATATATATATATATATATATACAGGCAACCCCAGATTAACGAACGTTCACACAACAAAATTTCACTACAACGAACTTATCATTTTACTCGTATAACTAACACCAAACTCGCTTTTACAAAATTTTATCCAGGTAATTTTTTCCAAGTTTGAAAGCCCCATCGTATCAAAACAATAAGTGTCCAGCACCAGCTCTTCTTCACTCGCCCAACATGCCCTACAACCAGCCCTGCAATGTAGCCTAGCGTTGCTAAGAAGACCAGGAAGTCTCTTACTCTTGAAGTGAAGCTGGATATTATTCACAGACACGAGAGAAGCAAGAAAACTAATAGCATTGCTCGCCACCATGGCTTGACTCCATCTACTGTCTCTACTATTTTCAAGTCAGCAGACTCTATCAAGAAGGCTAGTGAGACCATATCTTCCTTGCAAGCTAAAAGAACCACCCAAACTCGTGACTCTGCAATGGATAAAATGGAAAGCCTTGTGGAAATGTGGTACATAAATTTTGTATGCGGTAAAATGATGCGCCATTTCTTTACATTTCACAGGTTGCCAGCTAGCGTCTTTCCTGCTCCACTCTCCCTCCCTTCACAAATTTAAGATCATCAATATTATAAAGTTACTTACATAAATACATTAATGCACATATTAATGACTTAGTCTTAAATTAAACTGCTCAAATGTTTACCTTCATAATTTTTACTTTCATTAAACCTTTTACTGTACTATGATGCACTCTCACTTTGTTTATTCTCAATGGAAGTTCAAGTCAGGGGTCAAACTTGTTATAATTGGTTCGCTTAACGAAAATTCACGCAACGAACGTTTTTTTTAGGAGCATAACCTATTCATTAAGTGGGGGTTGCCTGTATATATATATACACAGTAGAATCTCGAATTTCGATCATAATTGGGGCCGAAAATACTGATCAAGATTTGAAATATCGAGATGCGAAGTTAACTTCTTATAGGGAAAAACGCAATCAGGACCAAAGCCTTGGCAAATAACCTATATCAAGTATGTTAATTTTGAAGCTTATACCAAAAGTATCACACAAAATACAGTAGTTTATAATAATAAACGCAATGAATTATTACAATGAAATAACATATATTTACCTTGTATTTACTGAAATAAAGTTTGGGTGGTTAGTGGCAACTAAGTGTAAATTCCTATACAGCGATAATAGCTTAAAACCTAAACTTTTTCCTTGGGGGACGTCTTATATACCCAGTCGCCTTATAGTCGAGGACATATGGTAATGACCAGGCCTAGAATGTGAATATTGCAACCAACTTACAAGAGCTGCCATGCATGCTCTCATTTGTGCCTCCCTCCTTATTCCCCTTTCTATCTCTGGCAAAGCTAACAACTCTCAAAACCACACAGACCATATTCTTTTTCGAGATTTACATGTTTTTGGGCAGAACAAGCTCACATACTGCCATGGGTATGCTGGCAAGTGACACACCTACACATGTAAAGGACTGGGAGACACTGAAAAACTCAAAGCCATATTGATTAAAGCATGTTTGTACATTTATGTCTATATCATATCTGTTGTGCAAGTGCAAAATTAATCATGGTAATTGATTCTTTTGTTTGAGAATGCAACCATTGTCCAGTTACAAATACAAATTAATTAATCCAATAAGAGCATTTCATTACATCCTATGGAGAGAGAAGAAATAATTTGAAATATATGAATTAGTCTGAGGGAAGAGGTCTGTCTGCGGTGGATGTCCCATCAATCCCTTGCAGTGGTTTGCCAGATTTAATAAAACAAGTAAAGTAACAACTTCATATTAATCTATTAACATTGTCAGTTAGGTTAAGCTAGTTTGCTTTGATTAGATAATTTTAACTGCATTAGATTGATTCTGTTGTAGTCTGAGGAATATGGCTGTCATTGGTGAGCAATATCTTGATTACTTTACATGAGTTAAGTTAGCAAAGTTAGGTTTGGTTAAATCAAATATCTGGTTAGGTTGGTTTAGCCAGTTGTCTGTTTTGTATCAATTTGCATTTTCATTTGTAATGCGGGAGATTTTGGAAGAGAAAGTGTTTTTAATGAATGAAACAATTATCAAACTTTTATAAATTTTGAGCATTATTTTTAACAAAAATAGTACCTGTAGCTGATGGTTAAGGCACTGGTTATAATTTTTAAATGGTTGACATAAGAATACAATTTACAATACTTTGCAATAAATCTAATTAAGAGAGAAAAAATAAATAAATAAATAAACTGAATGAATAATATTAAGAGAAACTTTCTCCCCAAAATTATGTTCCTTTTCAACTTACAGCCCAGTTCACCGGAAAAGAATATATCACTCACCACAGAGTAAATACAAGAAAAATAATTACATAGTCAAACTTACTACTTCACACAACCTCACTACACTTTATTCTTTTCACCTGCGCAGTGACACACTTGACTCGATCACTTTGTAGTTCCTTGTCTTCATAAGAAAACTCACTAACTTATCTTTGGGGCTGTAATGCACTGTTTAAGGGAGAAATGTACCGAATGGTGCCACTTCCCCCTTCTCTGTTCTCTTTCAACACCACTGCTCAACACAATAATATCACTTTTCCTATTTTTCATTAAACCAGTGATTCCCAACGTTTACACCTTGAGGAAACCCTGTAATAATTTTTCCTATTCCACGGAACCCCTATATGTGGTATACTCGACACAACCTTCCAGACAACTATCCCCTCTTCTTCAATGACACTCAACTGTCTTCCTCTTCCACAATGAATATCCTCGGTCTGTCCTTTGCTCATAATCTTAACTGGAAACTTCACATCTCATCTCTTGCTAAAACAGCTTCTATGAAGTTAGGTGTTCTGAGGCGTCTCTGTCAGTTTTTCTCGCCCCTCCAACTGCTTACTCTGTATAAGGGCCTTATCCATCCCTGTATGGAGTACTCTTCGCATGTTTAGGGGGGGGTTCCAGTCACACAGCTTTGCTTGATAGGGTGGAATCGAAAGCTCTTCGTCTCATCAACTCCCCTCCTCTGACTAACTGTTTTCAGTCTCTTTCTCACCGCCGAAATGTTGCATCCCTTTCTATATTTTATCGCTATTTTCATGCTAACTGTTCTACTGATCTTGCTAACTGCATGCCTCCCCTCCTCCTGCCACGCTGCACAAGGCTTTCTTCTTCCTCTCATCCCTATTCTGTCCAACTCTCTAATGCAAGAGTTAACCAGTACACTCAATCATTCATCCCTTTAACTGGTAAACTCTGGAACTCCCTCCCTGCATCTGTATTTCCAAATTCCTACAACTTGTCTTCTTTTAAGAGGGAGGTATCGAGGCATTTGCTTCCCTAATTCTGGCTGACGGTATTGGCACTTTTTGTACTCTTTGGAGAGCCAGCGCTCAAGTGGGCTTTTTTCTAACTTTCTTTTTTTTGCCCTTGGCTGGCCCTCCTCCCTACGTAAAAAAAAAAAAAAAAAAAAAAAAAAAAAAATACGGGTGTTTTAAGTTAAGTACAATAATCCCTGTTCACCTAAAAGGGAATAGGTACGAGATGTAAATCAAGAAGTTGTGAAATTATATTCCGGCAAAAGCTGAAGGCTAGGAATCCTACCCTCCTGTATGTGTATGTGGTGTTATGGGAGCAGAAGGCCAACAGCCAAGCCATCCTGTGTGTGTATTTACCTAGTTGTAGTTTTCCAGGGCCTGGGCTTTACACTCATGTGGCCCCGTCTCCATATCTACACTTATCCAATTTTTCTTTAAAGCTATGCACATTCTTTGCTGACACCACTTCCTCACTCAAACTTGCCAAGTCTTAACACATCTTTGTGGGAAAATAAATTTTTTTAACATCTCTCAGACATCTTCCCTTCCTCAATTTTTTAGTATGCGATCTTGTGCTTCGAATGTCATATTCTTCTCTCAGGATCAGTTTCTCATTATCCACTTGATCCATTCCGTTAATCAATTTATAAACTTGTATCAGATCCCCTCTCTCCCTTCTCTGTTCCAGGTTTGGTAGATCCATAGCCTTTAGTCTCTCCTCATACGTCATCCCTTCAAATTCTGGAACCATTCTTGTAGCCATTTTTTGTAGTCTCTCCAATTTCCTTAAGTGTTTCTTTTCATGGGGGGTCCACACAAATCCTGCATATTCCAATCTGGGTCTTATTATAGTACTTATCAATTTCTTCATTATTTCTTTGTTCGTGTAGTGAAATGCTATTCCAATATTCCTTAGCAAATTATATGTCTCTCTGAAAATTCTATCAATATGGCTTACCAGTTAATTGTTTTCTTCCATCGTCACTCCCAAATCCTTTTCCTTTTTTACTTTCTCTAGTTCTACTCCATCTCCCATCTTATAGATTCCCACTGGTCGTCTTTCACTCTTTCCCATTTCCATGACATGGCTTTTGTCCACATTGAATTCCATCTCCCACTTTTTACTCCATTTCCAGATCTTATTTAGGTCTTCCTCCAATATTTTACAATCCTCTTTTTACTTTATAACTCTGCACAGTTTTGCATTGTCCACAAACAGATTTATGTAGCTGTTCACTCCCTCTAGCATGTTGTTTATATATATGAGAAAATGTATTAGTGCCAGTACTGACCCCTGTGGCACTCCGTTTTCTACTGCTCTCCACTTGGACTTCATATCTTTAACTACCATCCTTATGTCTTTCTCCCTCAAATAATTTTCCATTCATCTCAATGTGCTTCCTTTTAAGCCACCCTTCTCCTCTAACTTCCAAAGTAATCTTTCATGTGGCACTTTATCAAATGCCTTTTTTAAATCCAAATAAATACAGTCAATCCATCCCTCTCTCTCTCTTGTACTCTATCAACTATTCTAGAGTAGAAACTCAGTAAATTTGTTACATACAGCTGACCTTTTCTAAAACCAAATTGGCTATTTGATAATAATTTGTTGTCTTCAAGAAACTTGATCCATTGATTCTTTATTACTCTTTCACACATCTTGCATATTACACAAGTTAGTGATACCGGTCTGTAATTGAAAGGTTCTTCCTTCCTTCCTTTCTTATGATATATAGCAACCACCTCAACTTTTTTCCATTCTACTGGTACTGTTCCATTTTTTATTGAGCATTTTATGATGTATATACGACTAGCTAGTTCTTCACTACATTCTTTTAATATTCTGCCTGAGACTTCATCCTGTCCCATTGCCTTCTCTTCATCTAATTCCATCATGAACTCTTTTGTTTCAAGCTTGGTTACTTTAATCTCTTTCATATGGACAGTCTCTCTATTACCCTGTGGTCTTTCGAATTTTATTCCTTAGTGAAATTTACTATTTAACAGTTCTGCCATGCTTGTATGTGTGTGTGTGTGTGTGTGTAATTCACCACAGTCGTCTGCTGGTCACCCAGCCAGTCTTCCCCATTACGGAGCGAGCTCAGAGCTCATAGACCCATCTTCAGGTAGGACTGAGACCACATCAACACACAACACACACCGGGACAGCGAGGCCACAACCCCTCGAGTTACATCCCATACCTATTTACTGCTAGGTGAACAGGGCCTACACATTAAGAGGCTTGCCCATTTGCCTCGCCGCTTACTCGACTCGAACCCGGCCCTCTTGATTGTGAGTCGAGAGTGCTAATCACTACACTACATGGTGTGTGTGTGTGTGTGTGTGTGTGTGTGTGTGCGTGTGTGTGTGTTTTACAGGGCCTGGGCTTTACGCTCGTGTGGCTCCGTCTCCATATCTACACTTATCCAATTTTTCTTTAAAACTATGCACACTCTTTGCTGATACCACTTCCTCACTCAAACTGTTCCAAGTCTCAACACATCTTTGCAGGAAACTATATTTTTTTAACATCTCTCAGACATCTTTCCTTCCTCAGTTTTTTACTATGTATTTACCTAGTTGTATTGTACAGGGTTTGAGCGAGGCTCATAGTGTCCTGTCTCCATATATCCATTTATCTAATTTTTTTTAAAAGTTATGCACACTATGTGCTGCAACAATTCCATTATCCAATGCATTCCATTTTTCCACCGTTCTGTGTGGAAAACTGTATTTTCCAACATCCTTCAAACACTGCCTGATCCTGATCTTCTTTTCATGTCCTCTTGTCCTTCCATCCTCTTCTGCCAACAGCACCAGGTTTTCTTTGTCTATCTTTTCAATATCATTTACTATCTTATACATTGTTATTAGGTCCCCGCATTCTCTTCTATCTTGTAAGGTTGGCAATCCCATTTTCTTCAGTCGTTCTTCCTATGTGAGGTCCTTTAATACCGGCACCATCTTTGTAGTAATTTTCTGTATCCTTTCCAGTTTTCTTATATCTTTTTTAGAACTTGGAGACCATACCACTGCTGCATATTCCAGCCTTGGACGTATCATGCTTGTGATGATTTTTTTCATCATATCTTTATCCATGTAATGAAATGCCACTCTTATATTAGTCAACATCCTATATGATAGTCCAAATATCTTATTTATGTGTTTATCAGGGATCAGATTTTCTTGTATGATCACTCCAAGATCTTCTTCCTCTTTAGTCTTCGCTATTTGCTCCTCTCCTATCAGATAGTTCCATACTGGTCTTCTCTTACTCTTTCCTCGTTCCATATGTGACATTTCTTGGCATTAAACTCTAATTTCCACTTCTTACTCCATTCATAGATCTTATTTAAATCTTCCTGTAGCAGTATACAGTCCTCTCTGGTTTTGATAACTTTTAGCAACTTTGCATCATCAGCGAATAAATTCATATAGCTGTTTACCCCAATGTGAATGTCGTTTACATAAACTTGAAACATAATGGGGGCTAACACTGACCCTTGTGGCACCCCGCTAGTTACTTTACTCCAAGACGAGTATGTATCTCTGATCACAGTTCTCATTTCTCTATCTTTCAAATAATCTCTTGTCCATTCGAGCAAGGTTCCAAGCATTCCTCCTATGTTCTCTAGTTTCCAAAGAAGTCTTCCGTGAGGGACTTTATCAAATGCCTTTTTAATGTCCAAGTATACTGTGTCGACCCATCCATCTCTGCTTTCAAGTCCTGCAAAAACCCTGGAGTAGAAGCTTAATAAGTTTGATACACATGACCGCCCTGTCCTGAACCCAAATTGTCTGTTCGATATGACTTGCTCTTCTAGAAATTTAACCAATTTTTCTTGGATAATTATTTCACATAACTTCCCTACAACACTTGTAAGTGACACTGGTCTGTAGTTTAGTGGTTCAGTTGCCTTTCCTCCTTTAAATATCAGTATTATGTTGGCTCTCTTCCACTCTAGTGGAACTTTCCCTTCATTTATTGAACTTTTAATTATTTCCCAAATTGGCTCCAGTAATTGCTCTTTACATTCTTTTAACACCCAGCCTGATACACCATCTGGCCCCATTGCTTTTCTGACTTCCAACTTGTACAGTAATCTTCCAATATCCTCTTTATGAACTGCAATTTCCTGTAATCCTAAGCAATTCAATGTCCTATTAGGTTCTGTGAAGTCATCTTCTTCAGTGAATACTGTTTTGAAGCTCTCATTCATTATTTCACACATTTCTTTCTCTGTTTGATATGTCTTTCCTTCTTTAATTATTTTTTCAATTGTTTCCTTATTCCTTGTTTTGCCATTTATAAACATGTAGAAAAGTTTGGGTTCATCGTTGCTTTTATCCACTACATCTTTCTCAAACTTTCTTTCTTCCTCTCTCCTTACTCTAATATATTCATTTCTAGTATCTTTGTACTGCCGTCTATTATAGTAATTTCCCTGCTTTAAAAGTTTCTTCCACGCTTTATCCTTTGCCTCTTTTGCTTGTAAGCATCTAGCATTGTACCATGTATTTTTTTTTTTCAGAACTCTATAAACAGGAACAAACTTTTTTACTCCTTCATTGTATTCCTGTAAGAATGTCATATTTCTCTTGTACAATCTTCCTGCACATAATATTACTCCACTCATATCAGCAAAATAACACCTTAGTTTTTCAAAATCTGCTCATGCATAATTTAATCTCTCTCCTTTATAGTCCTTTCTGTATCTTATTTCATCTCCCTCCTGCATTTGCATCTCTAATGTCACATGATAATTTTTTCCCATTGGACTAAGGTATTGTATGATTGGAGGGAACTCCGTTTTTTTTTTTGTAAAGACTAGGTCAAGTAACGATGGTTCCTCTTCCCCCCTGTATCTTGTTGACTCTTCTACCCACTGGTCCATTGTATTAACTATAGTCATCTGTAACACTTTCTCACTCCACTGCCCAGCATTGTCCATTACTTCCATCTCTCCCCAGTTTATTTTTTTACAGTTAAAGTCTCAAACTAAGAGTATTCTTCTATCTCTTCTTATGTTACCCAGATACTTTATCATCTCTCTTTGCATATCTTTATGCTCTTCTGATCCCCATGTATGTCTTTGGTGGAACATATGTAACTTTAATTTTTCTCTTCTTCAAATCTTGTTCTGATTGTTACTCCCAATGCTTCCACTTTGTCCTCTCCATATTGCACATCCTCCACACAAATGTTATCACGAACCATTATTAACACTCCTCTTCCCCCTTTATTCTTCCAGTCCCTCCTCCAGGTATTATATCCTTTCTCTTTAAAGTTGACATGTATCTCATTCTTCAGTTTTGTTTCAATGTGTGTGTGTGTGTGTGTGTGTGTGTGTGTGTGTGTGTGTGTGTGTGTGTGTGTGTGTGTGTGTGTTACCTATTTGTGATTACAGGGCTCGAGCCGTAGCTCTCTATGTCCTGTCTCTTTGTCCACACTTGTCCAATTTTTCCTTCATTTGACTGACACTCGCTGCACACACCACATCCACGCTCAGTTTGTTCCATGCATCAATGCTCCGATACGGAAAGCTATACTTCTTGATGTCGCTCGTGCAGGAATCTTTCAGTATTTTCTTAGGGTGTCCTCTTAGGTAATTACTGGATGCCATCATGATCAGGTTCTCCCTATCCAATATGTCCACTCCATGTACTATTTTGAACATTGTTATCATATCCCCTCTGACTCTTCTTTCTTCCAACATGCTTAATTCCAGCCTATTTAACCTCTCCTCATACGGTACCTCCTTAAAGTCTGCTATCATTCTTGTTGCTAACCTCTGTACGCTTTCCAGTTTCTTGACATGTTTCTTCATGTATGGTGACCAAATTACTGATGCATATTCCAACTGTGGCCTAATCAGGGTGGTCAATATTTCCTTTATCATGTTCCCGTCCAGGTAATTAAATGCCCATCCTATACTTAGGAGCATGCTATACATTTTTCCAAATATTCTATTAATGTGCTTTTCTGGAGACAGATTACTCTGTACAGTCACTCCCAAGTCTTTTTCTTCACTGACTTCAATTATAGTCTTCCCCCCAGCTGGTAGTCCTTATGTGGTCTATATTTACTTCTACCCATTCTCATTACACAGCTTTTGTTGGTGTCGAATTCCATTTGCCACGTCCTGCTCCATTCATATATTTTGTCCAAGTCCTTCTGCAGTATATTACAGTCATGCATATTCCTCATTCTCCTCATAATCTTTGCATCATCTGCAAACATATTCATATAACTTCTCACTCCCTCTGGTATGTCACTTATATAGATCAGGAACATGATGGAACCAAGCACCGAACCTTGGGGAACTCCACTGGTTACCTTCCTCCACTCTGACTTCACTCCCTTCACTACCGTCCTCATTTCTCTACCTGTCAAATAATTTCTCATCCACTCTGTCAGATTTCCCCTTATTCCTCCAATACTACTTAACTTCCACATCAATCTGTTATGTGGTACTTTATCAAATGCTTTTTTTAGGTGTAAGTATACACAATCAACCCATCCATCCCTCTCTTGTAAAATATCGACCACTCTTGAGTAGAAACACAGCAAATATGATACACACGATTTCCCTTTTCTAAAGCCAAACTGTTTCTCACTTAATATTTCTTCGTTTTCCAGGAACTCGCACCACTTGGTTTTGATCACTTCTTCACATATCTTACGCATAATGCTGGTCAATGAAACAGGTCTATAATTCAATGGTTCCATGCGACATCCACTTTTGTAAATTGGTACTACATTTGCCCTTTTCCATTCTACTGGCACCTGTCCCGTGTTGATAGATGTTCTTGTTAAATCTAAAATTGGATCTAGCAACTGCTCTTGACATTCTTTTAACATTCTTCCAGACACACCATCTGGTCCCATTGCCTTGTTAACATCTAACTGACTCAAAACTTTTGCAATGTCACTTTGTTACTATAATTTCTTGCATCCATCTTGTCACAGGTAACCTCCGTCGATTGAATTGTGTTTCTTCTGTGAATACTTTGCAGAAATTCTCATTCAATTTTTCAACAATGACACTTGTATCTTCATATATGTAATCTCCAACCTTTAATTTATCAACTGTTTCTTTTTTCTGTAATTTACCATTGATGAATTTATAACACATTTTGGGATCCCTTTCACAATTCTCCACTATTCTCTGTTCAAATTCTTGTTGTGCCCTTCTTCTCACTTGAATATATTTATTTCTTGCATTCCTATATGCTTCTCTCTCCACTTCCTCATTATTTCTCTTGTATTTTTCCCATGCCTTTTCCTTCTCCCTTTTTGCCTTGTCACAGGTTTTGTTAAACCATTGATCTCCCTTTAAGTTTTTCTTAATATATTTTGGCACAAAGTTCTCTGCAGCCTCACTATATATTTCCATAAATTTTTCATATTTTAACTGCATGTTTGTTTCCTGGTACATTTCGGACCAATCCACATTTCCAAAATAATTTCTCAACTCCTTATATGTTCCCTTAGCATAATTTAGGCATTCCTCCTTGTATCTTTGCTGAACCCCACCTTTACCTCAAATTTCAATAATTCATGATCACTCTTCCCCAAAGGACACTCATGCTCAATCTCATTTTCTAGAATTACTCCTTTTGTGAATATCAAGTCCAGTCTCGACGGGGCATCACCTCTCCTTCCCTTTGTTGGATGCCTCACCTATTGTGTCATCAAATTTCCCACCGCATAATTTAATAGCTGCTCACCCCATTCTCCACCATTCCCCACTTCAAATTCTTCCCAATTGATGTCTTTACAGTTGAAATCTCCAACTATAACCATTTTTGCTTTCTTTGCAGCTTCATTTCTCATTCTTTCCAATGTGCTTTCCACCATACTATTATACTGTTCATACATACACAGTTACAATATTGATATCTTGCCTTCCACCAGTCACCACCACACCCACCACTTCCTCCTCGTCTCCTCCAAGGCACACATTTTGCACTATTAAGTCTTTTCTTGTTAACACAATTGTTCCACCTCCACTTTTATTCACTCTATCTTTTCTCCACATTCTATAATTTCCCCCTCCAAACCAATCTATTTGTATATTCCGTCTCAATTCAGTGTCCACTATACACATAATATCTGGTTTATCCCTTATTAGATTTTTTTTTTTTTTTTTTTTTTTTTTTACATTACAAGGGCACTGGCCAAGGGAAAACAAAGTGTTGGAAAAAAAAAAATCCCGCTGGTTGCCAGGCCCTGTTAAGAGGAAAGTAGGAGAAAGAGAAAAAACAAAAAAATCTAAAAGGAGGGTCCAGTTAACGTAAGAGGTGTCTTGACACTCCTCTTTTGAAAGAGTTTAAGTCATAGGCAGGTGGAAATACAGACACAGGTAGAGAGTTCCAGAGTTTACCAGTGTAGGGAATGAAGGAGTGAAGATACTGGTTAACTCTTGCATTAGGAAGATGGACAGAATAGGGATGAGAAGAAGTAGAGAGTCTTGTGCAGCGAGGCCGCAGGAGGGGGAAGGCATGCAGTTAGCAAGTTCAGAAGAGCAGACAGCATGAAAACAGCGGTAGAAGACAGATAAAGATGCAACATTGCGGCGGTGACTTAAAGAATCAAGACAGTCAGTTAGAGGAGAAGAGTTGATAAGACGAAAAGCTTTAGATTCCACCTTGTTTAGTAAAGCTGTGTGTGGATCCCCCAGACATGAGAGCCATACTCCATACACGGGCGGATAAGGCCCTGTACAGAGCAAGCAGCTGGGAGGGAGAGAAAATGGACGAAGACGCCACAGGACACCTAACTTCTTGGAAGCTGATTTAGCAAGAGTAGAGATGTGAAATTTCCAGTTTAGATTTTTAGTGAAGGATAGACCGAGTGTGTTTAATGTAGAGGAGAGGGAAGTTGAGTGTTATTGAAGAAGAGAGGATAGTTGTCTGGAAGGTTATGTCGAGTAGATAGTTGTAGAAATTGAGTTTTTGAGGCATTGAACAAAACCAGGTTTTCTCTGCCCCAATCAGAAACAAGTGAAAGATCAGAAGTTAGGCGTCCTATAGCATCTCGCCTTGAGTCATTTAATTGTTGTTGGGTTGGGCGTCTGTTGAACGCTGTTGAATAATGCAAGGTGGTATCATCAGCATAGGAGTGGATAGGGCATTGAGTCAGATTTAGGAGATCATTGATGAATAATAGAAAGAGAGTGGGTGATAGGACAGAACCCTGTGGAACACCACTGTTGATAGTTTTAGGGAAGAACAGTGACCGTCTACTACAGCAGCAATAGAACGATCGGAAAGGAAACTGGAGATGAAGGTACAGAGAGAAGGATAGAATCCGTAGGAGGGTAGTTTAGAAATTAAAGATTTGTGCCAGACTCTATCGAAGGCTTTCGATATGTCAAGGCCGACAGCAAAGGTTTCACCGAAGTCCCTAAAAGAGGATGACCAAGATTCAGTTAGGAAAGTAAGAAGATCACCAGTAGATCTGCCTTTACGGAAACCATACTGGCAATCAGAGAGAAGGTTGTGAGCTGATAGATGCCTCATTATCTTCCTATTAAGGATAGACTCAAAGGCTTTAGAAAGGCAGGAAATCAAAGCTATAGGGCGGTAGTTAGAAGGATTGGAGTGGTCACCTTTTTAGGGACAGGTTGAATGTGAGCAAACTTCCAGCAAGAAGGATAAATAGAAGTAGAGAGACACAGATGAAAGAGTTTGACCAGGCAGTGAGCGAGTTCGAAGCACAGTTTTTGAGAACAACAGGAGGGACTCCATCCGGACCGTAAGCCTTCCGAGAATCAAGGCCAGAGAGGGCCAGGAAAACGTCTTTATAAAGAATTTTAATTTTAGGGATGAAGTAGTCAGAGGGTGGAGGAGTAGGAGGAATATGCCCAGAATCATCCAAAGTTGAGTTGGTAGCAAAGGTTTGAGCGAAGAGTTCAGCTTTAGAAAAGAAGAGACAGCTGTAGAGCCATCTGGATGAAGTAAAGGAGGGAAAGACGAAGAAGTAAAGTTGTTAGAGATATTATTGGCTAGATGCCAGAAATCTCGAGAGGAGTTAGAATTGGAAAGACTTTGACATTTTCTATTGATGAAAGAGTTTTTAGTAAGTTGGAGAATAGATTTGGCATGATTACGGGCAGAAATATATAGGGCATGAGTTTCAGCAGTTGGATGGCTACGGAACCGTTTGTGAGCCGCCTCTATCATTGACAGCACGAGAACAAGCAGAGTTAAACCAAGGCTTTTTAGCTTTAGGGTTAGAGAAAGTATGAGGAATGTATAGCTCCATGCCAGAGATAATCACCTCTGTTATGCGCTCGGCACAAAGAGAAGGATCTCTGACATGAAAACAATAATCATCCCAAGGGAAATCAGAATAGTACTGCCTTAGTTCCTCCCACTTAGCAGAGTTAAAATGCCAGAAGCACCTCCGCTTAGGCGGGTCCTGAGGCTGCACTGATGTGATAGAACAGGTAACGGAAATTAGATTGTGGTCGGAGGAGCCCAACGGAGAGGAAAGTTTAACAGAGTAAGCAGAAGGGTTGGAGGTTAGGAAAAGATCAAGAATGTTGGGCGTGTCTCCAAGGCGGTCAGGAATACGGGTAGGGAACTGCACTAGCTGCTCTAGGTCATGAAGGATAGCAAAGTTGAAGGTTTGTTCACCAGGTTGGTCAGTGAAAGAAGATGAAAGCCAAAGCTGGTGGTGAACATTGAAATCCCCTAAAATGGAGATCTCAGCAAAAGGAAAGTGAGATAAGATGTGCTCCACCTTGGAAGTCAAATAGTCAAAGAATTTTACATAGTCAGAGGAATTAGGTGAGAGGTATACAGCACAGATGAATTTAGTTAGAGAGTGACATTGAAGTCTTAGCCAGATGGTAGAAAATTCTGAAGATTCAAGATTGTGGGCACGAGAGCAAGTGGTGTCGTTACGCACGTATGCGCAACATCCAGCTTTGGATTGAAAATGAGGATAGAGCAAGTAGGAGGGAACAGAAAAGGGCTGCTGTCAGTAGTCACAGACAACTGTGTTTCGTTAGGAAGAGAAGATGAGGTTTAGTAGAGGAGAGGTGGTGTTCCACAGATTGAAAATTAGAACGAAGGCCACGAATGTTGCAGAAATTGATAGTGAAAGTATTAGATGAAGTGTCAAGACACCCAAGGTCGACAGCAGAGGGGCAGTCCGACCTGGGGACATTTATGGTCCCTCCCAGAGGGGACTCGAGGCAGGGCGTGGTGAAGCCATTATTAAATTTTGATTTGAAGAGAGTGTAAAAGTGTAAGGTGTTGTAGTGTAGTGTAGGAAGTAGTAGAAGTTGTCTTTAGAGGGCAGGCTGCAGCTGCTCAATTGTATAAATGAGACCACAAAGGGAACCGGGAAGAGAGGACACGGGGAATCACTCAGTCTGCAGCACTGCCTACATCCCCGTAAGTACCTCTCCTGGAGTATTCCACCGGGCGGCAGGTGACTACTGCCTACTCCATGTCCATACACTCTAATCTTTTTGATAGGAAGCCGTCTATGTTAGTATAATTATGATACTCATGTCTTTCTTCCTTAGCTGCTCCTTTGTCTGGTCTTTTACTCCCTCTCTTTTGTCCACCACTTCCACACTTTGTCGTTTCTTATTTTCCAAAAAAACTTCTTCTCTTCTTCTGTTCTTGCCTCATTCCTCTCTTTCACCTTTGTCACCGTTTCTCTCATCTTAGTCCTTTCCTCCTGCGGCATATTTCTTCTTACATAAATCATGTTTGTCTCTTGAGAATTTTTCAGCTTCCATGCATTTCTCAATACATGCTCAGCAGCTACTTGGGATTTTAATGTTATCTTCATGGCTCTAGACTTTCATTCTTCATACTTTCCCAATCTCATATATTCCTCAACTTCTCCAAATGCATTTTCTTCTTCCAAGATCTTATTCAGCATGGTCTTAATCTTCTCTTCCTCCTTAATTTTCCTCTCCTGCCAGTTTCTTATATTATCTTCCTTTAATCCACTCACTACCACACACTTTTTCTTTTCTGCAATGTTTCTCACCATTGTCTCCTTGCTGTAAAACTTTAACAATCTCCCATTGGGCCAACTCACTCTTTTCTTTTTCTTGCTGTTAATTATTTTTCTAAAACTGTTATGCACTTCTTCATTGTTATTTTTTCACCTCCTCCAGCCTAGTGTCTCTTTGTTTACTATTCTCATCTCCTTCTTTTAGTTTTCTTTCCATCTCGGTTATTTTTACATTTAATTCCTGACACTGTTTCCCCAGGAGCGCATTGTTACTTTCCAATTCCAGCTTTTGTGTCAACAATTTGGCATTTTCCCTGGTAAGCATTATGACTTCCTTATGGAAGGCCTCATTTTCTCTTAGGACTCTATCCAACTTTTCCTCTATTACCACTATTGTTCTAATTCTTTTCTCCATATTCTCGATTCTTCTGTCTAAACTCACCTCCCTCAGTCCTGGGGAATCCAGAATCCAAAACACCCACAAACGAATTCCTTGTCGCTTCTGCCATGTTTACGGGTATCAGCTGTTTGCGGGTTGATGACCGCACAAACAAACTTTTTACACACTTCACCTCTTCCTATTTTGCGACACTCCTCACTTTCCCCCACTCATCACCTCATTGGACCATAGAGACATTCTTATTACTGCTCGGACCCTGTATATTCACGTTTGATGCCGTAGCTGGAGCCCCCTCTCCGACGTCTTGTCAGCTCGGCGGTCTGGCAGTGTGGGTGTGTGTGTATGTGTGTGTGTGTGTGTGTGTGTGTGTGTGTGTGTGTGTGTGTGTGTGTGTGTGTGTGTGTGTGTGTGTGTGTGTGTGTATTTACCTATTTGTGTATTACAGGGCCCGAGCTAAGCTCTCTGTGTCCTGTCTCCTTGTCCATTCCTGTCATATCTCTTTTTCATATGATTGACACACACCGAGTCAACGACATCACTGCTCAGTTTATTCCACTTATCAATGCTACGATGCGGGAAACTGTATTTTCTCACGTCATTTAGACAGATGTCTTTTATTAGCTTTTTTCCATGTCCTTGGAGATGATTACTTGTGGTCACCTTTATCAACTCTCTGTCCAGTATGTCAATCTTGTTCACCAATTTATACATAGTTATCATGTCTCCTCTTGTTCTTCTCTCTTCTAATGTGGTCAGCCCCAGCTTCCTCAGTCTTTCCTCATAGTCTAACTCCCTGAGTCCTGGTACCATCCTTGTTACCAGCCTCTGTATCCTTTCTACCTTCTTCACATTTTTCTTCATATGCGGTGACCAGACACAAGCTGCATATTCTAACTGGGGTCTTATTAAGGTACATAATATCTTCATCATTCCTTCATCTAGGTAGTGGAATGCAAGGCCAATATTTTGAAGCGTGTGTGTGTGTGTGTGTGTGTGTGTGTGTGTGTGTGTGTGTGTGTGTGTGTGTGTGTGTGTGTGTGTGTGTTTCACTTCACTGTTTGATCTGCTGCAGTCTCTGACGAGACAGCCAGACGTTACCCTACGGAACAAGCTCAGAGCTCATTATTTACGATCTTCGGATAGGCCTGAGACCAGGCACACACCACACACCGGGACAACAAGGTCACAACTCCTCGATTTACATCCCGTACCTACTCACTGCTAGGTGAACAGGGGCTACACGTGAAAGGAGACACACCCAAATATCTCCACCCGGCTGGGGAATCGAACCCCGGTCCTCTGGCTTGTGAAGCCAGCGCTCTAACCACTGAGCTACCGTGTGTGTGTGTGTGTGTGTGTGTGTGTGTGTGTGTGTGTGTGTGTGTGTGTGTGTGTGTGTGTGTGTGTGTGTGTGTGTGTGTGTGTGTAGTGTGCTTCCTATGAAAGACCAGAAATGGTCTATGCTATACCCTGCATGAAGGGTAAAACAGGCAAGGTATATATTTATATAAAAAAGTTTTTTTTTTAAGAAAAATTCTTGAGTAACATAATTCATGTGAAATCTGCAATTACATAACAAGAGAGTTCACACTAATACGTCAATAATGTTAAAACTTGCTTACCTTCAGTGTGACACTTGGGCTTGTTTCTCTTTACTTATCTATGAAATTCTTGGCCAAATTTTTTATAGACACACATGCAGTTCTTCTTCGACAAACAGAAGACAATTTCTTGATTTACTTTTAATGACAGTCAGGCATGAGAAAGCTTGTTCACAAAGGTCAGAAGTTGAAAACTGGAGTAAAACATCCAATGCTTTCCCTGAGATGACAGGCTACTCCTGCTTTGTTGAAATCCAAAACTTGTCAAGTGATATTTCATTAAATTTCATTTTCAAGGTTTGATCACATTATAGTTCACTCAGTTCTTCCTCTTCTTGCAGACCAAGTAGGTTTTCTGTACTTGGTGAGAACTCAGTGAAGGGGTTTCTCACCCAGTCATATGTATCTGATGACAAGGAGGGGGGGAAGTATTTATTTATGAAGCTTTTCTGACAGTGATTCCAAATGACTTGTAATGAATGGAATGACATTTTCATATTCAGTCTGAGTTTGGACTTGAAGTAGGAGTGGAAACATTTCGATGTTTCCTCTTGAAAGGTGCTTTTTCCAAACAGCAAGTTTATTCTTAAATGCAAGCTTGTCTGTGGAAGTCAGAATGTTTTCCTTCACACCCTGCATGCTGGTGTTCAAGTTATTTAAATGCTGCTAAATATCTGCTAATTATGCTTGTTTCATTTGCCAGTTTGTAGATTCAAGACATTCACAGAAACTGGTTTTACTATTCTCTTTGAAGAAAAGCAGCAGTTCCTGTCTTAGCTTGAATACCCTTGTCTAAACTTTACCTCTTGAAAGCCATCGAGACTCTGTGCAGGAGAAGTATCACATGATCTTTTTGTATGTTTTCACACAACCTTACAAACATGCGAGACTTCAGAGGGCACTGTTTTGTGAAGTTGACCATATTCACAGTTGTATCAAGGACTTGCTTTAAATCATCCCCAATTGTTTTTGAAACCAGAACTTCTTGGTGGAGAAATCAATGAGTTGTTGACTTCAGGTTTTTTTTCTTTCATGCATGATACAAAGCCTTGTACTGAGTCAACCATTGAGGGAGCACCATCAGTGTAGATCCCAATGCATCGGTTCCAAGACAAACCACAAGATTCCAGGTAAAAAGACAAGATGTTGAAAATGTCGTGGTCTTTGGTAGTTTCTGGCAGTCATTTACTGCAAAAATTACTTTCCATTATTTCACCTTCATTTTCAAATTGCACAAATGCCAGAAGCTGAGCTTTAATAGTTATATCAATTGACTCATCAACCTGGAGAACAAAGTTGTAATTTTGCAATATTTCAGATAAAATACCAGAAATATTGTTGGACAGGTCATCCACATGCCAACTGATTGTATTTTCAGAAACAGGAACCTTGCTTATTTCACTTTCAGCTTCTTCACCTAGCATTGTTCTCAAAATTATTTTGCAAGCAGGCATTATTAGGCTTTTTGCAATAGTGTGATTTTTCGTTTTCTTGGTAACAAGCTCATGACTATATACATGGTATATATACATGCTATATACATGGTACTACCTGACACATACAAGTATGTTGGTGTTTTGAAAGTGTTTGTAATGTGTTGCTGAGTAGGAATTATGAATTATGAATTAAGATCAGTCATTTTGTAATAGCACATCAATATTTTACGGGTTTCTCACGGAACCCCAGGTGGTTCTGCAGAGCCACGGTTGGGAATCACTGCAAACATTAGCCTAACAAAACACACACAGGATATTGAGCACAGAGAGGATAGTCACTGCCATCTGCTGAGACAAAGAACGGAGATGGTACTGAATAAGTAATTAAATAATATATGTGTATAAGCACCATGTTTCATATAAAAGTTAAGTTAATTTTACAGGAGCAACACACACAACTGACCTGCTTGGATGAAGAACGGAGATGGTAGTGTGGGAACATTCCCACAGTACATTCTCTCACAGGTTCACAATTATTAGCAGTCATCACAATAGGATTGGCATGGACATAATTAAAAATTATTTCATTGACATTACTATTGGCGTTACATTAATGAAAGACATTTTTCCGAACAGCTAAGTTCTCCCTCTGCCGACTGGAGTGAAAAATTTGTGTTAAGACTTCTAATTGAATTTAGTATTTTCAATTCATGGCTGATTACCCTATCTCTCTCTCTCTCTCAGACCGTACCAATACGGTATGTCTGTATGTGATATGATGGTCACAATACAGTCTGATGTCCCACGTGTGTCGTAGTTACATTTATAATCTTATTACGAACTTAATATTAAGTGTCTCCAGCACTACACATTTTCACTGTAAAACAGTACTTTCTCAGGAGATGAGAGGGAGGGCGTAAAAACTAAAGTGATGATTTGTGGGGGGGGGAATAATTCCTAACAAGTCAAAACTACCATAAAAAGATTCATCTGGAATAAGTCTGGTAAAAAAAAAAAAAAAATGACAAACATTAAAATCAATGGTAAATTTAGTCTTACACCATACTTTCACTTGAGGATGAAACTATTTACTTCTGATAGTTTTCAACTGGTTTTGAACAAATCTGTACTCTATTTCCATCACAAATAGGTACTTTTACTTAAAAAAGAAGCTCTATACGATGAGAATAATAAAGGCCATGTTGTTTATAACACTGTAAAATTACCAAATCAGAATGTATTTGTGGCCTAGGGTAAGGTAATAATCTGTTCATTGGTAAAGATCATCAGATAACAGCAGGGCGCAAAGGAAAACCTGAAAAAATACTACACGAGCCAGAAGCAACAAGCTCATTGTCAAGACGCAGCTCTACAAGCTCTATAACACTTCATCCGTCACACACACACACACACAAAAAAAAAAAAAAAAAATACAATTCACCGTTTCATGAGTGAATCGAAAACAGAAAATTAACACAAATACTCATATAGAAGCCTACGTGAATCTGGCAAACGAATCACACATATTTGAAAGCTTTTACAGAAAATAAGAAAATGAAAACTATAACAAGTTCCTTCAGTTACAATAGTTAAGGAAACGTAAACTCGTGTCATATTTGCATTGTTACGAACAATAGATTCTGTGACTCACCCAGGGAAAGGCTGAGCACATCGTGGGAAGCCATGGCAAAGGTCAACGGAGTATGGGAAGGTGCAAGGAAACCGTGCAAGATAAAGTGACTAACTCAATGGGCTACCTGGCGGGTTATTTTGGCCAAGCTGCCTCGACTCTAGCGCGCACCATCTTCAACACGGGACGGTCACTTCACCTTATGATACTTCACATTATAATATGCTACATTATACTAAAACGAATATTTACATAGCTTATGAGGATACAGAAATATAATGGATTTTTTCAACGATGACATCTGATTTTTTTAAGCAAGAGGAGAAACTGACCAAAGGCAACAAGAAATAATAATAAAAAAATAAAAATAAATAAATAAATAAACCCCACTGGATTGCCAGAGTGCTGCCCAAGGAGGTTTTATAACAGAAGGCTGCATGACGTCACAAAAGTGAAGCGAGCGCGCTATTGGTCGGCTGCTCCCCCTATCCCCCCTAACACCCAAAACATTGCCGACCGCCTATTGAAAATACATGGGAACGCCCAAGTTACGCTCCTTATTTTCAATCTTATGTCCATGTTTCGAGGCACGAATCGAATCGAATATAGATAGAAAAGGCGGAGGGGGGAAGTGGGGATAGTGGAAGAATAGGTGGGTGATAAGAAGGGAGCTTTAGTAGGAGAATAAGGTCATTGGGGCTTGACCCAGGCGCAAGATGGATTTTAGTAAAGTATCACTCTACTTTTCTTTCTTTTCTTGAATCTTGAGGGCCGGGTCAGGTGGAGACAAGGAAACCGCACCAACACCAAGCACACGCAAGCGCCAGACCGCCCACGCAGCGAAAGATGGCCCCGCACCTGTACGGAAATGGCGGCAAAATACTGGAGTCCCTTAGCAACCAAAAAACACCGTGAAGGAGGAAAATTGAATATGGTGCAGTAGAAGGAAATAGGATGACAAATAGAGAGGATGGAGTGAGAAGTACATCCGTATAGCGGAGGGACCTACAGTTTTACGTGGGTTCCGAACCACGGATAGTAGTAGATTTGGTGAAATTATTGGGGGTTGGGGGATAATGGTATAACTTTATTTGCGAGGTTGGTGAGAGGGGGATGTGCAACTTTTATTTGTAAATAGATGAATGTGATGAGTGAAGCTGGTGGTGTCTGCCATCTCCTTTGCTTGCTGGCTCGTGCTGGAGATCCTGATGTTCTGGTACGTCCTGGAGTTATCAGCCTGCTGTGGAGATGAAAAGAACGATTAAAAGGGCAAATTTGGTAGGGGGACGTCAGTTAGTGGGAGAAGGGGTGATGCCGCTCTGACACCTGGAGTAGTTAGGTTAGGGAGAAGTGAGAAGGGAAAGAGATAAGGGCGGAGTGGGGTCTGCTGCCGCCGCCAGAGCGAGTGATGAATAGGGGACTCGATTCCCCGTTTACCCGAGGATACTGGGATCGCAAGGGTATATCATCGGTCGGGTGGCACGATAGCTGACCCCCACACGCCGCAGAAAAAGGTGTGTTAATAGGGATGAAGAGATAAAAGACTGGGAGGAAGAGTGTAGAAAAAGATGGGCGGAATGAGGTTTGTTGTCGTTGCCGAACGAGAGATGAATAAGGGACTCGATTCCCCGTTTACCCGAGGATACCGGGATCGCAAGGGTATATTATCATCGGTCGGATGGCACGCCGGCTCACCTCCACACGCCGGAAGAGGAAGGTTAGTAGAGAAATGGGAGATAATGAATGGAGGGAGGTGGAAGAGGAAGATGGGCGGAATGGGGCCCGCCGCCGCCGCCATAACGAGAGACGAATAAGGGACTCGATTCCCCGTTTACCCGAGGATACAGGGATCGCAAGGGTATATCGTCGGTCGGATGGCGCAGCAGCTGACCCCCACACGCCTCAGGTAAAATGTTAGTTATAATTGGGAGAAAAGGCTAGAGAAAGATGAGAAGAAGGAGTCCGTTATTTGTAGATGGGGTTAGGAGGTTCGTCTGGAGGGTCGAGGAGTGTGGTGTGGGGAAGATGTCTGTATGCTGGGGGAAGGTTTTTCAAGAAGTTGTATATGTCTGTGTGTCTGTCTGAAAATGTACTTAGTTGTTTGTCTATTCTGTTGTGGAGTGTGATGTTTAGTGGCGGGATGCTGGACTCCTCGTGGAGAGATAGAGATGTCCGGAAGTCGAACCATTTCGTTCCAAGAGCGAAGCGAATTGCCCGGTTCTGGACCCTTTGAAGTTTCTGAAGGTTGGAAGGGGCTGTTATTTTCAATCTTATGTCCATGTTTCGAGGCAGAGGGCGCTTATATATCCCACCACCCCAACCCGCTGCCCTTCTGCCATTGGCTCACCCCTGAGCCAGTCACGGATGGTTTATCCACCTGCATCCGGTTGCACATTTCCGGTATGTCTCATTGCCACAGCTGCCAGCAAAAACACTGGTACCAACGTAACAGCGCTGCAAACGCTTTCTTGACTACCCCAACTTACGTCGCCGCAACACTGCCTTCGCCCCACAAAATAGTCGTCCTGACTATTTATCGTCACTGTCACACACATAATTTGCCCACCACTGAGGTCTTTTCCTCGTTCTGAGAAGGCGAGATACACACGGTTCACTCAAAGCCTCGTTCTCTGAATCTTCACCACACACCGATAACACACTCTGCAACAGTGTCTATTTCACCGTCACCCACCACCTATCTGTCGCTCCCCACCTCACCGTCTGACGACGATGGTGGTCCCTGCTGGCCCCAAGTGAAGTGTCCTTCGTCCACCGCAGCCCACAGCCGGTCGACGTGGATAATGCGCAGCCGCCTTTTTATACCAGCGGGTCATGGCTTGCCCCGCGAGGCGAAGATTGTTGGACACCTGTCGCCGCGTGGCCTCCATCCGCTGTTGTAACGCCACTACGCTCTTCCCCAGGTGGTCGTCCAGTGGCCAGGTCCAAGGGCAGCCGCATCTCTCGGCCAAACATCATCCGGGCGGGAATGTAACCTGTGGCTTCCTGTTGTGCAGACCGGTATGCCATCAGGGTAAACGGCAGACACAGGTCCCAATCCTTCTGGTCAGAGCTGCAGTACTTGGCCAGTTCTTCCGCCAGCGTCCTGTTAAAGCGCTCCACCTTGCCATCACTCTGGGGATGGAGCGGGGTGGTGCGCGTCTGGTGGATTCCCAGCAGCTCACAGCACTGTCGGAACACCCTCGACTGGAACTCCCGGCCCTGGTCTGAGTGCAGTTCTGGCATGCTAAACCTGATGAAAAACTCTCTTACCAGTACTCCAGCTACAGTTTCTGCCTCGTAGTCTGGAATCCCATACGCCTCTGGCCACCGCTACCCTCTCCATGGGTGCGCCAGATTGGTACAACTGCAGTGGTTCTCGGTAGCGGTGCGCTGGTTCCTTCTTGGCAGCGCAACTGTGGCACAGCTTGCACCACTCCTCCACATCCCGTCTCATGCCGATCCAGTAGAGGTGTTGGCGCAAATGGCACAGCGTCGTAACCCAGGTGCCCACCAGAGACGCCAGCATGAGCTTCCTCCAGCAGCTCGGCTCGCAGGGAGAGAGGCACCACCAGCAGCCACGAACGTTCGTGCGTCACTACATCCTCTCAGCCCCTCTGCAACACACCGTCCTGTACACGCAGCGTCTCCCACTGCTCCGCCAAGGCCTTGGTGACAGGACTTTCTGGCGACAGTTCCTCCCTACGTGGCTGCTCGCCCTCCTCAAGCCACCTCAACACCGGGGCAATGTCAGGGTCGACATGCTGGGCGTCTTTCCACCACTGGCTGGTCTCACTCGGTCCGCCTTCCACCCGTATCCACTGACAATTGACTTGCTCTCGGCGCGAGCAGTGCGAGCACCCCACGTCACATGGCCGGGAACTTGAGCTGTCCGCGTTGCCATGGTTACGTCCCGGGCGATGCACCACTCTGTAGTTGTACTCCTCCAACTAGCTTAGCCACCTCCACAGCTGTCCTTCTGGGTTCTTCAGAGTCTTTAGCCATTTCAGCGCCACATGGTCGGTCCTGATGACAAACTCAACTCCATACAAGTACAAGTGGAAGTGAGCCAAACTCCTCACTATAGCAAGCAACTCCTTCCTGGTGATGCAGTAGTTCCGCTCAGGCTTGCTGAATTTGGAGCTGTAATAGGATAGTACATACGCCTTACCTTCCTTTACCTGAAACAACATTGCTCTAAGGCCCTCTGCGCTTGTGTCAGTGTCGAGGATGAAGGGGAGGCCAGGATCAGGGAAGGACAGCACCGGAGCACTTATCATCGCCGCCTTCAGACCACTAAACGCGTCCTGGCAAGCTTCATTCCAGGTGAAGCGGACATTCTTCCTTGTCAGCTGATGCAGGGGAGCAGCAAGGGTGGCAAAGCCTTCCACGAACCTGCGGTAGTAGCTGCACAGGCCAAGGAAGCTTTTCACGCTCGCCACCCACGTCGTGACTGGCCAATCCGCTACTGCTGACACCTTGTTAGGGTTCGTGCGCACTCCACCTCGCCCCACAACATGGCCCAAGAACGGCACTTCATGCTGGAAGAAGGTGCATTTCTTCGGGTTCAGCTTCAGGTTCGTCTCCCACAGACGGGCCAGCACCACCTCCAGACGTTGCAGCTCCTCCTCAAACGTCCTTGCGAACACCAGAACGTCGTCCAGGTACACTAAAGCTGCCTTCCACTACAACTCTGCTAGCACCTTCTCCATGAGCCGCTCGAAACATCCAAGGGCGTTGCACAACCCGAACAGCATCACCCGGAACTCCCACAATCCCTGCCCGAAGGAGAACGCCGTCTTCTGCTTGTCTGTCTCTGCCATCATCACCTGGTGGTACCCCGACTTAAGATCCAAGGTGGACAACCACTGAACACCAGCCAGAGCGTCCAAGGTGTCGTCTATCCTGAGCAGGGGATAGGAGTCCCTTATCATGACGTCATTCAGCGCCCAGTAATCTACACAGAAGCGCTTGGTGCCGTTGTAGCCAACGAATATAAATACTATGAGAGGAAAGCTCGCTAGTGTTCAAGATAGAGACGGGCAGAAACCGGTTCCGGAACCGGTTCCGGCGATTCCGTCGAGAGAACTAGGGAACCGGTTCTCTGCTTGTGGAACCGGTTCTTTGGAAGCCAATGGAACCTCTAACGCCTCGAGAGTCGAGACTTTTCGAGAGGCTGTGGGCAAGAAAAGGCTGTGATTGGCTTTCATGGATGTTGCCATCATGCGGCTTATCATTTCCTGCGCAAATGATTGGTCGCGAGCTCGTGACGTCACAATTTTAGTGGCCACATATATACCTTCACTCTCCCCGACGCCTCAGTCGAGTCAAAGCTTTCAGGGGGGGGGGAACCCGTGCTGTTCATCAGCACGTATATGAACTTTTCGATGTAATAAAGATAAGTACTTACAAATATTTCGGCAAAAGAGTATAACATCCATATATTGTTTGCAATTATTCCTACACAAACAACGTCAACAAGTTGAACTTGCATTGACAATGCATGTATGGCGATTCCTCCCATTGGTACAGATAATTATTAAGTGGTATAGAACTCCGTAACTACACCAGCGGAGGCGTCACTCAAACAAACCTAAACACTTCGATCTCTCTTGTATAATAATAATGAAATAATGATAATAATAATAACAATAATAATAACTAAGAAAGAAAAAAAAAAAAGGGAAAAAAAAAGGTGACAGGCACTGGCAGTGGCAGCGCTCGAGGCTCCTCCGTCAGCAGAGGAACATGAGGTATAGCATGATCGAGAAAGCAGCGGCTCCCAGCCGCTCCCTGGAGTCGGCTTCCTGACAGCCAGCCTGGTGGTAAGCGTCACGCGAGAATCGTCCAGGACTAAGGGAGCCGGCACCGGCTCTCTGATTTACAGAGAGAACCGCTAAGCGATCTCTTACCGGCTCCAGTGCCGGAAGAGATCGCTTAACGGTTCCAGGCGTGAGTAGTAGGTGCTGCGCGCGGGGCTGAGCACTGATTTACTTTACGGAACCGCCGGAAAGAATCTACAGCTTCAAGAGGTAGGGAGCCGGAGGACGGAGGTCATGGGGTACCGGTTCCGGAACCGGTTCTCGCGATTCCGTAGACACTCGGAGCCGGAACCGCCGATTCCCAAAATAACGGTTCTTGCCCGTCTCTAGTTCAAGAGTAACTGAGGCGTGCGCCTTGTGGTTGCCAGTTAGCTTATTTCACACCAACGCCACCTATGATCGAGTGCAAACAACTCTCAAACCGCGTGCTTTGAAAATCGTCTCAGTGCTACCACTGCCTGGTTGTGGTATTTCATATCGTATGGTTATCTGAACTACTGATTGTTACTGATTGATGACATGCTCACCACATATATTGACTTCCAACTCTCCTTAATTAGGTACCGCTATTCCTATTAACTCTTTCTGCTATTAGAGGTTACTGTAGGCATGTGTATATTATATATTTAACAAATAGTAGGACAAAAAATAACCAGCAAGACTATGAGGGAATAATAAATTTTTAGGTGCATATGATAGTATATGGAAATCCTATTCTCACTGTATAAACAATTGCTCATTGTTCCAAGTAAAGAAAATGTTCACTTCATACAAAGGCTTATAACATCAGTAAAGAAGTAAAAATATCTAATATACACATGGCCAAAGGTACATACACAGTATGTGTGTATGTACCTTTCTTTTATGTGTTGAATCAAGACATAATAAAGGTAGCAGAAAAAAAAAACACTGGTTTATTTGTTTATTTATTTTTATTTCATGTTTAGTATCTAAATATGATATTCAAACAATAATGAATACTTAAATGTAATAATCATGCTGTGTCTCGTCATAATTGTTGTTATCATTATTCTTAAAATGTTGAAGATGAAAACTGTAAGGGAAACTGTCTTACATGATAAAGGTGTTAACCTGAGGAAAGACACAAACAAAAAAAAAAAAGGCTCTGAGAAAATACTAACAAGGTGGGAGAACCAACTGAAATGTGTCTTAACCCTTCTCTTCCAAAGGAATTACTTTGAAAAAAATAAGACATGTAAAGTTAAAAAGTATATATATATATATATATATATATATATATATATATATATATATATATATATATATATATGTGTGTGTGTGTGTGTGTGTGTGTGTGTGTGTGTGTGTGTGTGTTTGACATGAGTCACACACTTTTAATTTCAAACTACACCAAATGTCATGAATTGAAGATAATTAATAACATTAATAATGAAATACAAGTAAAGTATGAATAAATACCTGTTCAATAAAATTAAGTTCCTTAGTTAAGCATCTCTTTAGTTCTGCATTTTCTTTTTTTAACATCTTCTCTACTCTAAAGACACTCAAGGTAGTTAAACCCCATGGAAATTAACATTCGTCAAAAATATAGGCAGAGTGTGTGTGTGCAACACCTAAGCTTACCTTTGTGTTTGCTACTTCATACAGGTGAAAGCACTACATAAAAAGAAAAGTTTTTTTTTTCTAATCTTACACCAGTCTCACAATACTTTTGTTTACCTCATCTGATAAAATTACTGATCACTAGTAATTGGAACACCCACTATAGCTGGCAAAAAATAATCAATAACTTGATAGAACTTTTTTTTATATATTTATCCATTTTTTGGCGGGTGAAAGAAGCCCCATGTAGATAGTTTATAAGGCAATACTGTGAATTTCCCTCTAAACGTGACACCTTTCCCTCCTCGGAGTCATTTTTTCCCATTCTCCTAACATGAACAATGAGTTACTGGTACACACCTCACAAAACAAATAACAGGGATTAAAGTTTATTTTTATATCACTTTGCAGCATAGTACAGTACCTCTGTTCCTCCTTTGGTAAATGATGAAGTGATAGGTGTGGATGTGTGCCTTTGTTTGAGTGGCACAGGATACACGTCGGCCCTCGTGAAATCTTCATTTCTTATAATTGCTGCAATATGTTGTTAAGGACTTGAAAGGGATGTTGTTGTTGTTGTCAGGGCCGCGAAAATCTTTAAATCCTTATGAGCCCTGGAGTAGTCCTGTGTGGATATCACAGGCGCGATAGCTGGCCGGTCTTCCTCAAGAGGGCACAGGTAAGGCGAAGGACAGCAGATTGCCGGGAGGGATGGACACCTGAGGCCGCCAGGAGGGTAAGCAGGTCGAGTGTTGTGATGCCCAGGGCAGAGAGCCAAGAACGTAATGCAGTGCAGTGGAGGTAGAAGCGTGGGCAGTAGAGCAGGAAATGCTCAATGGTCTCAGGGATAGTCCTACACCAAGGGCAGATGGGATCAGGAGACAGACGTAGGCAGTACAAGTGTGCGGCGATTGTTGTGTGTCCCACGCGGATGCGGACGATGGCGACCACTTGCAAGGGATGAGCAGCTGGGAAAGCTGATATTTAAATGATCAGTAATACAAATATTTACTGAAAATTTAAAACACTACATTACATTTTCGATTTGAAAACATATGTTTACATTTATCAGTTTCGTATACTACCACATATGTCATGTAGGAAGAGAAAATCTAATATTTCAGGGATCTCAAGTCGAAAGTAAGCGACGACGAGTCTCTCTAGGAGGGAATGAAAACACTACTATACTTGCCATCCACCACAATCTAACATTGTCACAGACGTCACAGGTAAATCTGTTAAGTCACTTAAGTGTAAAAAAATTGTTGGTAATTTTTTATAACAAGTCTATCCCTCCCTTCCCCTCCACCCCCCCCCTAAACAAGCTTGGGGGCCTGTGGGGAATCGGGGGTTTTGATGGGGAAAATAAACGCAATACACTATGAGCATTAAAAAAAAAAAAAAAAACCGGAAATTTTCCATAATATTTCAAGTTTTTCCAACCTAATCTAACCAAGCATAACCTATTCTATCCTAACATAACCTAATTTCTACTGTAACCTAACTGGACCCCGCCTGCTAGGGCATTACACTAACCTAATGTAACTTAGCCCTCCCTGGACCCCTCCGCTAGGGCATTAACCTAATTTAACATAACCTAATTGTGGGGGCTGAGTCTCCCCTGGACCCCACCCCACACTAGGGCATTAACCTATCATAACCTAACCTAAGCTATCCTATACGGAGGGGGGGGTCAGCCCCAAGTGAACCTCCCATTAGGGTGTTAACCTAGGCTAGTGCTAACAAGGAACCTAAAAAATGATAACGTTATGCCTCTCGAGTGACAGCGCGTGATTGGAGGGATTAGCTCTATAGATACCATGAAATCCTTATATGCCGCTACCCACAAATCCCTGTTTATACCCACAAATTTGTTATAAACAATTGAAAGTCATTTCAGTGTTTACTCTTGACTGGTGCAGAGCTCGCTGTACTTAGAAATTGACGGCCAAACTAGACGCTTGCGGCTCATTTTTTTTTTTTTTTTTTTTTTACGGCAAGGTCACATAAGCCTGCTACATATGTGAGTTTTGTGTTTGTACGTGAAATGGACCTTTAAAAAGATTAACTAAATTGTTTTATAATACGTGAGCGCCTATGGCGATGTTGAGACCAAATAATAGAGGTGAATAGAGCCTTAAGATCCCAGGTATCACTTCCCCTGTCACATTTTCCTACTTTATAAGGTATTATAGGTAATATACCCAGTATTCATTAATACACAATAAGCCAGATAAGCCGTTACACCACTAGTGACTGCTTGTCATTCAGTAGTTACATTGGCAGAGACATTTTTGCTGTGGATTCCCTCGAATTGTTGCACTGTCAAAGAGGCCATGATGTGTGTTCGTTCGCCCAAAGTTTTCAGAGTACCATCATTAAAAAATATACCCAAATCTTCCGCAATGTTGCTATAACCTTATGTCATTATCAAGCAACAGTGCAAATATCCTATCATATTTATATTTTACAATTAATGTGCTAAGATAATACGTAACCTACGAGATTCTCACGTAACTGAAAATCAAAGTCGGAGTCACAAGCTTTGAAATGAGTAGCGTGAACAAGTGTGAACCGTGGTCCAACCAGATTGCGTAGTCCCAGATGTTTCGAAAGTGCAAGATTCTGTTTTCATTTAATTCAAACTGCAAGGAGAATTCTTATGAATTTCAATATCAGTAAACAGTTGCTAAATGTATTTCCTTTACATGATAATACTTATCATATCTTCATGCTCCTCATAATAGTATATTTTATTGTATTATAACTTACAAAGTTGGCAACTCTGATAGCTGCTGGCAAGTAGCGCAACATTGGCCGTTTGGCCCCATTGTCCGTAATTCTCACAACAGGCCTTAACAGGAGAATGTGTGCCCACATCCTCTAGTGAGTGTGTCCCCCACTCACTCTGATGGTGGCTGCACTAGCCACACTTCCAGCAGAGACCACTAAACTCAGTTCAGGGGGTGATTCTTCTTCTCTGCTGAACTTGGGTGCGGCAAGCTGGTAGGTGGCAGTGCTGCATGGCTGGAACAGCAAAGTTTTTGTGCTGAGTCACTTGGGCGACTCCAGATGTGGTCGCTCCCCCTGTAGTGTACAGGAAGGCCTCAAACTCCATGGCCTTTCCCAACACCTGCTACACATCTGCTGGGTGCCCCTGATTTTATGTAGATCTGCACTTGCTGGTTCCCCAGTCCATCTACAAAAGCATCCCGAGAGAGCACCATGATCTCGTCCAGGGACACTAGATGCAGTGCCACACCAGCAATTTCACAGACTGTGCCAGCTGTGATAGTGACTCACTTGATTGATGCATCTGACTCTTCAGCTGCTCCCAGTACACCTCAACCTGGAACACTCTGCCAAAATGCCTCCTCAGTTCCTCTGTGACTGTGGTGTATGATGCTTGCTGTCATGTGTGCCAGGATCTCCATCACTGGCCCATGCAGGCTGGCCACCAGCTGCAATGCCTTATCTTTAGCACTCCAACCCTGTCCTTGGGTGAGCAGCTCAAACTGTGCCTGGTATGCCTCCCAGGCCACCTGTCTACCAAACTTTGCCAGTCTGTGCAAGATATGTGCTCCACCTGAAAACTGAGGAGAGACAGTAACGGAGGAAAGTTTGAGTGGTGATTGTAGCATCTTCCTGCGGCACATACCATGAATGTGTTGACTGCACCCTTCCGCCTGTGTAACTGCAGAAACTGAGGTCCCTACGTTCTGGTCACGTGTAGAGACGACCCTGCCTTGCTGGCTCAGGACACTCAGGCCGCTCCCACATGCCAACAGACTGCTTTTTGAGAGAGTGCTGTAGTCTCATCATCTCCTTTACATCTTCCACCTTGGTCTCGAAAGTCTCAGTGCATCCTTTGTACTCTCATCTCAATGCCACCAGCTCTTTCTTTACTTCTGACATCTGCATCAAGTCCATTTTTAGTGACATTTCACTTGTTTCTTGTGCCACTTCGTTCATTTTATGTGGCAACCCAGCGCTCAAGTTAAAAAATTTTTTTTTCATTCCTGCTCACGGTCTTCCAGCCTTTCACTGTTTCTCGATTTTGAGTCAACCATGGTTGTTTGTGACCGGCCACTCCACTAGCCAAAACTTCATAGCTTGTATACCGAACTCCTGACACCAACTGTTATGACACCCATCCCCACAATCTCTACAGCCACAACAGGAATTCTACCACTTATCACAGCGGCTGTCCAGGAGACAAGGGACAGGACAGCAACATACACGCGAAGATGAAGGTGTAGATCCATTGGCTAGTGAAAAGCAAGGCACGAACACAGGTACCATGGCAGTCACAAAGTCACAAAGTTACTGGCCAACTCACACAGACAGAGAGGGGCAGCAGTGATATACTGGGCACAAATCCTAGATTTACATGCACAGAACTTAATTAGTAAACATGGCACCATTATAGGGTACTTGCAATATAGGAATACGTACTTGATAGTAGCAAGAGTGTGGCGGTGACGAGATAGCTGCGGAATGCAGCAACAGCAACATGTCTCTCTTGCTTCAGCTGCCTGTCTTCTCTGGGACTGGACTGGAGATTGACTAGCTGACTGCTGCTAGAGATCACTCCAAGATGGGTCGGACTCACGCTGACTGGCTGATCTCTGAGCCAATCATAGCCAATCTGAGCCTGCCCATCTACCTGCGACTTCCGGCAGCCATGGAAGTTCCTGCTTACAGCCACCCACATTTTTGCCAATCATCAGGGTTGCCACTGCTATCTTTACTCTCTCAGGGTGTTGCAGCAATCTATTTTCTTTTTAGTGTGTGTATGTATGTGTGTGTGTGTGTGTATTTACCTAGTTGTAGTTTTACAGGGCCTGGGCTTTATGCTCGTGTGGCCCCGTCTCCATATCTACACTTATCCAATCTTACTTTAAAAGTATGCACACTTGTTGCAGACACTACTTCTTCATTTAAACTGTTCCACATCTCAATACATCTTTGCGGGAAACTATATATTTTTTAACATCTCTCAGACATCTTCCTTTTCTTAGCTTTTTACTATGCGATCTTGTGCTTCAAATGTCATATTCTTCTCTCAGGATCAGTTTCTCATTATCCACTTGGTCCATTCCGTTGATCAATTTATAAACTTGTATCAGATCTCTCTCTCTCTTCTTGTTCCAGGGTTGGTAGATCCATAGCTTTTAGTCTCTCCTCATATGTCATCCCTTCAAATTCTGGAACCATTCTTGTAGCCATTTTTTGTAGTCTCTCCAACTTCCTTATGTGTTTCTTTTTATGAGGGGTCCACACTACTCCTGCATATTCCAATCTGGGTCTTATTATAGTACTTATCAATTTCTTCATCATTTCTTTGTCCATGTAGTGAAATGTCCAATATTCCTTAGCAAATTATATGTGTGTGTATTTACCTATTTACCTATGTGTATTACAGGGCCCGAGCTAAGCTCTCTGTGTCCTGTCTCCTTGTCCACTCCTGTCATATCTCTCTTTCATTTGATTGACACACACCATAACAAAGACATCACTGCTCAGTTTATTCCACTTATCAATACTACGATGCGGGAAACTGTACTTTATCACGTCATTTGGACAGATGTCCTTTATTAGTTTTTTCCATGTCCTTGGAGGTAATTACTTGCGGTCACCTTTATCAACTCTCTGTCCAGTATGTCAATTTTGTTCACCAATTTATACATAGTTATCATGTCTCCTCTTGTTCTTCTCTCTTCTAGTGTGGTCAGCCCCAGCTTCCTCAGTCTTTCCTCATAGTCTAATTCCCTGAGTCCTGGTACCATCCTTGTTGCCAGCCTCTGTACCCTTTCCACCTTCTTCACATTTTTCTTCATATGCGGTGACCAGACGCAAGCTGCATATTCTAACTGGGGTCTTATTAAGGTGCATAATATCTTCTTCATCATTCCTTCATCTAGGTAGTGGAATGCAAGGCCAATATTTTGAAGCATGTTGTATGTTTTCCAAATAATTTGTTAATGTGTTTCTCCGGTGACAGAGTGTTTTGCACGGTTACTCCTAAGTCTTTCTCCTCATTGGTCTCTTTAATTTTCTCATCACCCAGCCTGTAATCCCTGTTTGGTCTGTATCTACTTCTTCCCATTTTCATAACATGGGTCTTGTTTATATTAAATTCCATCTGCCACTCTTACTCCACTCATATATTTTATCAAGATCTTCCTGTAACTTGTTACAATCTTCCACATTCTTTACTCTCCTCATAATTTTAGTATCGTCCGCAAACATGTTCATGTAACTGTCAATTCCTACTGGCATATCATTAACATAAATCAAAAACATGATGGGACCAAGCACTGACCCTTGTGGAACTCCACTGGTTACCTTCTTCCACTCGGACTTCCTTCCTCTCACCACTGTTCTCATTTCTCTTCCCACTAAGTAATTTTCCATCCATTTTGCTAGTTTATCATTTACTCCTCCAATCTTCTTTAGTTTCCACATCAGTCTATTGTGTGGTACTTTATCAAAGGCCTTTCTCAAGTCCAGGTAGATAGCATCCACCCATCCCTCTCTATGTTGTAGTATGTCAGTCACTCTTGAATAAAAACATAATAAATTGGATACGCACGATCTTCCTTTTCTGAAACCAAACTGCCTTTCACTCAGAATGTTTTCACTTTCTAGATACTCACTCCACTTAGCTTTAATTACTTCTTCACATACCTTGCACAATATACTAGTCAACGATACTGGTCTATAATTTAACGGTTCCATTCTACTACCATTCTTATATATAGGCACAATGTCAGCTCTTTTCCACTCTTTTGGGACTAATCCTGTTCGTATGGAGGTTTCCACAATATCAAATACAGGGTTCAACAATTGATCCTTACATTCTTTTAGCAACCTCCCAGATATGCCATCAGGCCCCATTGATTTATTAATATCCAGATTGCTTATAATTTTCCTTACATCTTCCTTAGTAACCATGATGTCCTGCATTTGCTTTATTTCATTGGCCTTCTCCCATAAAATGCTCCTCCTTTGTAAACACTTTGCAAAAGTTGTCGTTCAAAATTTCAGCTATATCTCTAGCATCCTCATATACTTCTTCCCATTTTTACCTTTTCTATTGCCTCCCTTTATTTAGTTTTCCATTTATGAATTTGTAAAACATTTTGGGTCACTATCACAGTTTTCCACCACCTCTGTTCATATTCCTTTTGTGCTGTTCTCCTTACTTCAACATATCTATTCCTTGCTGTTTTGTAAACTTCTCTTGATAATACATCACTGTTTTTCTTAAGTTTCTTCCATGCCTTTTCTTTGTTCTTTTTGCTTCTTCACAATTTCTATTAAACCACTGTTTATTATTTAAAGTCCTCTTTCTGTGATATGGCACAAACTTTTCACAGCAGAGTTATATAAATCCATAAATTTATCGTATTTCAATTGCATATCCCCTTCCTGGTATACCACGGACCAGTCAATTTCATTAAAGAACTCCCTTATATGGTTATAATTTGCCCTAATATAATTTAATTTTTCCTCCTGTGTTCCACAATCTTATCTGTGCTTAATTCCGTATCCAGCTCAAAGCTTAGGACATCATGATCGCTTTTCCCCAAGGGACATTCATGTTCAATTTCCTCTTTTAGAGATGCCCTGGTAAATACCAAATCCAACCTTGCTGCAACATCTTGTCCCCTGCACCTTGTTGGTGATCTCACCCACTGTGTCATCAAGTTATTTGTTGCTACCTTTAACAATTCCTCTGCCCACTCACCACCGTTCACCACTTGTAGTCTTCCCACACTATTTCTTTACAATTAAAGTCTCCGACTATCATCACTCTATCCTTTCTGATGAGTTCTTGCTTCATTCTGTCTAGAGTATTTCTCATCACCATTTGATACTGTTCATATTCCCAAGCACTGGTTCTGGGTGGTATGTATACTGTTATAATATTAATGTCCTCTTGCCATCTGTTATAAGCATACTTATCACTTCCTCATTTCTCTTACTATAGTTCACCTCCTTCACTATCAGATCTTCCTTAGTAAGAACCATTATACCACCACCTCCTTTATTTTTCTATCATTTCTCCATACTTTGTAGTGTTTTACATCAAACCAGTCTAGCTTTATTTTGGGCCTTAACTTTGTTTCCACCACACACATTATGTCCGGTTCATTGTTTCTTAGGTAATCCATACATTCTAGCCTCTTAGACAGAAATCCATCTATATTCGTGTAAGTCACTTGAATTCCATTCCTAGTCTCTTTCTTCCATGTTTCTGTCATGTAATGTCTATTCATCTGTTTTATCCACCACTTCTTAGCCTCCCATTTCTCATCCTCCAAAAACTTGGTCTTTTCCTCCTCTGTTCTTATGTCATTCCTCTCTCACTTCAGTTACAAGCTCTTTCATTTTCATCCGTTCATCCTGTGACATATTTCTTCTTATGTAAATTGTTTTGGTTTCCTCAGAGTCCTTAAGTTTCCAAGCCCTCCTCAGCAAGGCCTCAGCTGCCACCTGAGACTTTAATTTCAATTTTAATGGTCTATTTTTGCCTTCCTCAAAAGCTCCTAATCTAACACTTTCTTCTACCTCAGCATATAGGTCTCTTCCTCTTCTGAGATCTTATTCAGTAAAGACTTAATCCTGTCATTTTCCTTATCTCTCCTATCTTGCCAGTTCCTGTTTGTTTCCTCCTCAATCCTGTTATGATCACGCATTTTTTTTTTTTTTCAGCAATATCTCTCACACATACTCATTTTCCTTTAATGCCTTTACCATTTCACTCTGTGTAATCACTTTATTTTCTTCTTCCTGCTTTTTCACTATCTCCTAAAGAACTTTGTACTTCCTGGTGTTCTTGCTTCACTTCTTTCATCTTAGCATCTATTATAGTAGAAATTCCTCAATTTTTCATTTCATGTTAGAGACAGGCATCCAGTGGATATATTTATGGTCATTAGGATTGGTTCCACCTCTGATATTCTCAAAATGTTTTTCCCATTATATGCCAAAGTAATTTTTCAATACGTGAATTTTGGAGGTGTAGTTTTCATTAAACTTCTTTGTATTTACCTTTCCATTTACTTTACTACACGTTGTTATACATCATTTTGTAGCCTAGACAATAGGCTATCAGATGATAATCCCTTTTTTGGAAAACGACCCACATGGTATGTACACAATCAAATCAAGTACCATCAAATTCGTGATTTTCGCACCTTTTCAAGATAATTAGCAAATGACCTAATTAACTGTTTGATTCACTCCTATTCCAATATGTTTTTGAATCTATAGAATCTAGGGAAGTTTTTGAAAATGGTAGATGTGTGACATATTCATCAAGAGTGTAGCTGTAAGGAGTCAAATTAGACCCATTTTCTTGAAATTTTCAAAATCGAGAAAACTTCACATATGAATCAAACTATACTTTCAAAGCATTTTACTCCATATTGTCCATGATATATCCACTGTATTGTAAATTATTAGGCTTCTAGGCAATGTATAATAAACTATTCATTTTCATCCACGGTGCATGTACCCTTGCATTTACAAAGAGTGATACATGTCTTGTGCCCAGCTCGAACGCAACCACACCTTTTCCCACACACTGTTTTGCAAGAACAGCTAATGAGTTCCTTACATCTCTGGAAGTCTCAAGGTCATCAAATTTGGACGAAGGTCACCACCATCATTCACTATCCATCCACTTGATGTTACTTCAGGAAGATCTTGTACGGGAGTTAAGGCTTGTTTCCAAACAAGGGACTGGTAGTTGGCCCTTTGAATATGTAAATCAAGTGCATCCTTCGTTTAGTGCGTCCAGTGATTTCTTACTAGCGAGGAACATCTCTTTACGAACTTGATTTATCTCTGTAATTCCTGTTCCTCTCAGATAAAGTTGGCAAACAAACTTTTCCACCTGTTGCAGTATCTCGGCATTTATATCTTTAGAGCCCAATTGAAGAAGATATGAAGCAGAGGAATCTTCTCTAAATATCTTCCATGCAGTCTTCTTTCCAATGGATGCAAACTGACTGACTGTGTCACAGCCAGTCAGGGCATGAAATGGAATGATCGTCTTGAGCTGAAGTTCACTAAGTTCAATCTTGTGCACAGGAATGAATGGTTTCTTTGATTTAAGTCCAGTGCTCATCCATACTTCTGGAGGGAGAGAACTCCTGTGCCCTAAAGCCAATACAAGAACATCAGTGTCTCTGCACTGAATCACACATCTCTGGTACCCCTCTAATAAAGCATCTTTAGCATGTAGAACTATCCTGTCGGCTTCCTCATGGTTAGAGTTCAAGGAATGGTTCTTTCTGTCTGAAGAAGTCCACACTTTCATCACATCAACAAATCCGCCAGATATCACAAGTTCTTGTGATGGTTGCAGCTCTGGTGCCATCTTCACAGTCTTCTGAAAGAAATGAAGCCAAGTCAGCCTTATTCAGAGATTAAGGAATGATTGGAAGTTTGAAGGCAGCTTAACATCTCTTGAACTGATAACTCGTCTGATTGGTCGGGTTTTTCCAACTCGCTTTTCTCTTGTGTCACTTGATGGACATGTCTTGATACCTATCAAAGATAACATCTACCCTCAGTAGACGGAACCAAATCGCTTCTTGATGCTGGAACAGAATTCATCAGAGAGATCTCCAAAGGTAACTGCTTTCTCAGGCTTTCCCATCGCCTGTATCTGGGCTTCATCAATGATCAGACATCTTAGTTATACTCTCTCAGACTTTTGGGATTTCTATATTCTTGATCAAAAGGTCTTGAAGTTGTGCCTTGTCCGTTGAATGTAATTTCTGCTTTGTGCTCGCCAAAGCCCGTGGAATCTTTGCAAGTTCATGCTTTTGGCAAATGATACATTTGCTAATGGTTGACTGAGTAGCTCTCTTTCTTTTGACACTAGCAGCTGGCTCCATTTTCTGGAATAAAGTGCATTTCAACCACCATTTAGTTAGGACAGTAGGGGGCAGTAGGTTTAATATGTTTTTCAAATTACAGTATATGCATATAGATTACTAATGGACATTCCTAATGCACGAAAGAGAATCAGCTGGATAGCCACAGACAGGCATCAATTACAAGAGTATCCAGTAGTATGGCTTATAGCTATAAGTACATTTAGTTTAGATCATCCTGTAGGAATTATTATCAACTACATTCATAAACATAACCAACATATTGACCTAGCAAGTTCATGTGTATTTATGTATGTGTAGATCAACACATGTTCCAAAGATCACTCACTTTAACTATGGCTTTCATACAATATCAGATTATCACTTCACATATTTCCTACACATTTACAATTTTTTCTCCTTCAAACATTTTCAGTGTTTCTCATCATGGAAGGATATATCTTCTATATACCCATCCTGAAATTAAAGAATAGAGAAACCATTGTACATTGCACTATTAATTCAGTTCTCCAAACAAGGCCATAGATTATCAGTAGATGCATTCATTGCCTAGAAGCCTAATAATTTACAATACAGTGGATATATCATGGACAATATGGAGTAAAATCTTTGAAAGTATAGTTTGATTCATATGTGAAGTTTTCTCATTTTTTTTCAAGAAAAATTCTAATTTGACTCCTTCAGCTACACTCTTGATGAATATGTCACACATCTCCATTTTCAAAACTTCCTAGATTCTATAGATTCAAAACATATTGAATAGGAGTGAATCAATCACTTAATTTCATTTTCTAATTATCTTGAAAAGGTCGAAAATCACTAATTTGATGGTCTTCCTTGACCCCCTTTTGTACATACCATGTATCTTTTCATTATCATCTGATCCTATTTCTCTCTGATGTTTCAACTAAATGGAAAGGTTTTTTTTTCTCACCTCCTTCACTATTGTTCCACTTTCATATAATGTCACACCCTTTTGAGAATATCTCATCCACCATATCCTAATCACCACCCCATGTTCTACCAATATCCACTATCCTGTCTCTAACATGAAATGATTTTTAAATCCATTTCTAGGGCACTTATTCAAATCCATTTCCCCTACTATTAGGTTAAGGCATTCCTCCTTCCCCAGGTCCCCTTCAGATATTTTCTTCTCCATTTCGAGGAGGTTAGCCTTCATCTCGTCACATTGTTTCCTTAGCTGTTTGTTTTCTTTCTCCATTTCCACTTTTTCCCTCAACAACTCTTTGTTTTCTATTGTTAACAAATAGATTTCTTTTTTAAAGGACTAGTTTTCCGCTATGACTCTATCCAGTTTTTCTTCTATGGAACTAATGCTTAGAAACTTACTTTCTAATGCCTGAATTCTTGCATCCATGTTGAATTTTTCAAGCCCTCTTGGAGTGGTAACAAAACCTTCAAAGTCCCTGGCTGTGTGTGTGTGTGGTATTTATGTGTGTGTATTTACCTAATTTACCTAATTGTAACATACGGGAAAAGAGCTATGCTCGTACTGTCCCGTCTCCATATCTACTAATGTCCAGCTTTTTCTTAAAATCATGAATATTCCTTGCGTTGACCACTTCCACGTCTAAACTATTCCATGCTTCCACCCTTCTATGAGGGAAGCTATATTTTTTCACATCTCTCCTATAAGTGGCCATTTTTAGTTTTTTCCCATGCCCTCTCGACATTCTTTCATTCCACATACACAGATCTTCCCTATCCATTTTTTCCATGCCAATCATCACTCTGTATATTGCTATCAGGTCTCCCTTTCTTCTGTTTTCCAGGGTCGGAAGTTGCATTCTTTTCAGTCTGTCTTCATAAGTCAAATCTCTTAAGTCAGGCACCATTTTTGTTGCAGCCCTCTGTACTTTCTCTAGTTTCCTTATGTGTTTCTTTAAGTTCGAGCCCACTGTATTGTTGCATATTCAAGCCTCGGTCTTATCATTGCAGTAATTATTTTCTTCATCATTTCTTCATCTAAATATACGAACGCCACTCTTATGTTCCTCAATAAGTTCAATACTTCTCCAATTATTTTGTTTATATGTCTCTCTGGCGATAGGTCATTGGTAATTGTCACCCCAAGGTCTTTTTCTTCATGACTGGTTTTATGTCTTCATTTCCTATCTTGTACATACTCCTGATTCTTCTTTCACTCTTGCCAAACTCTATTTTCTTGCATTTTGTCGTGTTGAACTCCATTTGCCATGTACAGCTCCATTTCCATATTCTGTCCAAGTCTTCCTGGAGTAGTTCGCAATCTTTGTCACATCTCACTTTTCTTAACAATTTTGCATCGTCTGCAAATAGGCTCACATAACTGGACACCCCATCCACCATGTCATTTATGTAGACCGCGAACATTACTGGTGCCAACACTGATCCCTGTGGAACTCCACTCTCCACCAAGCCCCATTCTGATGGTCTGTCCTTAATTATTGTTCTCATTTCTCTTCCTACCAAAAGTCTTCCATCCATTTTAGTAAACTGCCATGCACTCCTCCTACCATTTCAAGTTTCCAGATCAGTCTCCGGTGTGGTACCTTATCAAAGGCCTTTTTTAAATCCAGATATATTCCATCAGCCCAACCATCTCTTTCCTGTATTACATCTATCACCCTCGAATAGTAACATATCAGGTTTGTCGTGCATGAACGCCCTTTTCTAAAACCAAATTGACACTCACAAAGTATGTCATTTTCTCCAAGAAGTCTGTCCATCTATTCTTCACCACCCTCTCACACATCTTAGCTACCACACTTGTAAGTGACACTGGTCTATAGTTCAATGGGTCTCTCTTGTTACCTGATTTATAGATTGGGACAATGTTAGCTCTTTTCCAGTCTTGGGGCACTACACCTTCCCTTAATGAGGCATCAATTACTTCACAAACTTTTTCTGCCAGTTGCTCCTGCATTCTCTTAAAATCCATCCTGATACCCCATCAGGTCCCACAGCTTTTCTCACTTCTAAACTCCCCATCATATTCTTGATCTCCTCCACAGTTACTTGAAACTCCTTCATAATCCCTTTCTGTTCCATTACCAGTGGTTTGTCAAAAGCAGTCTCCTTTGTGAATACCTTCCGAAAGCATCCATTCATAGCCTCTGCCATTTCCTGGGATCTTCACTGCATACTCCATTTACTTCTAAACTTTCAATACTTTTCTATTTTTGATGTTGTTGTTCACATGTCTGTAAAAAGCCTTGGTTGGTCTTTACATTTATCAATTATATCCTTTTCTTGTTTCTTTCTTTCTTCTCTTCTAATCAACACATATTCATTTCTTGCTCTTTTGTAACTTTCCCACTGCTTAATCCGTCTTTTCCTTCTCCACCTCTTCCATGCATCCTCTTTTCTTGTTCTAGCCTTTTCACATCTATCGTTAAACCAGTCCTGCTTTCCAACTTCTATGTTGTCTTATTGGTACAAATTTTTCTCACCTTCTTTGTATATTTTTATAAATTCCTTCCACTTTTCATTTGCTCCTTAGCACTCTTGAATTTCATCCAATTTGTCTCTTGAAAGAATTTCTTTAGGTTTCCAAAATCTGTCTTGGCATAATTCCATCTTCCCACTTTATATTCTTCATTTCTTCTAGATTTCTCTTCATCTATCACCTTGAACTCCAAAACTGCATGATCACTCTTTGCTAAAGGGCACTCCACCCTCATCTCCTCAATGACCATTGGCTCTGTACTAAAGACCAAGTCCAGTCTTGACGATGCTCCTCTCCTCCAAACCTAGTATCTTCTTTGACCCACTGAGTTAACACATTTTCCATTGCCAGTGTCAATAGTGTATTTCCCCATGTTGTCTCTGATCCTTCCATTGACCAGTCCTCCCAACACACCTCTTTACAATTAAAATCTCCCATCATTATAGTTCGTTCACAGCCACCCAACATTTCTTCCAGACATGTTCCTGTATCACTTATCATTTCTTCATATTCCTGTACTGACCATGCATTTGTCTTAGGTGGTACGTACACCACTATGTAGTGCCTCTTTTTCCTTCATTAGTTTCTGCTCTGATCTTTAGCACTTCTGCCTTTCCCATACCTTCTTTCACTTGATCCACCTTTATATCTTTTTAACCAGCAACATCACTCCTCCTCCCATCTTACCTACTCTATTTCTTTTCCAAACATTATATTTCCTTCTCCAACCATCATCAGGTCTTCTCCTCTCTCAGTTTTGTTTCAGTAAGACCCACAATATCTGGGTTCTTGTCCTCAAGTAATCGTTGAGTTCTAAAATCCCGATATCACTCCATTTATGTTGGAATACATTACATTCCGCTCATATGTAAGTTTCTTTAGTCCTTTCTTGCTGTACTTTTCTGGGTTATGAACCACTTCCTCAGTCTCATATCCAAGATTCTCCAGAAAACTCTTTCTTCTCCTCTTCTGTCCTCTCTTCATTTTTTTCAAAGCCTCCTTTCTCAACTCATTTAACATTTCTCTTCCTTTTCACCGAGATCTCTTCTCAACCAAATCTTCCTTGTTGTTTCCTGCTGGGCTAGCCTCCATGACTTCTCCACCAATTCATCTACATCCTTTTGTGACTTAAGTTTGATTCTTATTGGCCTCATACCTTCTCCTGTGAACTTTCCAATTCTATGGAAGTCCTCTATTTCTTGTACTAGATCTTTTCCTCCTCCTGCACCACATTAATGATATTATTTATCACCTTTTTATGTTTTCTCTCTCTCCATTTTACTCGGTGTCTTATCCTCCTCCACACCAAATATCACCACACATCTCTTTTTGTCTACAGTTTCCCTCACCAATGTCTCATTTGACTTAATAACCTTCACCACTTTCTCAGCAATCTTTTCTTCTATGATCTGTTGATCTATAATTTCAGCAAGGCCCAAAGTTTTCTCCCAGACTCTTTGATTTCCTTTTCCAGACTTGCAACTTTGTAATTTACCTCCTTTCTTTCCACTTCCTGACTTTTTTTCCATTCAGCCTGCTTCTCCATCACTTTTCCTAAAGATTCTCCACATTTGTCGCAATTCACTTTAATTAGCTTAACTTCCTCTTTCAGTACTTCATTTTCTTTCTTCATATCGGCACACTCTTTCATTACATTGTCATAACTCGTTTCCAGGCCCCCATACTTTTCAAACAGTTTTTCAATTTTACCTTCCAACTCCAGAATTTTCTTCACATAAATGCTCTTCTCCATTATTCCTTGAAATCCTGTGAAGTCTGATTCATCTTTCGAATGTGTGTGTGTGTATGTATTTACCTAGTTGTATTTACCTAGTTGTAGTTTTACAGGGCCTGGGCTTTATGCTCGTGTGGCCCCGTCTCCATAACTACACTTATCCAATCTTACTTTAAAAGTATGCACACTTGTTGCAGACACTACTTCTTCATCCAAACTGTTCCACGTCTCAATACATCTCTGCGGGAAACTATATTTTTTTAATATCTCTCAGACATCTTCCTTTTCTCAGCTTTTACTATGCGATCTAGTGCTTCGGATGTCATATTCTTCTCTCAGGATCAGTTTCTCATTATCCACTTGGTCCATTCCGTTGATCAATTTATAAACTTGTATCAGGTCTCCTCTCTCCCTTCTTTGTTCCAGGGTTGGTAGATCCATAGCCTTTAGTCTCTCCTCATATGTCATCCCTTCAAATTCTGGAACCATTCTTGTAGCCATTTTTTGTAGCCTCTCCAATTTCCTTATGTGTTTCTTTTTATGAGGGGTCCACACTACTCCTGCATATTCCAATCTGGGTCTTATTATAGTACTTATCAATTTCTTCATCATTTCTTTGTCCATGTAGTGAAATGCTACTCCAATATTCCTTAGCAAATTATATGTTTCTCTAAAAATTCTATCAATATGGCTTACTGGTTGATTATTTTCTTCCATCGTCACTCCTAAGTCCTTTTCCTTTTTGACTTTCTCCAGTTCTACTCCATCTCCCATCTTATAGATTCCCACAGGTCGTCTTTCACTCTTTCCCATTTCCATGACATGGCTTTTGTTCACATTGAATTCCATTTCCCACTTCTTACTCCATTCCCAGATCTTATTTAGGTCTTCTTGCAGTATTTCACAATCCTCCTTTTGCTTTATAACTCTGCACAGTTTCGTATCATCCGCAAACAAATTTATGTAGCTGTTCACTCCTTCTGGCATGTCGTTAATATAAATGAGGAAAAGTATTGGTGCCAATACTGACCCCTGTGGCACTCCGCTTTCTACTGCTCTCCACTTTGACTTCATATCTTTAACTACCGTCCTTATTTCTCTCCCCCTCAAATAATTTTCTATCCATCTCAATGTGCTTCCTTTTAAGCCACCCTTCTCTAACTTCCATAGTAATCTTGCATGTGGCACTTTGTCAAACGCCTTTTTTAAATCCAAATAAATGCAGTCAACCCATCCCTTTCTCTCTTGTACTCTATCAACTATTCTAGAATAGAAACTCAATAAATTAGTTACACAAGACCGTCCTTTTCTAAAACCAAATTGGCTATTTGATATTAATTTGTTGTCTTCAAGGAACTCGATCCATTGTTTCTTTATTATTCTTTCACACATCTTGCATATTACACTAGTTAGTGATACCGGTCTGTAATTTAAAGGTTCTTCCTTCCTTCCGCTCTTATATATGGGAACCACCTCAGCTCTTTTCCATTCTACTGGTACTGTTCCATTTTCTATTGAGCATTTTATGATGTTGTATATAGGACTTGCTAGTTCTTCCCTACATTCTTTCAGTATTCTGCCTGAGACTTCATCCGGTCCCATTGCCTTTTCTTCATCCAGTTCCTTCATTAACTCTTTTATTTCAAGCTTGGTTACTTTAATCTCTTTCATATAGATTGTCTCTATTACCCTGTGGCCTCTCAAATTTGGATTCTTTAGTAAAGACCTCCTGGAATTTTTTATTTAATAGTTCTGCCATACTTTTTGGGTCTTCCACCATCCCGTTCTCTCCTTTTAACCTTTCTATTGTTTCTTTTGCCTAATTTTTCCATTTATGAATCTATAGAACAATTTTGGTTGCTCCTTACATTTTTCGACAATGTCTTTTCAAGTTCTTTTCCTCTTCCTTCCTCACCTTAACATATTCATTTCTTGCTGCTTTGAAGTTTTCCTTATTTGCTGGATTCCTATTTCTCCTCCACCTTTTCCATGCTCCATCTCTTTTCTCCTTTGCCTTAGCACACCTTGCATTAAACCAATCTTTCTTTCCTTCTTCTTTAGGTCTATATTTTGGGACATATTCTCTGACTCCTGTTTTGTATATTTCCAAAAATAAGTTATATTTGTCTTGCATTGTCTCTGAGTTTTCCATCTCCTCCCAGTTTACATTTCTAAAATAGTTCTGAGATTCTCAATATCAGCCTTTCTGTAATTTAATCGGTCTCCTTTGTATGAATCGTCTCTATCTTCCTTTCCCTCTTCTATATCTATTTATAATATTGCATGGTCACTCTTTCCCATTGGGCACTTATATCTTATATCATCATTCATTTGTATACCCCTTGTAAAAACTAGGTCCAATCTCGCCGGCTCGTCGTTTCCTCTGAATCTTGTGCATTCCTTTACTCTCTGGTCCATCATATTGTCTATCATTAGGTTCAAGAATCTTTCTCCCAGGCTTCTTCCCCCATACCACTTTCATAATTTTCCCAGTCCACTTCTTTACAGTTGAAATCTCCTACTAATATCACTTTTCTCCTTTCTTTAACGATTCTCATTAGACTCCTTATTGTGTCATCTATCATGTCTTTATATTCTTGATTGGTCCATGAATTTGTTTTTGGTGGCACATATGTTACAATGATTGTTAACTCTTTTTTATTAATATGCATCTTAATATACAATACTTCTGCTTTTCCTTCCCCACATTCCATTTAATTTATCACTATCTCTTTCCTTAACATAATCATGACTCCTCCTCCTCCTTTACCCACTCTGTCTCTTCTCCATACATTATACCTATTGTCCAAGTCTATTTTGATTGCCTTATTTAGTTTTGTTTCAGCCAGGCAAACAATATCTGGATTTTCTTTCTTTATGTAATCTCTTAATTCTAATTTACTTGATAAAACCCAGTCTATATTCGTATACATCATTTTTAGTCTCTTGCCTTTATCATTTTTAGTTAAACTTGTTCCACTTTTTTTTTCTTCCTTCTCGTTTATATACCATTTCCTTATCCTGTCTCCTAGAATTCTCCAAAAAAATGCCTTCTTCTCCTCTTCTGACCTTTCATTATTTTTTTTCCCTTACTGCTGCTGCCAATTTATTTATCTCTTCCTTTCTTCCTCATTTCTATTTTTCTTTATATAGATATCCTTGTAGCCTTCTGTTTCTCTAAGTTTTGTTGTTCTATATAATATTTCTTCTGTTGTTGCTTGTGATTTTAGTAGTATTTCAATTGGTCTCGTTTTTCCTTCTTGATATGGTCCCATTCTGTTTATTTCTTCTACTTCCTCTTCCAAGTTCTGCCGATCTTCGTCGTTTAGATTTTTCAGTAGGTCTTTACAGATTTCATTTCTTCTTTTTCTCTTTTTGGTCTATATTTTATTTTTTTTTCTTTTATTCCAAATACGACTACACTCTTCTTTTTTTCTGCAATTTCTGTAACTAAATTTTCTTTTGTCTTGAGGACTCCTATCATTTTGCTTGTCATATTTTCTTCTTTTTCTTTAAGTTGTTCTTGAATCACCTCCTGAAAATCAGCCTTATCTTTCTTATCTTGGACTCTCCATGTTTGTACTTCTCTTTTAATCACGTTCTGTACTCTTTCCTCTTCCTTGTTTACTAGATCTTTCAGCTTCTCTTTTTCTTTCTCGGCTTTACCGAGTCCTTCCATCTGTTTTTTGTAGTTAGCTACTTCCTTTTTTAGTTTTTCGTTTTCCGCTCTTAGCCTAGCTTCGTTTTCTTCCACTTTTTTTTTTTTTTTATCCTTTCTCTCAGTTTTATAAACTCTTTATCCTGTTCTTCATTCACTTTCATTTCCATCTTCTCCTTTATCAGTTTATCTAGTTTATATTCAATATTTGACACTCTTTTTAGTAGAGAAGTAGTCGTTGTATCGAAACCTTTGAATCCAGGCTCACCCACATCAGCATAGTCATCATCAGCTTTCCTACCTTCTCCAATCTCACGTCTGCATTTTGATGGTATCTCTTTTTCGCTTATCATTCCTTAATAATTGATTTCATGAAGAAAAATGAGACCACACTACCTGCCCAGGCCACTGTAAAAACTGTACAACCGGTAAGTAGTGAAGATCAGTTGCTTTTCGGAACGGCGCCAGTGCGTCCTTCCTCTACCGTGTCTCGTGTGTGTGTGTGTGTGTACTAGCACCAGTGCTTCACTGCATGAATCTATAGTACTAGTCATGGAACTTGCCTCAAGTGTGTAGTACAAGTTTATCCTACTCTTTATCGCTCCTCACAGCTGCCCTCACTTAATAATGAACATAAACCGGATGAACAATGCCACTAGACAAGGCTACACAGTCACATCATTCTTCTAGAATGATCTGTGCCCCAAGACCACAAATCATTCTGAATTTGTAGAAAGAGCTTTAAACCTAGAATACATGGAAAAAAATTATAATTTTCCATCTTAGTGAATTTTTAAAGGGGAATTGACATAGAAGAGAGAGAAAGAGAGATGTTCCAAACAATGGTTCCTAGTGTGGACAGGCCTTCAGGAACATCTCTCTTTCTCTCTCTTCTATGTCAATTCCCCTTTAAAAATTCACTAAGATGGAAAATTATGATTTTTTTCCATGTATTCTAGGTTTAAAGTTTTTTTCTCTTTTCTACAAATTCTAGAATGATTAGTTTTTTTTTTTTTTTTTTTTTCTCAACCGGTAAGTAGTGAAGATCAGCTGCTTTTCGGAACGGCGCCAGTGTGTCCTTCCTCTACCGTGTCTCATAGGTGTGTGTGTGTGTACTAGCACCAGTGCTTCACTGCATGAATCTATAGTACTAGTCATGGAACTTGCCTCAAGGCCTGTCCACACTAGGAAGCATTGTTTGGAAACAATTGTTTCCCAACTATTTCCAAACAGTTTGGAAACAGTTTGCAAACAGTCTGGAAACAAAGTTTGCAAACTGTTTCCAAACAATATTTCACGTGTATTTGTTTCCCATCCAGAATGCGAAACACTGTCTGTGTGTGTGTGTGTGTGTGTGTGTGTGTGTGTGTGTGTATGTGTGTATGTGTAGTTTTACAGGGCCTGGGCTTTATGCTCGTGTGGTCCCGTCTCCATATCTACACTTATCCAATTTTTCTTTAAAACTATGTACACTCTTTGCTGACACCACTTCCTCACTCAAACTGTTCCAAGTCTCAACACATCTTTGCGGGAAACTAAATTTTTTAACATCTCTCAGACATCGTCCCTTCCTTAGTTTCTTACTATGCGAGCTTGTGCTTCTAAAGTCATATTCTTCTCTCAGGATCAGTTTCTCATTATCCACTTCATCCATTCCGTTAATCAATTTATAAACTTGTATCAGATCCCTCTCTCTTCTCTGCTCCAAGGTTGGTAGATCCATTGCCTTTAGTCTCTCCTCATATGCCATCCCTTTAAATTCTGGAACCATTCTTGTAGCCATTTTTTGTATCTCTAATTTTCTTATGTGTTTCTTTTATGGGAGTCCACACAACTCCTGCATATTCCAATCTAGGTCTTATTTTAGTACTTATCAATTTCTTCATCATTTCCTTGTCCATATAGTGAAATGCTACTCCAATATTCCTTAGCAAATTATACGTCTCTCTGAAAATTCTATCAATATGGCTTACTGGTTGATTATTTTCTTCCATTGTCACTCCCAAGTCCTTTTCCTTTTTTACTTTTTCTAGTTCTACTCCATCTCCCATCTTATAGATTCCCACTGGTCGTCTTTCACTTTTTCCCATTTCCATGACATGGCTTTTGTCCACATTGAATTCCATCTCCCATTTTTTGTTCCATTTCCAGATCTTGTTTAAGTCTTCCTGTAGTATTTCACAATCCTCTTTTTGTTTAATGACTCTGCACAGTTTTGCATCGTCCACAAACAGATTTATGTAGCTGTTCACTCCCTCTGGCATGTCATTCATATATACGAGAAAAAGTATTGGTGCCAATACTGACTCCTGTGGCACTCCACTGTCTACTGTTCTCCACTTGGACTTCATATCTTTAACTATCGTCCTTATTTCTCTCCCCCTTAAGTAATTCTTCATCCATCTCAATGTGCTTCCTTTTAAGCCACCCTTCTCCTCTAACTTCCATAGTAATCTTTCATGTGGCACTTTATCAAAAGCCTTTTTTTAGATCTAAATAAATACAGTCAACCCATCCCTCTCTCTCTTGTACTTTATCAACTATTCTAGAGTAGAAACTCAATAAATTTGTCACACATGACCAACCTTTTCTAAAACCAAATTGGCTATTTGATAATATTTTGTTGTCTTCAAGAAACTGTGTGTGTGTGTAATTCACTGTTTGATCTGCTGCAGTCTCTGACGAGACAGCCAGACGTTACCCTACGGAACGAGCTCAGAGCTCATTGTTTCCGATCTTCGGATAGGCCTGAGACCAGGCACACACCACACACCGGGACAACAAGGTCACAGCTCCTTGATTTACATCCCGTACCTACTCACTGCTAGGTGAACAGGGGCTACACGTGAAAGGAGACACATCCAAATATCTCCACCCGGCCGGGAATCGAACTCGTCATCTGGCTTGTGAAGTGTGTGTGTGTGTGTGTGTGTGTGTGTGTGTGTGTGTGTGTGTGTGTGTGTGTGTGTGTGTGTATGGCGGAAGTGATGGATCAGTCCCCACACGAGGCTTGCAGCGACAACACCATGTGGTCAGCAAAGAAAACTCTAGAACTTATTGAACTGCTGCATTCATCCCCAGCATTGTGGGATGTGACATGTGGAGATTATAAGAATAAGATGAAGAAGATGGATGCCGTGATGGATATTCTTGATAAACTTTCTGCAGGTGTAATGTAAAATAAAGAGGCTGCTGCAGCAATTTCTACACTCACAGGCATCCTGACGACAACTGAGGTCTGGACAGGAAACACTGTGTGGAAATAGTTTCCAAACAGTTTGCAAACTGTTTCCCAGCTGTTTGGAAACAGTTTCCAAACTGTTTGCAAACAGCTTCCGAGAAACTGTTTCCAAACTGTTTGGAAACAGTTGGGAAACATTGTTCCCAAACAATGTTTCCTGGTGTGGACAGGCCTTGAAGCTCAACTAGTAAATTCCATTCAGAGGAGCGGTCAGAACGGGGATTGCCTTATTTAACACAGCAATGGGCTATCTAATTCTGAAATGTGTGGAAAAGAGAAAAAAAACTTTAAACCTAGAATACATAGAAAAAACTCAAAATTTTTCATCTCTTAGTGAATTTTTAAAGGGGAACTGACATAGAAGAGAGAGAGAAAGAGATGTTCCTGAAGCTCAACTAGTAAATTCCATTCAGAAGAGTGGTCAGAACAGGGATACACATAACTATTGCCTTATTTAACACAGTACTGGGCTATCTACTTTTGGTAGTTGATTCTGGCTTTGCTTCACTTTCTGGGTCTGGAATCATAGGAGAGTGCCGGCAAACATTGGTGGACTGAACTTAGGGGAAGACACAGCTGAGATTTCCCTATGGCCCAACATTTACTTATATAATTCATTGTAAAACTTAAGAAAAAGGGCACCCAAACTGAAATGCATTACATTTTTAGACACATCAGCTATTTAATAAAATACAATGACGTTACCGACTCTGTTGTTTATGAACCTAAGTCCAACGCAATTTATATCTCAAACTAATGGCGCCACAAGCACATCATAATGTTGAGAAGAAAAGCACAGCCACGCTACATTACATTATACTTTCTAAACAAGTTTTCCTTTTTTTTTTTTTGCTCTTCAGCCAAATAAAGAAAAAGATTTCTCATCAAATAAGGATTTTTGTTTTCTATTTTGATACTTAAAATTTTTAAATTTGAAAATATGAATAGTTTGACTAAATTTTATGGATTATTATAATTTGGGTAATGTTTTCATATTTTTAAGCATTATAATAGGCACCAAAACAATCCTAGCCATGCTAATTAAAAAAAGTTATTTTTTTTTTCACTGAACAAAAAAACACCTAGACTCGATTCTATTGTGGGTTGAAACTTGCTTCATTTTGCTAATAACAAATCAGATATCAAAACAATGCCAGTTCTACTAATAAAAGAAATATTCTTATCCCTGTGCCAAGATTTTTTTTTTGTGTGTCTGGTGAGTGACTGCTCCCCTGCCCTCACTCTCACACTCCACCTCTCCCTTCCACATCTTTCTCCTCCACCTCCTCTGGTACCAAGTATCACAAAAATCCATTAAAAAATGCAAAACCCGAGAAAATACATTTAAAGAATTGTTTCTGTAGGAAAAGCAGATGGCAGGGCCAAGCAAGGCAATGCGGGACGGAGCACGAGTGGATCTGGAGTGTGGTGGTGATTGGTGGAAAAGGTGCAGTGGTTGGTGGAGAGGATGCATGACGGAGCAAGAGTGGCGTGGCGATTGGTGGAAAGGGTGCAGGATGGAGCGAGTGTTGACACATGACACATACCTATCTATTAAGAATATTCGTATGTTAATTGCAAGCAAATGATAAATAAATAGAAGGAAGATTGGACTGTGCACAACATTCTTCTGTCATCTTTACTACTACTACTACTACTACTACTACTACAGATAAAAACTGAATATTTTGTAAAGCAATACATATTCCATTTGTTCAATTACAATATATAATTTCTTAACGTTGTAAATGAATTCTACAAATATTTGAGAGGATTTAGATCAGATACATTTAATTTGTACTTTCTTTATTGAGAAGCTTTTATCATGCTGCAAGAGTTTGGGCATTTTCTTTTAACTTTTTGCTACCCTTGGTCAGTATCCCTCTTGCATAAAAAAAAAAAAAAAAAAAAAAAAGGTAACTGAAGATGACTGTAAACTTGGGGCCTGCTTGGGGTTGGAGGCTTCCATCATCCTTCTCTCCAGCTTTATTGGCATTGATACATGGTCACACACATTTCTCACTGTAAATTATAATCACTGAAATATTATTTTTTAGATCATACTATCTACTTGTACTTTTTATTGATTTTGGGAATATATTGGCATAATCACCAAACTGGTGGTGGAAATGAAAACAGAAATGTAAATATGTAAAAAAATAATAATAAATAATAAAAATAAATAAATAAATCCAAACATTTACATGAAAAAAAAAAAAAAAAAGATTGATTTGCAATACATTGCTCCTGTATCAGTGTCTTATGGTCTTTTACTCTTGTCTAATATCAATATTGACAAAACTCTTCCTAATCAAAATTTCACTGATAAACCAAAGGCTTCTCCTTGTAAGGTGCTATACTCAATTTATTAGTGCTACCTTACATGAAAAACATAACTGAATAGAATCACCTTCACACAGACCGTACTTAAAAATTTTAGATAAAATCTCGTATTTGAAGGTGCATGTACTGAACTTACTGGAGGATAGACTTAGATCCCAGGTGACATTGCAGACTGTTGCTGATAGTGGCTGGGTCCATTTGAAACTATGCATTTTGAGTATGATGCAATGGACAAGAGTGTAATGTAACAAAAATGCACTGCAAGTGAATAGGTCTATTGCTGAAAACTATGAGACCAGTTATACATTATTAAAAAATGTTAGTAATGGCATGAAATAATCATGAAGTTGTGACCATCTTTATGAATAATATTATACTAAGCATCAGATGTACAAGTATGGTTTACATAGGTGAAAAATTAAAGAAAAACATAAGAGATGGAAGTAGTTTATATTAGTTACTTAAAAATGCCTGAAAATGAGAACTGATGTTGAAACTTATGAAAATATATGCAATGGATTTACCATATCAAGTAAAAGAGAAGGAATGAAATGTAGAGTGGCTGACTAGTTGTGACATACACAGTGGTTTGATCACAAAGAAAAAATAGTACAACACTAGATGGCTGGGTGTATATGACTAAGCCAGGCATGGCAAGTTAGATTTCCATTACCGTATTTGATGGCTTATAAGACTTCCATTACCATATTTGATGGCTTATAAGAACTTTTCTTCCCTCCATCCCACCCCCCAAAAAAAAGTCAGGAAATAAGGAGATCGATACAAATGACTGAGAAGACGAACAAACAGCAAAATTCAGGAGGAGGTGCTGAAGCTCAAGGTGGACTGGCTGAGGAACAAGAGAGGAAACGTCAACTTCAATGACTTATACGTGACCCTGAGGGAAGGCATGGACTTCCTGCCGGATGGTGCACACCTCAATGAAGTTGGGAACGAGAGGATGTGCAGACAGTTGTGTGAGTGGATGTGTGCAAGGTCCTTTGTATGCATGGGCTCTGCTTGAATGAAGGAGAAGACTGTACTGGAACTAAGAAGAAAAGACACCCAAGAGGCATGATCATGTATAAAATTAGATTGTATGAATGTGAGAGGATGGGGCAATGGAAAATTTGAGGATGTATGTAAGGAGCTGAATGAGTGGAACCTAGATATGGTAGGAATAACTGAGATGCATTTGAGGGATGCAGTGCAAATGGAAGGGAACGAATGTGACGATAGGAAAGGGATGCAGAAAACAGGAAAGGTTAGGAGGGGCCCTACTCCACAGAAAAGTGAGGAACCTGAGAGTAGAAGAACTTGATGTAGGAGAGTGTGGAAAGTGAGGATGTGTTAGTGGCCCGAGTGGAGTATGTGAATGAGTGTGGTATATCTGAGAGGTTAGTGGTAGTGGTAGTGTACATGACAGTGGAAGGTGATAGAGCAGTCAGGGAGAATAGTAGGAAGTATGGTGTGTTGAAGATTGTGAGAGAGCATGCTAGAGAGAAAGTGATTGTTATGGGAGATATGAATGCTCATGTAGGTATTTTAGGTGAACAAATGAATAGGAATGGTGAGTTTGTGAATGAGATGGAGCTAGAGAACCTAAATGAGACTCTGGCAAAAGGACGAGTGACGTGGTGTGCTAGGAACCAGGAGTCTGTGATTGACTACATGCTAGTGAATGGGAGAATGTGTGAGATTTTGGACCACATGTGGATCGATGAAGATGGAATGATTGACATTGTCTTGGACCATAACATGCTGGTGCTGGAATATAAGTTGTATGGAAGAGAAGGAAAGAGTGCAAACACTAATGGGAGAAAGTGGAGGTTGTGGGATGTAGGATGGGAGAACTTCCAGGTAGACTTGAGTGAGCAAAGCTGGGAGGATGAATGTTTGAATGGTGTGGATGAGCTGAATGATAGGTTTGTTGAGAATGTAAATGCAGCAGCCATCCAGATAGGGTATGTGAGAACGGGTGCCAGAAAGCGTGCATGTAAGCCGTGGTGGAATGATGAGATTGGGGATGCCAGGAGAGAGAGAAAGAAACTAAATAGGGTATACAGGCAACTGAGAAAAAAGGAGGCATGAGAGTGAGGAGGCTGAAAGTGAGTACCAGAATGCATGGACTACATATGCGAATCAGCAACGAGTGGTGAAGTGGGAGATAATGAATGGTAATGCTAGGTGTGAGAGAAAGGTGATTCAGTCCCTGAGAGAGAAAGGTGTGGAAGGTGGCTGAGAATGGTACAGATTCCTAAGGGGTGAGGGGATGCCTGACTGAGAAAGTGGAGAGCCTGAGGGTGAATGGGGCACTGGTGATAGACGAAGAAGATATGAGAAGGGTGATTAAAGAGTTTTGGGAAGAGATTGGAGGTGTAGGTGAGGTATTTGGTGTGAGAGAAGGATGTGTGACACTGGAAAGGAAGGATGCAGATGAAATGAATGAGAGAATCAGCAGGGAGGAGGTGGAGAAATGTGTCAGAGGGCAGAAAAATGGGAAGGCAGCAGGGCCAGATAAGATACCATATGAAATGTATAAAAATGGAGAAGCTGTGATTGATAGGATGACTGAGTTATTTAACCAGGTGTGGGAAGAGGAAAGAGTGCCAAGGATGTGGAATGAATGCAGGGTGACTGTTGCATAAGGGAGGATATAAGACCAAGAATGAGTTGAAGAACTATAGACCAATAGCATTATTAAATACAGTTGGGAAAGTCTTTAGTGCAGTGCTGAATGAGAGATTATGCAAATGGATTGAAAGAGCTGGAGTGTTAGGTGAAGAGTAGAATGGCTTCTGGGTGGGCAGGAGAGCAGAAGATAACTTGTTTGTAGTGAATTAAATAATTGAGAGAAAGAAGGATGGTAGTAAATGATACTTAGGTTTTCTAGACATAGAGAAGGCATATGATAGTGTAAATAGAGAAATGCTTGCTAGAGTCCTAGAAAAGATTGAGCACAAAGATGTAGTGACAAACTGGGTGAAGAGTGAGAGAGGAGTTAGGCAGGGTTGCATACTGTCACCAACCGTTTTTACCTTATACACAGAGGAACTGGCTGCCAGAATGAGAAAAATGAATGCAGGAATGAATATGGGAAATGATAAGATATGTGTGATCTTGTATGCAGATGACATTGTAATTATGAGTGAATCAGCAGATGAGTTTCAAAGCTTGTTGAATGCTGTAGATGGGTATGGGAGAGACTTTGGAGTATGTTTTAGTAGTGAGAAGATCAAGGTGATGATTGTGAATAGGTTAGAGGATGAAAGAGGGTCAGTGTGGAGACTGGGAGAGAATGAGGTGCAACAGACTGATGAATACAAGTATCTGGGGATGTGGATGAGTTCAAATGGCTGTGTGAAGGCAAAGAATGAAAAGATAAGCATGGTAAACCAGTGGGTGGGTCAACTAGGAAGCACAGCAAGGATGAGAGCAAGTTAATATGATGTGCTGCGAGAAGTTTGGAAGAGCGTAGCTGTTCCAAGCATTATGTATGGTATGGATGTGATTGTGTGGAATGAAAATGAACTAGAGAAGTTAGAAGTAAGACAGAATAGAGTAGCAAGAATGGCACTGAATGCACCAAGGTCTGCAGGGGAGACATGGGCTGCAGTACTTTTAGAGAGAGACATGTAAAGGCAATGTTGAGGTACAAGGCTAGATTAGAGCAAATGGACAATGCAAGACTAGTGAGAAAGGTGTTTCTATGTAATGTTAGGAGTAGCAGGTGGGGGAAGAAGTCTGTCAAGATGGCAGTAAAGAGTGGCTTGGAAACTAGTTGGGCTTTTCAGCAGATTGAGGGAAGGCATGTTGAGAGTGACTGCAGCATGGTTATTAGAAATGGGGAAGGCAGAGTGGGATGTAAGAAAGTGGAAGAGTGAGATTGACAGAGTAGTGAAACATGTAGGATTGAGTGAATGGAAGAATAAGATGGAACAAAAGAGTACTTTGGAGTGGTACAGAAAGAGGCCCCGATATATGAAAAGTGGTAAGAGGGAAGCCTGGGTGGTGACCTTCTCTTTCGAGCGAGGGCACAGTGTATGGATGTGAATGCAAGGAATTACAGATGGTCTGAGTCACACAGCAAGGTGTGCCAGATGTGTGACATGGGAGAGGGTGCTGGAGTGTGTGAAGTATGCTAGAGACAGGAATGAAATGATGCAAGTGGTGCTGAGGGAATTGGGGAATGCCAGAGTGGAGATGATAGGAAAAGAATGGATGGTGTTGCTGCTGGGATTGTGTGGAGACACGAATGACAAGATGATTGAAACCATGAAGGAATTCCTAGAGAAAATGTGGCGTGCTAGATATGTGAATCAATAAGGTGAATTTTGTTGATTGTTTTCTGTTTGTCATTTTTCTCTTTTTCCTTACAGGAGTGGCTGTTACAAAGGCCTGGCTCAGGAGCATTTCCAAGTCACCTGTAACATCAAGATCAAAATGAAGATCAAGCTGTTATTCACACAGAGGAGTTAGCAGCAAGAATGAGGAGAAATGCAGGAGTGAGTGTGGGGAATGATAAGATAGGTGTGCTTCTTTATGCAGATGACATAGTGGTTATGAGTGAGTCAGCAGAGGAGCTGCAAAGTCTGCTGGATGTGGCTGATAGGTATGGAAGAGATTTTGGAGTTAGGTTTAGTAGTGAGAAGAGTAAGGTGATGATTGTGAATAGGTCAGAGGATGAATGTAATGCAGCATGGAGGTTGGGAGAGAATGAGTTAAAGCAGGCACAAGAATACAAGTACTTAGGGATGTGGATGAGTCCGAATGGGTGTGAAAAGTCAAAGAATGAAAAAATAAGCTTGGTGAACCAGTGGGTGGGCCATTTAGGAAGCGTGGCAAGGATGAGAGCAAGTAAGTATGACATGCTGAGAGAAGTGTGGAAGAGTGTGGCTGTCCCCAGTATAATGTATGGTATGGATGTGATTGCATGGTACGAGAGTGAAATTGACAAGTTAGAAGTGGGGCAATGTAGAGTAGCTAAGCTGGCACTGAATGCACCGAGGTACACAGTAGTAGAAGCCTTAAGAGGGGATATGGGATGGAGCTCTTTTAGGGAAAGACTTATAAAAGCGACACTTAGGTAAAAGATTAGGCTTGAGAGAATGGATGATGCAAGAATAGCAAGGAAGGTGTATCTGTGGAGTGAAAGTGGAAGCAAATGGAGGAAAAAGTGTATGAGAATGACAGAGAGGAATGGTCTACAGGTTGGGTGGCCAGTGAGAATGGCTAGGTTGAATCAGAATGAGCTGGAATGGGTCGTGACAAGAGGAGGCAAAGTGGGAACAGAATGGGATGCAAGGAAGTGGAAGAGTGAGATAGACAGAGATGTGAAGAGTATGGGACTGAATGAATGGAGGAATGGGATGGAACGAAAGACTACTCTGGAATGGTACAAGGTGAAGGAGGCCCCGATGTATGAGAGGTGGTACGATTGAAGCCTGGGTGGTGATCTTCTCTTCAGAGCTAGGGCACAGTGTATGGATGTGAATGCAAGGAGTTACAGGTGGTCTGAGTCCCGCAGCAAAGTGAGCCAGATGTGTGACTCGGGAGAGGACGAGACGGTGGAGCATGTGATGCTGGAGTGTGTGAAGTATGCCAGAGACAGGTATGAGATGATGCAAGTGGTGTTGACTGAGTTAGGGCATAATAGGAACGAAAGAGTGGAAAAGGCGGGGAGGGAGTGGATGGTGGTGCTGCTGGGACTGAGTAGAGAAATGAATGAAAGGATGATTGTGGCAGTGAAGGAGTTTCTGGAGAGAATGTGGCATGCCAGATGTACAGACGGTTAGAGCAAAGGACCCTGTTTCCTTTTTCTTCTTTTTTTTTTCTGTGCTTTTTTTTGTCATCTACAGGAGCTGCCGATCCAAAGGCCCGGCTCAGGAATGATCCCGAGTCGCCTGTAGTATCAAGATCAAGATCAAGATGAAATAAGACACTTTCATACAATCAAAATGTCTTTTAACATTCTTACCTTGCATAAATGTTAAAAAAATCATGATACAAAAGAAAAAATATAATTATAAGGCTTGTAGTCTCTCACAGTCAGTGCTAACACCATATGCCAGGTACACATGTAGCACAGGTAATAATCAGATAGAGAAATGGGAGGAAGAACAAGCTAGAATTCTAAACGAAATGCCTCGAAGGAAGAGAGAAAAGGAAGCATGGAGACAATTGAGGAGAAACCTGGGTGGGAGAGATCCACAGGTGGTAAAGTTGAAGGTGGAAGGCAGGGAGGCAAGCAGCAAGGAGGAGGTAGTGCCCATAGTGGAGGACTACTGGAATAGAATTATATGGCAAGAGGAGGAAGAAGTAGGATACAGGTATATAAATAGACAAGTTAGGGGGATGGGTAGTGTGGAGATAGAGAAGGACATAAAGGTAGCAATTAGAGCTATCAAGACAAGGAAAGCAGATGGGACAGATGGTATCATAGGGGAGTTCATAAAGTATGGTGGGGCAGCCCTTAGACAGACTCTAGCTGGGTTGTTCAGAAAAATATTACAGGAAGGAGAGGTGCCCAAGATTGGAATAGAAGTAGAGTTACCTTATTCCACAAGGGAGGAGGAAAGTCAAGGAAGGATATTGGTAATAACAGACCCATAGTGATGATAAATATACAGGCAAAGGTCTTTGGTTGGGTAATAAATGAGAAAAATTAAGGAGTGGCTAGAGAGGTGAACAAGGTGCTTGGTGAGGAACACAGTGGTTTCAGGAGGGGCAGAGGAGGTCTAGAAAATGTGTTAGTAATGAAGGAAATTATAGAAAGGAATAAAAAGCTAGGAAGGGAGTTGTATCTCGTGTTTCTAGATTTAGAAAAGGCATATGACAGGGTAGAGTGGAAGAAATTGCTGACATTACTAACACACATAGGAATGGACAGGAAGATAGTTCAGGTGATCTGGAAGCTGTACGAGGAGAATGAAGTTAAGTTCACAATAGGAGATATCAGTACAGGCTGGATGAAGAATAACATCGGATTACGTCAGGGATGTGTGATCTCTCCAACCCCATTCAATATATACATAGAGGAGTTAATAGCAAGGATTAGGATATCAGGGACGGGAGTCAAGGTAGGAGACAGGAGACTAGGATGTCTCACATATGCTGATGACATAGTGTTGATGGCAGAGAGTAAGGAGGAGATGGAGGAGTTATTACATGTAGCTAGTACTTATGGAAGAGAATGTAACATCAGGTATAATGCTAGGAAATCCAAGGTGATGGAGTTCATTAGTCAGGTGGAAGAACAGTGGGTACTAGGGAATGATATCCTAGAGGTGGTAGATAGGTACACTTACCTAGGGCTGGATGTAAGGAAAGAAGTAATAGGAGGAGAAAAACACATGAGAATATTTGAAGGCAAGATTAAAAAAAATGACAGGGATGATAGTCAATGCAGGAAGCAGGTCAGTAAACAAATATGAATTAGTCAGAAGCTTGTGGAAAGTGCTGGCAGTGCTGTATTGCCTATATGGGTCTGAAATTACCTATTATTGGGAGGAAGATCTAGTTAAACTAGAGAAAACTCAAAACATAGTAGGAAGATGGGGTCTAGGGGTTCCTAGCAATACTGCCTTAGAAGCCATTAGAGGAGAGATGGGCTGGAGCACCTTTAGGGAGAGAGTGGTTAAAGGTAAGATGAACTTCTTAAAGAAGATGGAAGGAGTAGATGAGGATAGATGGGTAAGGCAGGTGCTACAGGATAACAGGGTTATGTCATCATGGAAGAAAGAAACTGATAGATGGAAAAGAGAAAACCTGGAGGAGGACTGAGATAGAATGGGGCTGAGAGGTAAAGAAAAAGGATAGAGGATAATGGGCTAACTAAATGGCGAGCAGGGATGGAAATGAAATCAACTCTGAAATGGTACAGGTACAAGGAGAGACCTGAGGCACTCCAGTGGCACGTTGGAGACTGGGGTAGCAGGTTGTTAGCAAAAGCAAGGACAGGTACACCAGAGGTGAAGGCTCAGAGATAAGATGAACTGGACCAGAATTGCAATAGCTGTAGAGGGGGTGAGGAAAACTATAGATCATTTTCTGGTTGAATGTGTCAGATATGAAGAGGAGAGAGACAGGTTGATAGGTTCAGTAAAGGTAGTGATAGAACAGGAATGGGTTAGAAGGTTAGAGGAGGTGGAAGAAGGTGGAGTCCTCACAGTGCTGGGCCTATACCAAGAGAGATGGGGAGAGATAGAAAGGCATAGGAGAGCCAAATTTTTTTTTTTAGAGCAGGCATGGAGAAAATGTTAGTGGAAATGGATGTGTTCCCTGCCTGTTGCTCTCCATTCTATCCTTCTGCAGGCTGCTGAAGGAGTGAGACTGGAACACTGGAGGGAACAGGACCTATGAAGTGGCACAAAGTGTAAAAGGTCATAAGAAGATCTCTTTACAAGATTGGTATGTAAGCTACTCGCAAGTATTAAAGTTTTTAAATGGGATCTAATAATGATCTAAATGCATGTGAGAATCTTCAAATGTCAGGCAAAATCCTCCAATTCATATTCAGAGCTTAAATCTGCTAATTTATCTTTTTTTCATTTCAATATCTGACAAAGCTGGGTGTGTCTTATGAGTCCATGCATTTTATGAGTCATCAAATATGGTAAGTAGGACACCAGAGTGCTTGAGTAAGCACAAAAGAAACAATCAAGAAAATTATAGCATTGAAAGAGAGATTGCAGGGAGACTTTTCTGTCATGACAATCTCTTCAAAATACAGTTGCACCTCGCGATAAAAGACATTGCGGGGGTGAGGGGGTGTCCATTACTGTGAATATTCCATTACTGAGAGTGGTTTGTCTGTGAGACCTTTAACCTGTTCCTCTTCCCTTTTTCCCCTTTTCAGTAATTTATTCTCTTTTAATAACACAAAAAATATTTTGAACATTCAAAAACCACCTTATTCAATGCTCAATTCTGAAATAATAGTTGATTATTGTTTAAGAAGTGTAAAGTTACAAAATTTGTCCTACCAACAATATATGAATTAAAGCAGTAGCTTCCCCTCCTAACTTCTATTACCTCCTTACCTTCTGTCTTTATCTCCCTTTGTTTCAATATAAATTGGTGAATTTCTGAAATTATTTCCAAAATTCTTTTAACCTTTGTTCAACATCACCATTGAGGTAAAAATCAAGGCATGTTCTCTATAGAAAAGTCTTCCCCCATCCTAAATGTGGCATCTATGCAAGAAAGTTCTCCTGAGTGCCAAGTGCTGATACCTCTACACGCACCTTAATTGTGCAGTCCTACTATGAACTATAGTCCTGTTGCAAGCTCGTCATATGACCACCCTCACAGCTAACCTAAGGCAGTAATATGCAATGTGAATCAGCACTTCTAGGAAGAAGTACAAGAGAGAGAGAGAGAGAGAGAGAGAGAGAGAGAGAGAGAGAGAGAGAGAGAGAGAGAGAGAGAGAGAGAGAGAGAGAGAGAGAGAGAGAGAGAGAGGTTCGAAGAAGCAGATGTTGTTACTTTTCACCAGTGCTTAGAGCAATGTGCTCATTATGTCATCTAGAAAAAGAAAACCTTGTCCACTTCATACAAAATTATCTTCAATTAAAAGAAATAAATGGAATTGTAGACCTCCAAAGACTGATAAATGAAGACAAAAATCAAGTGATTGGTGGAGTCCTTGTTTAGGTATGTCACCTGTACTTTGCCAATGCAGGATCTCTCTCTCTCTCTCTCTCTCTCTCTCTCTCTCTCTCTCTCAATGTGGCAGTTTCATTAACCTTGCTTGCCCAACAACATTCAAACAGAAATGCATAGCAATTCACACCAGCAGGCCATGGGTCAAACCAGCCCAGGACCCCACTGCACTACAGGTGTCACTCTGGTGACCCCACCGCCAAGCAGTTGCAGTTCTACACCTTATTACAAGTATTATATATCATAGACCAAAAAAATGAGTTAAAATGGCATCTACCATGCAGGAGTAGATAAACACAGACCTTTTTTGGCTTGCTTATCGTGTCATATGTGTATTAACCCGTATGGACACGTAGGAAAAAACTGCCATTACAGTCTGTTACTGAACAAAATCCGTTACTGCGAGGTCTGTTATCACGAGACACCACTGTAGTTCTCAAACAAGTTATTTTTTTAATTATATGCACTGATGAGACATGCTGATCTTTAATTCACCCTTCATGCAAGAAAGTATTCATGCCACTTGGCTAAATATATTAAGGGGGATTTCTAAACAAAGGAATACAATCCTTGGAAGACCAGGCAATACTACAGAGCTTACTCTCATGGATAAAAGGAAGCTAAGCTCCACATGACTTCAGCAGGACCACTTAAGATTTCAATTGAGGACACTTGAGGAACTAGCAAAATCAATACTAAGGTATCTTCATTATATCACACATTTGATGGGAAAATAACTACATATATACACACTCAATTAACAATAAATTTGTATTTAAAACTTTCATAATCACTTACATTCTTTGTTCATGTTGCAAATCTTTCTGATAGTACACACATTATTTTGATACTTAGCAAGGCATATGCTTAAAGCTTCGTGTCATTTTCCTATTAAGTATAGCAGTCAGCTACATGGAGTATTGTTATGGTTATCAGATGGTTTTGCCTGGTGGCAATCTCTGGCATTCACTGGTGGTTGTAATTTATTTCAATATTTACTTGGCATATTTCTTGACTGAAAGTGAATAAGAGAACAAATTCTACAACAAGAGTTTTGACTGAAATTATATATATATATATATATATATATATATATATATATATATATATATATATATATATATATATATATATATATATATATATATAGTGTGTGTGTGTGTGTATTTACCTATTTGTGTATTACAGGGCCCAAGCTAAGCTCTCTGTGTCCTGTCTCCTTGTCCATTCTTGTCATCTCTCTCTTTCATCTGATTGACACACACCGCGTCAACAACATCACTGCTCAGTTTATTCCACTTATCAATGCTACGATGCAGGAAACTGTACTTTCTCACGTCATTTAGACAGATATCTTTTATTAGCTTTTTTCCATGTCCTTGGAGCTTATTACTTGTGGTCACCTTTATCAACTCTCTGTCCAGTATGTCAATCTTGTTCACCAATTTATACATAGTTATCATGTCTCCTCTTGTTCTTCTCTCTTCTAATGTGGTCAGCCCCAGCTTCTTCAGTCTTTCCTCATAGTCTAACTCCCTGAGTCCTGGTACCATCCTTGTTGCCAGCCTCTGTACCCTTTCTACCTTCTTCACATTTTTCTTCATATGCGGTGTGTGTGTGTGTGTGTGTGTGTATTTACCTAAATGTATTTACCTAGTTGTAGTTTTACAGGGCCTGCGCTTTATGCTCGTGTGGCCCCATCTCCATATCTACACTTATCCAATTTTTCTTTAAAACTATGCACACTCTTTGCTGACACCACTACTTCTCTCAAACTGTTCCAAGTCTCAACACATCTTTGCGGGAAACTAAATTTTCTAATATCTCTTAGACATCTTCCCTTCCTCAGCTTTTTATTATGCGATCTTGTGCTTCGAATCTAATATTTTTCTCTCAAGATGTTTCTCATTATCCACTTGGTCCATTCCGTTGATCAATTTATAAACTTGTATCAGATACCCTCTCTCCCTTCTCTGTTCCAGGGTTGGTAGATTCATAGCCTTTAGTCTCTCTTCATATGTCATCTCTTCAAATTCTGGAACCATTCTTGTCGCCATTTTTGTAGTCTCTCCAGCTTCCTTATGTGTTTCTTTTTATGGGGGTCCACACTACTCCTGCATATTCCAATCTGGGTCTTATTATAGTACTTATCAGTTTCTTCATCATTTCTTTGTCCATGTAGTGAAATGATATTCCAATATTTCTTAGCAAATTATATATCTCTCTGAAAATTCTATCAATATGGCTTACTGGTTGATTATTTTCTTCCATCATCACTCCCAAATCCTTTTCCTTTTCTACTTTCTCCAGTTCTATTCCATCTCCCATCTTATAGATTCCCACTGGTCGTCTTTCACTCTTTCCCATTTCCATGACATGGCTTATGTCCACATTGAATTCCATCTCCCACTTTTTACTCCATTCCCAGATCTTACTTAGGTCTTCCTCCAGTATTTCAAAATCCTCTTTTTGCTTTATAACTCTGCACAGTTTCGCATCGTCCGCAAACAGATTTGCGGACGATGACATGTCGTTTATATATATGAGAAAAAGTATTGGGGTCAATACTGACTCCTGCGGCACTCCGCTTTCTACTGCTCTCCACTTGGACTTCATATCTTTGACTACCATCCTTACTTCTCTCCCCCTCAAATAATTTTCCATCCATCTCAATGTGGTTCCTTTTAAGCCACCCTTCTCCTCTAACTTCCATAGTAATCTTGCATGTGGCCCTTTATCAAATGCTTTTTAAATCCAAATAAATACAATCAACCCATCCCTCTCTCTCTCTTGTACTCTGTCAACTATTCTAGAATAGAAACTCAGTAAATTTGTTACACACGACCGAGCTTTTCTAAAACCAAATTGGCTATTTGATAATAATTTGTTGTCTTCAAGGAACTCGATCCATTGTTTCTTTATTATTCTTTCACACATCTTGCATATTACACTAGTTAGTGATACCGGTCTGTAATTTAAAGGTTCTTCCTCCCTTCCGCTCTTATATATGGGAACCACCTCAGCTCTTTTCCATTTTACTGGTACTGTTCCACTTTCTATTGAGCATTTTATGATGTTGTATATAGGACTTGCTAGTTCTTCCCTACATTCTTTCAGTATTCTGCCTGAGACTTCATCCGGTCCCATTGCCTTTTCTTTATCCAGTTCCTTCATTAACTCTTTTATTTCAAGCTTGGTTACTTTAATCTCTTTCATATAGACAGTGTTTCTATTACCCTGTGGCCTTTCAAATTTGAATTCCTTAGTAAAGACCTCCTGAAATATACTATTTAACAGTTCTGCCATACTTTTTTGGGTCTTCCACCATCCCATTCTCTCCTTTTAACCCCTTCGTGCCGGATGTTAAAAAAGTCCGCCTGTATGATATACGGGTGGTGGTGCCGCGCACCTGAGCGCGGGAAACTTGTGCAAGCTTGTCATACTTGTCGTCTTTGTGTATTATGCTGCAATTTTTTAGTCACTATGTTGCCTTCGAAGAGGAAAGTGGACGCTTCTCTCTTTAGAGAGAGAGAGAGAGAGAGAGAGAGAGAGAGAGAGAGAGAGAGAGAGAGAGAGAGAGAGAGAGAGAGAGAGAGAGAGAGAGAGAGAGAGAGAGAGAGAGAGAGAGAGAGAGAGAGAGAGAATTTGCTAATTAGACACAAGCGGGACGATGTAGAGGAAGAGGGGGAGGGAGAGAGAGAGAGAGAGAGAGAGAGAGAGAGAGAGAGAGAGAGAGAGAGAGAGAGAGAGAGAGAGAGAGAGAGAGAGAGAGAGAGAGAGAGAGAGAGAGAGAGAGAGAGAGAGAGAGTAACATTTGCTAATATTTTATACACAAGTGGGATGCATGTAGCTTAAGGGGAAGAGGAGAGAGAGAGAGAGAGAGAGAGAGAGAGAGAGAGAGAGAGAGAGAGAGAGAGAGAGAGAGAGAGAGAGAGAGAGAGAGAGAGAGAGAGAGAGAGAGAGAGAGAGAGAGAGAGAGAGAGAGAGAGAGAGAGAGAGAGAGAGAGAGAGAGAGAGAGAGAGAGAGAGAGAGAGAGAGAGAGAGAGAGAGAGAGTCTATGCCACTGGGTAATTTTAGACACAAAGTGGGACGCATGTAGCTTATCTTTTGTGATTGGTGGAGACAAGGATGGTGGGAGGAGCACTAGGATTTCAAGGATAGCATACAGTGTGTGTAGTTGGTATCCAACACACTATACAGGACAACTGAACTGAAGAAAGCTCAGAAAAGAAATATGACGTCTACGTAGGCGTCACCGTATTTGCTACTGGAGTTTCATGACGCCCACATAGGCGTCACCATAGTGAAAGAGTTAACCTTTCTATTGTTTCTTTTTGCCTAATTTTCCCATTGTTGAATCTGTAGAACAATTTTGGTTGCTCGTTGCAGTTTTTGACAATGTCCTTTTCATAGTTCTTCTCCTCTTCCTTCCTCACTTTAACATATTCATTTCTCGTTGTCTTGAAGTTTTCCTTATTTACTGCATTTCTATTTCTCCTCCACTTTTTCCATGCTCCATCTCTTTTCTCATTTGCCTTGGCACACCTTGCGTTAAACCAATCTTTCTTTCCTTCTTCTTTAGGTCTATATTTCGTGACATATTCCCTGACCCCTGTTTTGTATATTTCCAAAAAATAAGTTATATTTTTCTTGCATCCTCTTAGAGTTTTCCATCTCCTCCCAGTTAGCGCATTTGAAATAGTTCTAGAGATTCTCAATATCAGCCTTTCTGTAATTTAATCGATCTCCTTTGTATGATTCGTCTCTATCTTCTTTTCCCTCTTCTATATCCATTTCTAATATTACATGGTCACTCTTTCTCAATGGGCATTTATATCTTATATCATCATTCATTTGTATACCCCTTGCAAAAACCATTTCCAATCTCACCAGTTCGTCGTTTCCTCTAAATCTTGTGTTTTCCTTTACTTTTTGGTGTGTAATTTTTTCACTGTTTGATCTGCTGCAGCCTCTGACGAGACAGCCAGACGTTACCCTACGGAACGAGCTCAGAGCTCATTGTTTCCGATCTTCGGATAGGCCTGAGACCAGGCACACACCACACACCGGGACAACAAGGTCACAACTCCTCGATTTACATCCCATACCTACTCACTGCTAGGTGAACAGGGGCTACACGTGAAAGGAGACACACCCAAATATCTCCACCTGGCAGAATCGAACCCCGGTCATCTGGCTTGTGAAGCCAGCGCTCTAACCACTGAGCTACCGGGCCGTGTGTGTGTGTGTGTGTGTGTGTGTGTGTGTGTGTGTGTGTGTATTTACCTAATTGTAACATACGGGAAAAGAGCTATGCTCGTGTTGTCCCGCCTCCATATCTATTAATGTCCAGCTTTTTCTTAAAATCATGAATATTCCTTGCGTTGACCACTTCCACGTCTAAACTATTCCATGCTTCCACCCTTCTATGAGGGAAGCTATATTTTTTCACATCTCTCCTATAAGTGGCCATTTTTAGTTTTTTCCCATGCCCTCTCGACATTCTTTCATTCCACATACACAGATCTTCCCTATCCATTTTTTCCATGCCAATCATCACTCTGTATATTGCTATCAGGTCTCCCCTTTCTCTTCTAGTTGTAACATACGGGAAAAGAGCTATGCTCGTGTTGTCCCGTCTCCATATCTATTAATGTCCAGCTTTTTCTTAAAATCATGAATATTCCTTGCGTTGACCACTTCCACGTCTAAACTATTCCATGCTTCCACCCTTCTATGAGGGAAGCTATATTTTTTCACATCTTTCCTATAAGTGGCCATTTTTAGTTTTTTCCCATGCCCTCTCGACATTCTTTCATTCCACATACACAGATCTTCCCTATCCATTTTTTCCATGCCAATCATCACTCTGTATATTGCTATCAGGTCTCCCCTTTCTCTTCCAGTGTGTGTGTGTGTGTGTGTATTTACCTAGTTGTAGTTTTACAGGGCCCTGGGCTTTATGCTCGTGTGGTCCCGTCTCCATATCTACACTTATCCAATTTTTCTTTAAAACTATGTACACTCTTTGCTGACACCATTTCCTCACTCAAACTGTTCCAAGTCTCAACACATCTTTGCGGGAAACTAAATTTTCTAACATCTCTCAGACAGCTTCCCTTCCTCAGTTTCTTACTATGCAATATTGTGCTTCTAATGTCATATTCTTCTCTCAGGATTAGTTTCTCATTAGCCACTTGATCCATTCCGTTAATCAATTTCTAAATTTGTATCAGATCCCCTCTCTCTCTTCTCTGTTCCAGAGTTGGTAGATCCATAGCTTTTAGTCTCTCCTCATATGTCATCCCTTTAAATTCTGGAATAATTCTTGTAGCCATTTTTTGTAGTCTCTCCAATTTCCTTATGTGTTTCTTTTTATGGGGGTCCACACAACTCCTGCATATTCCAATCTAGGTCTTATTTTAGTACTTATCAATTTCTTCATCATTTCTTTGTCCATATAGTGAAATGCTAATCCAATATTCCTTAGCAAATTATACGTCTCTCTGAAAATTCTATCAATATGGCTTACCGGTTGATTGTTTTCTTCCATTGTCACTCCCAAGTCCTTTTCCATTTTTACTTTTTCTAGTTCTACTCCACCTCCCATCATATAGATTCCCACTGGTCGTCTTTCACTTTCTCCCATTTCCATGACATGGCTTTTGTCCACATTGAATTCCATCTCCCATTTTTTACTCCATTTCCAGATCTTGTTTAAGTCTTCCTGCAGTATTTCACAATCCTTTTTTTGTTTAATGACTCTGCACAGTTTTGCATCGTCCACAAACAGATTTATGTAGCTGTTCACTCCCTCTGGCATGTCGTTTATATATACGAGAAAAGTATTGGCGCCAATACTGACCCCTGTGGCACTCTGCTGTCTACTGTTCTCCACTTGGACTTCATATCTTTAACTATCGTCCTTATTTCTCTCCCCTTCAAGTAATTTTTCATCCATCTCAATGTGCTTCCTTTTAAGCCACCCTTCTCCTCTAACTTCCATAGTAATCTTTCATGTGGCACTTTATCAAACGCCTTTTTTAAATCTAAATAAATACAGTCAATCCATCCCTCTCTCTTGTACTTTATCAACTATTCTAGAGTAGAAACTCAATAAATATGTTACACATGACCGACCCTTTCTAAAACCAAATTGGCTATTTGATAATAATTTGTTGTCTTCAAGGAACTTGATCCATTGTTTCTTTATTATTCTTTCACATATCTTGCATATTACACTAGTTAGTGATACCGCTCTGTAATTCTAAGGTTCTTCCTTCCTTCCGCTCTTATATATGGGAACCACCTCAGCTCTTTTCCACTCCACTGGCACTGTTCCATTTTCTATTGAGCATTTCATTTTATGATGTTGTATATAGGACTTGCTAGTTCTTCCCTACATTCCTTCAGTATGCTGCCTGAGACTTCATCCTGTCCCATTGCCTTTTCCTCATCCAGTTCCGTCATCAATTTTTATATTTCAAGCTTCATTACTTTAATCTCTTTCATACGGACAGTCTCTTTATTACCCTGTGGTCTTTCAAATTTGAATTCCTTAGTAAAGACCTCCTGAAATTTACTATTTAACAGTTCTGCCATACTTTTTGGGTCTTCCACCATTCTGTTATCTCCTTTTAACCTTTCTATTGTTTCTCTTGGTCTTATTTTTCCATTTATGAATCTGTAGAACAATTTTGGTTGTTTCTTACATCTTTCGACAATGTGTGTGTGTGTATTTACCTATTTGGGTATTACAGGGCCCGAGCTAAGCTCTCTGTCTGTGTGTGTGTGTGTGTGTGTGTGTGTGTGTGTGTGTGTGTGTGTGTGTGTGTGTGTGTGTGTGTGTGTGTGTGTGTGTGTGTATACACATATGCACAGTGGATCCTCAGTTTTGAGCACAACAAATGCATTCCAGAAGGCTATTCCAGGATTGAACTGGTCAATATCCAAAATTGTTTTTCCCATAGGAAATAATGTAATTAATTTTAATCTGTTCCAGGAACTCAGATTCCTAAGCAAATTAAGTAAATAAAAGTATACCTAAGTAAACAAAAAATTAACTAAAATTGAGATTATTTATCTTCTGGTGGCAAATTCTATAGTGCACGTAGGTGGTGATAAGAGAATTATGTAGTTACATAGACACTAAAAAAGATCCTTTGGCAACATCAGTTTGGGATCCACTGTTCTAGTCCTCTGTTGGTTAGTTTTTGGTTGACCTCTAGTGATATAATCTATTGAATGTCTTGGTTGGTTTGAATTGTATGAGGTTCGGAGGTCTGCTGCATACATACATGCATACATACATACATATGTACATACATACATATATACATAGAAACACACACACACAATTTTATATATATATATATATATATATATATATATATATATATATATATATATATATATATATATATATATATATATATCACTTGGAAAAGGAAAAGCAACAATTTTCTGCCTTATTAATCTGTAATGAAAGGTAACTAAAATACAGAATGTTGATAAAAACTCACTGGACAAAGCAACAATACTCCATACAGATGACTATACCACCAAATAGCCTCATCAATTTAGTGTGTGTGTGTGTGTGTGTGTGTGTGTGTGTGTGTGTGTGTGTGTGTGTGTGTGTGTGTGTGTGTGTGTGTGTGTGTGTGTGTGTGTGTGTGTGTGTGTGTGTGTGTGTGTGTGTGTGTGTGTGTGTGTGTGTGTGTGTGTGTGTGTGTGTGTGCTTAAAGCTTCATATTTCTTTTTAACTTCCTACCATTAAGATTCTCACCAATCTTCACTGTTGCCATAGTCTAACAGTAAAATTGTTTTCTAGATTTTAAATCTTACCACACAAAGTATGAACTTTAAAAACAATCAGTGATGCATAACCATGAAAAAAAACATCATAAAATAGTGGTATGATATGCAATATATAGAGAGCTTGATCACAAAATGAAGACAACACAACAATTACATTATGACTAAAGAGAAAAATTTATAATTCATAGTAAGGCAAAATCATGAGAATAATGATCAAAATATCATAAACTTATTCTATTGAAAGTCAAGTAAAATACACACAATGATGCATCACAGTAGCATTTACAGCATTGATATGAAATTAAAAACAATCATCACAGACTAAGAAGCCCAATAAATCCTCTACCATTATCCATTTGCCAGCCCTCCATGCAAGGCTCAACCATTGCTCCTTCTAATACTTAAAACTTACCTTGGTTTCATTAAGCTTATTAATGAGTAGAGAACAGTAATCTGTAAAAGCAGTGTATCACTATATCTTATTTGGTTTTCACTGTTAGAAATATACAAGTTCTAACAAAGTGGTTCTCAACCTTTTTCTCTTCAATCTCTTCTTCATGAATTCTCAACATTTGTGTGATTCCTGTTAGACTTTCCCAAATCCCACTCTACCAAAAGAAAAAGGTGAAAAAAACGAAAAAATAAAATAATAATAATAATGATAACAATGAATAAAGAAAATAAATAGATAATAATAAAATATTGACAAGAAGACTATTGTTTGTTACAAAGTTGTCAATGTAATCAATTTTTTTTTGTCAGGAGTGATGCATTTTTTTCATTCAGAGTTATAACATTTAAAAATGTATAATTTGTAACAGTCTGCCATGGACCCCCCTTAATTCTAGACATGTCCTACAGGTTGAGAACCACTGTTCTAATCCTTCCTGCCTGTGTCTAATACCAACCTCCAGCACCAACTAGCTGCCTGTGCCTTAGGATATTCACCAATGGTCAAGTTCGATTGGTCCGCTGAATGCCTGGAATTGTACCATCTTTTCTGGGCAGGATGTATGCAAATTTCTCCTCTGCAATGTGTCTGAAATGTAGTTAGACCATGAACATTTATAAACTATACAATGGAAGAAAACTACTAATTTAAAACCGGACACATTTCTTAATACTGTTGACCCTCGCTAACTCGGACTAATAGGGGGAAAGGTTGGACCGAGAGGTGTGAATTTCCAACTTATACGAATTCCCCCCCCCCCACACACACACTCAAAAAAAAAAAAAAAACCAGTCAACTCAGATTGCAGGGGGGACAGTGCAGGATTTATGTTGGGATTATTGTCTCTCCAAAACCTTCAGTCCCTAAATTACAAGATGGTGTAGTTTATTTTTTGATAATACCCTTCCTATCAGAAAGCCATTTTTAAATGTCACATTCAGTTGTGTCATAGCATGACTCCCACCCTAAGAAATTATGTATCACTTAATGCTTGTGTCTATGTAAAAAAAATTTATATGAATATTTCTCTCTCTTGATAAATTTCAACCTTTGGTGTGTGTGTGTGTGTGTGTGTGTGTGTGTCTAGCTCAGTGACACATGGCCAGGTATCAAGAGGAGTTATGCGTCATTTAGCTCAGATTTTTCAGAAATAACTCCTTACAGGCATAAATTGATAAGAATTAAAATCAGAAACTTCATGAAGAGGAGGCAATGAGAAATAAATGTATAATTGCGAGACAGCTGTGGCTGACAGCTTGAGCTTGAACCCTGGCCTCTCCTCCCTCATGCCTGTTATCTCCCCTTTCCAGACCCTCCCCTCACCCCACTGTCACCTTCATCATCATCTCTCTATATCATAAGACTGCTATGATCTTTTCAAACTTTTTTTTTCTTACTACCTTCATCATCACAACTATATATCATATAAATCTCACAATAACACCATTACAAAAGATTAATTTGAGACAAAGGTATAAAGCTGGACAAGACAGTAATAATTACTTCACACTATCAATATCTCACTTCAACACACTAATAACGATACAGAGAGTGTCTAGTTCAGTCATAAAACGGCAGCCTGCCATGATGCTGCTGATGGGTCCTTCGAAACCTTCATCCTCACATACAAATTAATAATATTTTCTAGAGAAGCGGGGATCTGATACATTATCATCCTATTATGCTCCAGGAAGTCACCATTGAATAAACAATCATGTGTGAAAATTTCATGCCAATCAGACGAATACAAATAACAAAACATGGATGAAATTATGAAAAATCTTTAAGAGTGAATATCTTGAAAAATGTTTTTTTACACTTCAAAAATTTTCACCAAATCAGTATAAACTCTGATCAATTTTTGATTGGTATCACTTTAAACTACAACTAAAATGCAATTTTTTGTAGGAATTAGATTTTTGATAATGTCAATAGAAAACGAGATATAGGAATGTGAAGAAAAAAAAAAAAAAAAAAAAAAAAGGCGGGCAGTTCAATTCCAACTTTAATCCCTGGGTCAGTCAAAGTCTGACTTATTGCGAAATCCGAGTTATCGAGGTTCAACAGTAGTCTATCAGTAGGTTAGACCCTATAGCAGAATAAGATACACTGGTTGAAAATAATAACAATGACTATTAGAATAACAGAATTGGATGAAGTGAAAGAAACAGCCAGTGAATTTGTTCTATCTATCTGTTAAAGTATACTATATCTCTGTGTTGCTTTGCTTCTTTTGAGTGTTCCTCAAGGAAATATGGATCACCTGACTATCCTTGATATTCTGGATTTTTCATGCTGTGGCAATTACAACATATTTAGACCTAATTGCTTATAAGACTGCCAGTCACTCTACTTGAAGTATAAGTTGTCACATGCATTTCTAGTAGACTGTCTAAGTGTACATTCCATAGTATAGCAGAACATAAATCCATAAAACATAGGAAATATACAATCACCTTAAAAAAAAAAAAAGTAAATAGTGTTTACTTTTCTCCTGACTTGATCTTTTTCCCAAATCAAACTTTAAAATCAAAGATTGATTTATTGAGAGATTGCTGATGAAGTTTTATGGAATATAGAGGTAAGCTTCCCAAGCTATAATGCTATTCTAGTAATGAGATGATAGTGGGGAAGTCATCATCTACTTTGTAACAATAACAAGTTAGTTACCTTTTGTTAAAGTCACACACTTGTAAATGATTTGCCATGTGGGTTACATCCTTGAAGCCCCAATGTTGTACATGCTCAAAAGCTTTACTAAAGAATCGCCGCTGAAAATAAAAAAAATAAATAAATCAGCCTCTATATTTTCATGATACATAATTTTCAAACATCTTTGATCTATTTATTCCTCCTGTGATTCTAAAAGGAAGATGAGAAAACTTGTAGGGCTTTTTTTTCACTCAAATTTCATAGCTGATCTAAATTTTCATTCAATAGTTTTCTTCCACATCAATGACTCACCTTCTTGCCTTCTTTCCATCTGACTTTGCTGTCCTCCACATAGCGCACCCACTCAATGATGACCAGGCCACGCTCATTCAATAAGGAAAGGCAGATATCGCGCATCAACCGGCAGCTCTGTGATAGGTTGTTGAGGCTACAAAGATAAATCAATGACAATTACAAAACTAAATTAACAATTCAAAGGAAGGCTGATATTATGCATATGATATATAAGAATAAGCAACAAAATACTGACTTATCTTCATATGCTTGCCAATCAATCTACTTTCAGAAACATGGCATTTATTTCTGCTCCCTAGATATCCATAAGTATTTATGGTTACTAATCTAGGAATCTGTACTGCAAACATCTTAATTAGGTCACTCAGTAACAAGCAATTTCATACTAAATTTTTTATTTGAGTGAGGGACTTTGTGGTGGTTTCTGACAAGGCAAACACTACAATGATCTATGGATGTTAGCATTACATACAATACACCGATGTCGACATCACTGCTGTTTAATGGTTATGAGAACACAATGGAATTGATTACACTATCAACTCCAATTCAGAGTGGTTAACACTTGGCCTCTTGTCACAGGCACCCATTTATATGCTATTACACTGGTAGAGATGAAGACAGGCTGAATTAGGGAGCTGGGAGGTAGCCAGCCTTAATTACTATTTCACAGTTTTTAAGAGTATAGTGAACTATCGGACTTAGAAAAATTTTGACTTGGAACAAAAATTTCATATTTCAGTAATTTTTACCCTTGAAGTTGGAACAAAACTCTGACTTGGAACAATCCGAAGGCAGCCAAATCTGGCAAATATGGGTGATGCTAGCTCCACTGGCGAGAGGTGAAAATCAGTTCCTACTTTGTTTTGATTCTCTGTTATCGCTTTGCTCTTATTCCCAGCTAGGATCAGGACATTTGACCAATTTTATTTAACCAGAGTCACTTAACCATTTAAGATGGTAGAGTAATTTTTCATATAAGTACAGTGATCTTGTAACTAAGAAAAATATTTCTTAGCTACTATAGTGACAAGGTGTAACATAAAACAAAGAATTCACATAGGACTAACTATGTTAATGGTACTGCTGCCACCACCCAGTACATTCTTAATACCTGGTTAAGTGACACTAGCCATGAAGATCACTACAGAAAGGTAAATAAAATTGACTTTACATACTGTATTTGACAGCATATAGGATGCACCTTTTTTCCCAGAATTTTGGTTCAAAGAATTGCACTGCATCTAGTATGCAAAGTTGAAACTTCCCATAGGCTTATCTTCTCCACGATGCTCACTCACATGACCAATATCTCTACCTACCCTAACTGCATGCATTATTATTCTATTGCTGGTATTGTTATTATTACTAGTATTATTACTTTAAAAAGTTACTTTTGTAAAAATGAGAGCAATTTAACCTGTGAGGCTGTGATGCATGTTTAAAAATATCAGCTGATCAATGCCATCTGACAGTGATGAACAACAGCAAGTTCATGATCATAAAGTTGATAGTGAAAGAAAAGAAGAAAGGAGAAAAAAGTTGTGGGTGATAAAAGAAAAAATAAATAAACATGTAACAAAGTGAAAAAACATCAAAGGCTATCCAACGACTCTAGATCTGACTCGATGATCATAACAAAACACATCAACACCTTCATTGTTATGGATGCAGGTGGAAAAGATTGAGCTACACAATCTCATACAAACTACAATAGGTATATTATTATATACAGGTTTCCTTCGTTATTCGACGAGTCATTATTCGATAATTCAATTTTCTGATTGTTATCCTTTATATCCACTCGATCATTTTCTGATCTCAGGGCTCTTTTATCTGATTTTTAACTGATCACAAGAACGTAAATAAATGCACTGCGATTGCATCCTCATCTGCACTGCCGCTGCCACCCATCAAAACTCATTCCTGCTAGTCAACAGGATACTGCTTTTTTTTCTGCTTGTCTTTTTTTTGTTCTCTACATGAACTGTTGATCCAAACGCCTAGCTCTGGAGCAATCTTCAACCTCCTGTATCATCAAGATCAAGAACAGTCTTTCAGTTGTGTTCAGTTGGACAGTGTTTGTTTTGCTAAAATTGACATTCATTGTTCAGTATTTAAGTGATACAAGCGTGATATTTTCCAAGCAGCCAGCAACACCTGGTGCTGGTAAACTGAACACCAAAAGACCAAGAAAAAGCTTGTCTTTATAGAAAAATTAGAAATTTCTAAGCGCCAGAAGGGAGCTGAATGAGCTAGCTTCAATGCCAGAACCCTGCAGTTATCCCAACCCACTGTCTCCACTGTCATCAAACAAGCAGCAAGTGTGAAAAAAAGCAGGTGACAGCTTCCACATTAATGGCAAAGATGCTAACTGAGGAAGAAGGAACCAATAATGGAGGAAATGGAAAGACTCTTACGGCAAAAAAATATTTTGATAATTTAATACATTTTACTCTACACTCAATATTCAAATAAAAGTTGATTATTGTTTAAGGAGTGTAGAGTAACAAAAATTTGTCTTATCAAGAATAGATGAATTAAAGATATAGCTCCGTGCTTGTTGTAATGGTGGATTCCCATGTGGTCCAGTGGCATCCTTAACCCCTTCAGTACCGGGACACATATTTACCTTGAGATTTGTGTACGATTAGGCCATTTTATTGTCATTAGGAAGAGTCTATGGAGGTCAGAAGATTAATGGCCACAGTCTTCACTATTTTCACCCCGACACAAGTTTCCAAAGCTGTATAAAACCACTAAATAATAAGGAGAATTAATATGAAGGTGCATTTAATGACTGCCTGAATGACACTGCTGAGGTGTCAAAGGAGGTGAGGAAGATATGGGATCGTCAGAGTCAGAGTAGACTACTTCCACACTATTGTCAAGTCTCCATAGATCACGGGCTTGCTTCCTTTCTATAATGCTGCTCCACCTTCTTCTCTGTCTCTGTCTTTCTTTCTCTCCCTCTGTTTTCTATTTAAATTGGTGTGTTTGTGAAATTACTTCTGAAATCCTAACTTTTGTTCCACATCATCGTTGAGGTAAAAAATAAGGCATGTTCTCTACAGAATAGTGTTCTACCATCCTAAACATGGCATCTTTCTAGGTAAGTGTGACACTACCAAGTGTCCAAAATATCACAGGATCGCATCTTATGCGGTCTTGATATAGAGTATTGCCCTGTTGTAAAATTGTCATATGGCCACTCTCAAAACCAATCTAAGGCAGTAATCTGTAACATAAACAAGTACTTCTTGGGAGAGAGAGAGAGAGAGAGAGAGAGAGAGAGAGAGAGAGAGAGAGAGAGAGAGAGAGAGAGAGAGAGAGAGAGAGAGATAAGGTGGTGTTGTTTACATTGTTTTTGCTTCTGTGCTGATGGAACAATTTGCTCATTATGTCATCTACAAGAAGAAACTTAGTCCCTTTCATACTGAATTGTCCTCAGTCCAAAGAAGAAATAAATGAAATTGCAGATCTCCAAAGACTGGTAAATGAAGACAAAAGTCAAGTGATTGGAGAGTTTTTTTTTGTATGTGTTATTTGTCTACACTTTGATCAGCTGCAGCACACACTCTCTCTCTCTCTCTCTCTATGTGGAAGTTTCATTATCCTCACTCGTCCAACAACATTCAAACAGAAATGCATATCTATCATGTCACACCAGCATGCCTTTCTCTCTCTCTCTCTCTCTCTCTCAGTGTGGCAGTGTCATTATCCTTGCTTGCTCAATATCATTCAAACAGAAATACACAATTAGTATTTCATTTAGGCAGGCCATGGTTCTAACTAATGCAGGACCACATATCACCATGAGTGTCACTCTGGTGACCCCCCCCACACAGGCAAGCAGTCGCCACTCTCCATCTAATTACAATGGTATGTAGCACATCTTTTTTGGCTTGTTTATCATGTCATATGTGTATTCATCTGCGCACAGTTTTTTTTTTATCAAGGTTTGAACAACAAAATCACCAAAATAGGCAGCCTTTCCCAGTGGCCAGGAATATAACTACCCTTTATTACCATTGTTTTTTATGGGAAAATTATGTTTGAATAACACGACGTCTCTCTTGATTAACATAAGGGTTATGTTTCTTGAGATGTTGCATTATTCAAAATTGTGCTATTTAAATATAATTCTTCCCATAGGAAACAGTGGTAATAAGGGAGGTTACATTCCTTTCCACAAGGAAAGTCTGGTTATTTAGAGAATTTTGTTACTCAAACCTTAAAAAAGAACTATTAATACAACACTAGGACATGGAAACAATAAAAACACACATTATTTAATTAGCTCTGATGGTGCACAACATGCTCTCCCTCAGTCCCGTCACATGGACAATCACAGACAATCACTGAGGTCTTTTCTCCCCTAGCATAGCAATCTAACACTTCCAGTTTCTTTTCAATGGTCACAGTCTTCCTTGATTTCTTGCAATCACTTATATATATATATATATATATATATATATATATATATATATATATATATATATATATATATATATATATATATATATATATATATATGAAGCAAGAGGGAAACTTGTCAAGGAAAAAAAAAGGCCCACTTAACCGTAAGTTCCCTAAAAGAATTGGTAAAGAGTTAGGTACAAGACAGAGACAAATGTCTTGAAACCTCCCGCTTAAAAGAGGCCAAGTCATAGGAAGATGGAAATACAGAAACAGGCATAGGGTTCCAGAGTTTACCAGAGAAAGGTATGAATGATTGAAAATACTGGTTAACTCTTATATTAGAGTTGGACAGAATAGGGATGAGAGGAAGAAGAAAGCCTTGTGCAACAAGGCTGCAGAACGAGGGGAGGCATGCAGTCAGCAAGATCAGTAGAGCAGTTAGCATGAAAATAGCGAAAAAAGATAGAAAGAGATGCAACATTTCAGCGGTGAGAAAGAGGCTGAAGACAGTCAGTCTGAAGAGGGGAGTTGATGAGACAAAAAGCTTTTGATTCCACTCTATCAAATAAAATGTGAGTGGAATCCCCCAGACATGTGAAGAGTACTCCATACAAGGAGGGTTAAGGCCCTTGTACAGAGTTAGCAGTTGGAGGGGACAAGAAAAACTGGCAGAAATGCCTCAGAACCCCTAACTTCATCAAAGCTGTTTTAGCAAGAGATGAGATGTGAATTTTCCAGTTAAGATTATGAGTAAAGGACAGGCTGAGGATATTCAGTGTGGAAGAGGAAGACAGTTGAGTGTCATTGAAGAAGAGGTGGTAGTTGTCAGGAAGGTTGTGTCAGGTTGATAGATGGAGGAATTGAGTTTTTGAGACATTGAACACTACTAAGTTTTCTCTTCCCCAATCAGAAATTTTAGAAAGACCAGAAGTCAGGCATTCTGTAGTGTCCCTGCATGATGTATTGACTTCCTGAAGGGTTGGCCGTCTCTGACAGGACGTGGAAAGATGTAGGGTGGTATCATCAGCGTAGGAGTGGATAGGGCAAGAAGTTTGGTTAAGAAGATCATTAATGAATAATAGAAAGAGAGTGGGTGACAGGACAGAATCCTAAGCAACATCCCTGTTAATAGATTAATGAGAAGAACAATGGCCGTCTACCATGACTACAACTGAATGGCCAGAAAGAAAACTTGAGAAAAAGTTGCAGAGAGAAAGACAGAAACCATATGAGGGCAGTTTTGAAATAAAAGCTTTGTGCTAGACTCTATCATAAGCTTTTGATATGTCTAACATGAGCAAAAGTTTCATCGAAATCTCAAAAAGACTCAGTGACCAAGACTCAATAAGGAGAGAAAGATCAACAGTAGAGCAACCTTGATGGTAGCCATACTAGCGATCAGAGAATATTGTGAAGTGACAAATGTTTGAGAATCTTCCTTTTGAGGATAAATTCATAAACTCTAGATAAGCAAGAAATTAAAGCTTTAGGGTGGTAGTTTGAGGGTTTAGAACGTCACCTTTTTTAGGAATAGGCTAAATGTAGGCATGCTTCCAGCATGAAGGAAAGGTAGAAGTTGACAGACATAGTTGAGGGCATGGAAAATATCATCACAAAGAACTTTAATTAAAGGCATGAAATAGTCACAGGGAGGAGGAGAGGGAGGGACAAGCCCATAATCATCCAAGGTAGAGTTGTTAGCAAATGTTTGAGAGAAGAGTTCAGCTTTAGAGACAGACATAAAGGCAGTTGTGCCATCAGGATGAAATAAAGGAGGGAAAGAGGAAAACTAAAGTTATTGGAGATGTTTTAGGTCAGATGCCAGAAGTCTTGAGGGAAATTGGAGTTTGAAAGATTTTGACATTTTCTATTTATGAAGGAATGTTTGGCAAGTTGAAGAAAAGACTTGGCATGATTCCATGCAGAAATATAAAGTGCATGAGATTCAGGTGATGGAAGGCCTTTGTGGGCAACCTCTCTATCATGTATAGCAAGGTTTAGATTAGGTGTAGGTTAACAAAAAGTGAGGAATGTATGCCCCCACACCAGACACTATCACCTCTGTCATACATTTAGCACACAGAGATGGGTCTCTGACATGGAAACAGTAATAATTCTGGGGAAAATCAGCATAATACCTCCTCAGGTCCCCACAACTGGGAAATGCAAAGTGCCACGGAGTCGAGGTTATCCTCATGACATGAGCGTATATGAATACTAAGATATGATATCCATTATAGCAGGCAATAGAGGAGTGGAAACATAAATATCATCGTGAAAGCAACACGCAAGCTAAAAGGGTCACAAGAAGAACAAGAAGTGGCTGAGTCGCCGCGAGTCTCTGCCTCATCTGTGGTCGATCACATCTCTGCTTTACTTTATGGTATTCCATGTAAGATTTCACTTTATGCATTACAAAACAATCCTTTCTTGGGGCAAGGTTTGTAAAAAGCTAATAGAATTGTTGTTTTGTGAACATAAATGCATATATAAGATAGTAACACCACCTCAAGAGGTGGTGTTCCCTGCAATCTGAGAGCAACCTGACAGCAACCTCGTTACTGTCCCTCCAAGCGTTCATGGATGCCTTTCATGGCAGGAGGTTGCTCTGACGCTGTTAAAGTTTCTTGGATCCAGCTCCTGGCAGCCAATGAGCACTTTGAGGCAGGCTACCAACCTCTACCCGCCAACAGCAATGAATCTTTGTGGATGCTATTTTACGAAGGTTGGTATGTGAGCAGGAGGTTGCTATGGAGGTTGTCTGTACCAACATAGACAACAATCTACTTGGATCCGGCCCTGGAGATCCCACCTATCGGCCAGCTGTGGAACTCTCTGGCGCGCAGTTTGAAATTGCGTCTGGCGCTCAGTTTGAAAATGCAGTTGGGCCAAATTGCGTATAAGCAAACTGATTGCACAAATTAAATTAATTATAATATTTTTTCAGTCGTGTTATAACAAGAACGCGTAAATCAAACACGCGTAAATCCAGATAATTTTTTCAAAGTTTGAAACCCCCACCGTATCACACAAGCCGACAGGCTTTTGAATACACCAACCCCTCTCGTGGACAAAACACGCATCAATCACTCCCCTAGTTCAAAACAATAACAGCGTCAGCAGCAGCTCGTCTTCCCTCGTTCTACATGCCACCAAAACGCCCTGTAATGTCGCCTAACGTTGCTAAGAAGACCAGGAAGTCTCTTACTCTCGAAGTGAAGCTGGATATTATTCACAGACATGAGAGAGGTGAGAAAACTAATAGCATTGCTTCCCACCATGGCCTGACTCCATCTACTGTCTACCATTTTCAAGTCAGCAGACTCTATTAAGAAGGCTGGTGAGATCATATCTCCCTTGCAAGCTAAAAGAACCGCCTGAACTCGTGACTCTGCAATGGATAAAATGGAAAGCCTTGTGGAAATGTGGTACATAAGATTTGTATGCGGTAGAATGATGTGCCCTTTGTTTACATTCCAAAGGTTGCCAGCTAGCGTATTTCCCGCTCCACTCTCCCTCCCTTCATAAATTTAAGATCATCAACATTATAAAGTTACTTACATACATACATTAGTGTACATTATAATAACTTAGTCTTAAACTAAACTCCTTAAATGTTTAACTTCATAATTTTTACTTTCATTAAACATTTTACTGTACTATGATGCACTCTAGCTTTGTTTACTCTCAATGAAAGTTCAAGTCAGGGGTCAAACTTGTTATAATTGGTTTGCTTAACGAAAATTCGCTTAACGAAGGGTCTTTTAGGAATGTAACCCCTTCGTTGGTGGGGGTTGCCTGTATATATATATATATATATATATATATATATATATATATATATATATATATATATATATATATATATATATATATATATATATATACAGTGGAGGAAAGAAAGGCTGGCCAGGTAGGAGGCCAGCCAGCCTTTATTTCCGTATTTGGCACCATCTATTTCTCACTTAAGGAAAAATGCCCCGTGGGTAATTGACTACATAGTAACCTCACCCCATCACTCACTCATCAGTTGCAATAGACACCGTGTTTCAGTATCAATCAAGACATCAGTGGGGATCTGTTGTTTGACCGCTGCCGCTCTCCCACGCGATTAGCAGAGATTAAAGTCTACTTTACTTTATCGTGTCTGACATCCATCCCTCATGAGTGGGAAGCCCCTTGATCGTGATACTAGGATCAGTGTGATTCAGTGTCACAAACTAGGCCTTCAAACAAAGGACATAGTGAAAGAAACCGGTGTGAGTGAGCGAAGTGTTCGTCACTTGGTTGCTAAGTTCAAAGTGTCTCCGAGTGGTCAAGCGCCCATTCCTGGTAAGAGTATTGGCAGACCAACGAAAATTAATGAAACTTCGCTCGGAGTCCTGAAGCGGTGCATGGATGTCACTCCCACCCTTACAGCAAGGAAACTTAAGGAGGAAAATCCCCAGTTGCTTGGTGATGTGACCATTAGAACTGTGTCTAGCGCACTCCACAAGCGACTCGATTACAAAAAAGTGGCGGCACGTAGAAAACACGCTTTAATTGATAAACAAAAGAAATCTCGCAAAGCATTTGCTAAGAAATATTTGGAGTGGCCCTTAGAAGAGTGGCACAGTGTCCTGTGGACTGACGAGTCATTATTCATAGTGAGTGACACGAAGGGAAAGAGAGTGTGGGTGAGGAAGGGTGTCAACAGGGATGATCCCAAGTATTGTGCCCTTACAGTAAAACACCCTCCATCCCTTATGGTATGGGGTGCTTTCGGGTATTGGGGTAAGGGGCCATTAGTGGTGCTCCAGAGGAATGTCATGGTAAACCAGCAAGTTTATCCTAACATTTTGGAAGAAAATTTGGGGGAGTGTTTTGTGAACAGTGGTACTGAGATCCTCATGCATGACAGTGCCCCAGCACACAGAGCACACTCCATCAAAAACTGGCTCCAGGATAATGAGATTGAGTATATTCCTGATTGGCCAAGCAACAGTCCAGACCTCAACCCCATAGAGAACTTGTGGAGTATTCTAGAAAAGGATCTGAGGGAAAGAGACACTTCTACGATAGAGAAATAAGAGGCTGAGGAGGAGGAGGAGGAGGAGTTATTAATGCTATCTTTGTTTGAAGGTTGGTCACTGTGGTCAGAAAAATGTAGGGCCTCTTGAGACGAAAACACAAGGGTGGGAGACCCAAAGGGGCATGAGTCATCAATGCTATGGCCAGAAAAATTGCCTACCTGGCAATCTTGGAATTGGTATGTGCATTGTGGCAGGCATGAGCCAGAAAGTTTTGTATCCAGTGTGAACACTCCTATTGGAAATACACAGAGGCAATTTTATGCCATGCAGCTTCTCACTGCATGCATCAGGTGTCTCGTCTCCGGTGTGAAACAGCCTTAAGCAGGCCAGCAGACATACTAGCTTTCAACAACTGCATATGTTCCAGTTCCCTGATTCAGTAGGTATAAATGGATGAGTATACTACCACTGAAGTATTACACAATACATGTGACACAATACTGGTGGATCCTTTAACATATTCAAAAACAATTACCTGTATCCATCAAGGTAAACAGCTATCTTCTGGAGCACCTCAACTGGCAGATATGTTAAATGAGTGCTGGATGCAAGGTATTGTTCTGTTGCAGCTTCAAAGTTTATATTTTTGTGCTTTGCTGAGGCTGATCCAGTCTTTTTTCCTTTCTGAACTGGAGTGAGGCGCATTTGGCCCAAGGCGCTGGTGGTCTTCTCTACACTTGGGGAACGAGACCTGGGTAACCCACCTGTTGAAACAAAGTGTTACACCTACTGAATGACTTTCTTCTCTTTATTTTCATCCTTGCCAGTAGGCCTGTAAAAATACCTGATTGTTTTCTGTGTTTTTGAGAAATACACAATTTTTAGAAAATGAAATGAAGTACAAAACTGAGGATTGAAGCAAATGTTCTGTCAGTTTGTACAAAAAAAAAATCACAGATAAATATGCTTTTAGAATTCTTCCGTCTCCTTCCTTATTCCTTTTTTTGGTCTGTAAGCACTGAATTATGGCAGTCTGCATATTTTTCTTACCAATGAGAAACCAATTTAATGATAAACTTAGAATCTGATTAAAACAATTCAGGTATACATAATGAATAGTGATGTAAGTATACTGTACTTACCACAAGACGCAGGTTCATAGTCAAGCTTAGGACGGACACCAAAAGCCTTGAGACTGTGAGAGTATACCACATCACTATCCTGTAGAGAAAAAGTGAAATTCAAGGAAAGCTTCCTTAACAACTAATGGCAGTTTATCAGTCAATGTAATCAAATAAATTACCTGTGTGTGTGTGTGTGTGTGTGTGTGTGTGTGTGTGTGTGTGTGTGTGTGTGTGTGTGTGTGTGTGTGTGTGTGTGTGTGTGTGTGTGTGTGTGTGTGTGTGTATTTACCTAGTTGTAGTTTTACAGGGCCTGGGCTTTATGCTCGTGTGGCCCCGTCTCCATATCTACACTTATCCAATCTTACTTTAAAAGTATGCACACTTGTTGCAGACACTACTTCTTCATTTAAACTGTTCCACGTCTCAATACATCTTTATGGAAACTATATTTTTAACATCTCTCAGACATCTTCCTTTCTCAGCTTTTACTATGCGATCTTGTGCTTCGAATGTCATATTCTTCTCTCAGGATCAGTTTCTCATTATCCACTTGGTCCATTCCGTTGATCAATTTATAAACTTGTATCAGATCTCTCTCCCTTCTTTGTTCCAGGGTTGGCAAATCCATAGCCTTTAGTCTCTCCTCATATGTCATCCCTTCAAATTCTGGAACCATTCTTGTAGCCATTTTTTTGTAGTCTCTCCAACTTTCTTATGTGTTTCTTTTTATGAGGGGTCCACACTACTCCTGCATATTCCAATCTGGGTCTTATTATAGTACTTATCAATTTCTTCATCATTTCTTTGTCGATGTAGTGAAATGCTACTCCAATATTCCTTAGCAAATTATATGTTTCTCTAAAAATTCTATCAATATGGCTTACTGGTTGATTGTTTTCTTCCATCATAACCCCTAAGTCCTTTTCCTTTTTTACTTTCTCTAGTTCTACTCCATCTCCCATCTTATAGATTACCACAGGTCGTCTTTCACTCTTTCCCATTTCCATGACATGGCTTTTGTTCACATTGAATTCCATTTCCCACTTTTTACTCCATTACCAGATCTTATTTAGGTCTTCTTGCAGTGTTTCACAATCCTCCTCCTGGAATTTATTATTTAATAGTTCTGCCATACTTTTTGGGTCTTCCACTATCCCCTTCTCTCCTTTTAACCTTTCTATTGTTTCTTTATGCATAATTTTTCCATTTATGAATCTGTATAACAATTTTGGTTGCTCCTTACATTTTTCAACAATGTCCTTTTCAAAGTTCTGTTCCTCTTCCTTCCTCACCATAACATATTCATTTCTCACTGCCTTGAAATTTTCCTTATTTACTGGATTTCTATTTCTCCTCCACCTTTTCCATGCTCCATCTCTTTTCTCCTTTGCCCTAGCACATTTTGCATTAAACCAATCTTTCTTTCCATCTTCTTTAGGTCTATATTTCAGAACATATTCCCTGGCTCCTAATTTGTATATTTCCAAACATAAGTTATACTTCTCTTGCATCATCTCTGAGTTTTCCATCTCCTCTCAGTTTAAGTTTTTAAAATAGTTCTTGATATTCTCAATATCAGCCTTTCTGTAATTTAATCGGTCTCCTTTGTATGAATCGTCTCTATCTTCCTTTCCCTCTTCTATATCCATTTCTAATATTAAATGGTCACTCTTTCCCAATGGGCACTTATATCTTATATCATCATTCATTTGTATACCCCTTGTAAAAATTAGATCCAATCTTTCCGGCTCGTCGTTTACTCTGAATCTTGTGCATTCCTTTACTCTCTGGTCCATCATTATTGTCTATCATTAGGTTCAGGAATCTTTCTCCCCAGGCTTCTTCACCCATACCACTTTCATAATTTTCCCAGTCCACTTCTTTACAGTTGAAATCTCCTACTAATATCACTTTTCTCCTTTCTTTAACGATTCTCGTTAGACTCCTTATTGTGTCATCTATCATGTCTTTATATTCTTGATTGGTCCATGAATTTGTTTTTGGTGGCACATATGTTACAATGATTGTTAACTCTTTTTTATTAATATGTATCTTAATATACAATACTTCTGCTTTTCCTTACCCATATTCCACTTGGTTTATCACTATCTCCTTCCTTAACATTATCATGACTCTTCTTCCTCCTTTACCCCCTCTGTCTCTTCTCCATACATTATACCTATTATCCAAGTTTATTTTGATTGCCTCATTTAGTTTTGTTTAGGCCAGGCATACAATATCCAGATTTTCTTTCTTTATGTAATCTCTTAATTCTAATTTACTTGATAAAACCCAGTCTATGTTTGTATACATCATTTTTAGTCTCTTGCCTTTATCACTTGTTCCACTTTTTTCTCTTCCTTCTCGTTTATATACCATTTCCTTATCCTGTCTCCTAGAATTCTAAAAAAAAAAATGTCTTTTTTTCCTCTTCTGACCTTTCATCATTTTTTTCCCTTACTAATGCTGCCAGTTCATTGTACCTCTTCCTTTCTTCCTCATTTATATTTTTCTTTATATATATATATATATATATATATATATATATATATATATATATATATATATATATATATATATATATATCCTTGCAGCCTTCTGTTTCTCTAAGTTTTGTTGTTCTATATAATATTTCTTCTGTTGCTGCTTGTGATTTTAGTAGTGTGTGTGTGTGTATATTTACCTAGTCGTACCTAGTTGTAGTTTTACAGGGCCTGGGCTTTATGCTCGTGTGGCCCCGTCTCCATATCTACATTTATCCAATCTTACTTTAAAAGTATGCACACTCGTTGTAGACACTACTTCTTCATTTAAACTGTTCCACGTCTCAATACATCTCTGCGGGAAACTATATTTTCTAATATCTCTCAGACATCTTCCTTTTCTCAGCTTTTTACTATGCGATCTTGTGCTTCGGATGTCATATTCTTCTCTCAGGATCAGTTTCTCATTATCCACTTGGTCCATTCCGTTGATCAATTTATAAACTTGTATCAGGTCTCCTCTCTCCCTTCTTTGTTCCAGGGTTGGTAGATCCATGACTTTTAGTCTCTCCTCATATGTCATCCCTTCAAATTCTGGAACCATTCTTGTAGCCATTTTTTGTAGTCTCTCCACACACCATATCCACGCTCAGTTTGTTCCATGCATCAATGCTCCGATACGGAAAGCTATACTTCTTGATGTCGCTCGTGCAGGAATCTTTCAGTATTTTCTTAGGGTGTCCTCTTAGGTAATTACTGGATGCCATCATGATCAGGTTCTCCCTATCCAATATGTCCACTCCATGTACTATTTTGAACATTGTTATCACATCCCCTCTGACTCTTCTTTCTTCCAACATGCTTAATTCCAGCCTATTTAACCTCTCCTCATACGGTACCTTCTTAAAGTCTGCTATCATTCTTGTTGCTAACCTCTGTACGCTTTCCAGTTTCTTGACATGTTTCTTCATGTATGGTGACCAAATTACTGATGCATATTCCAACTGTGGCCTAATCAGGGTTGTCAATATTTTCTTTATCATGTTCCCGTCCAGGTAATTAAATGCCCATCCTATACTTAGGAGCATGCTATACGTTTTTCCAAATATTCTATTAATGTGCTTTTCTGGAGACAGATTACTCTGTACAGTCACTCCCAAGTCTTTTCTTCACTGACTTCAATTATAGTCTTCCCCCCAGCTGGTAGTCCTTATGTGGTCTATATTTACTTCTACCCATTCTCATTACACAGCTTTTGTTGGTGTTGAATTCCATTTGCCACGTCCTGCTCCATTCATATATTTTGTCCAAGTCCTTCTGCAGTATATTACAGTCATGCATATTCCTCACTCTCCTCATAATCTTTGCATCATCTGCAAACATATTCATATAACTTCTCACTCAATCTGGTATGTCACCTATATAGATCAGGAACATGATGCCAAGCACAACCTTGGGAACTCCACTGGTTACCTTCCTCCACTCTGACTTCACTCCTTCACTACCGTCCTCATTTCTCTACCCTCAAATAATTTCTCATCCATCTGTCAGATTTCCTTATTCCTCCAATACTACTTAACTTCCACATCAATCTGTTATGTGGTACTTTATCAAATGCTTTTTAAGTGTAGTATACACAATCAACCCATCCATCCCTCTCTTGTAAAATATCACCACTCTTGAGTAGAAACACAGCAAATATGATACACGATTTCCTTTTCTAAAGCCAAACTGTTTCTCACTTAGTATTTCTTGTTTTCCAGGAACTCACCACTTGGTTTTGATCACTTCTTCACATATCTTACACATAATGCTGGTCAATGAAACAGGTCTATAATTCAATGGTTCCATGCGACATCCACTTTTGTAAATTGGTACTACATTTGCCCTTTTCCATTCTACTGGCACCTGTCCCGTGTTGATAGATGTTCTTGTTAAATCTAAAATTGGATCTAGCAACTGCTCTTGACATTCTTTTAACATTCTTCCAGACACACCATCTGGTCCCATTGCCTTGTTAACATCTAACTGACTCAAAACTTTTGCAATGTCACTTTGTTACTATAATTTCTTGCATCCATCTTGTCACAGGTAACCTCCATCTATTGAATTGTGTTTCTTCTGTGAATACTTTGCAGAAATTTTCATTCAATTTTTCAACAATGACACTTGTATCTTCATATATGTAATCTCCAACCTTTAATTTATCAACTGTTTCTTTTTTCTGTAATTTACCATTGATGAGTTTATAAAACATTTTGGGATCACTTTCACAATTCTCCACTATTCTCTGTTCAAATTCTTGTTATGCCCTTCTTCTCACTTGAACATATTTATTTCTTGCATTCCTATATGCTTCTCTCTCCACTTCCTCATTATTTCTCTTGTATTTTTCCCATGCTTTTCCTTCTCCTTTTTGCCTTATCACATTTTGTTAAACCATTGATCTCCCTTTAAGTTTTTCTTAATATATTTTGGCACAAAGTTCTCTGCAGCCTCACTATATATTTCCATAAATTTTTCATATTTTAACTGCATGTTTGTTTCCTGGTACATTTCGGACCAATCCACATTTCCAAAATAATTTCTCAACTCCTTATATGTTCCCTTAGCATAATTTAGGCATTCCTCCTTGTATCTTTGCTGAACCCCACCTTTACCTCAAATTTCAATAATTCATGATCACTCTTCCCCAAAGGACACTCATGCTCAATCTCATTTTCTAGAATTACTCCTTTTGTAATATCAAGTCCAGTCTCGACGGGCATCACCTCTCCTTCCTTTGTTGGATGCCTCACCATTGTGTCATCAAATTTCCCAGCATAATTTAATAGCTGCTCACCCCATTCTCCACCATTCCCACTTCAAATTCTTCCCAATTGATGTCTTTACAGTTGAAATCTCCAACTATAACCATTTTTGCTTTCTTTGCAGCTTCATTTCTCATTCTTTCCAATGTGCTTTCCACCATACTATTATACTGTTCGTTTGACCATGCACTTGTTTTTGGTGGTACATACACAGTTACAATATTGATATCTTGCCTTCCACCAGTCACCACCACACCCACCACTTCCTCCTCGTCTCCTCCAAGGCACACATTTTGCACTATTAAGTCTTTTCTTGTTAACACAATTGTTCCACCTCCACTTTTATTCACTCTATCTTTTCTCCACATTCTATAATTTCCCCCTCCAAACCAATCTATTTGTATATTCCGTCTCAATTCAGTGTCCACTATACACATAATATCTGGTTTATCCCTTATTAGATGGTCCATACACTCTAATCTTTTTGATAGGAAGCCGTCTATGTTAGTATAATTATGATACTCATGTCTTTCTTCCTTAGCTGCTCCTTTGTCTGGTCTTTTACTCCCTCTCTTTTGTCCACCACTTCCACACTTTGTCGTTTCTTATTTTCCAAAAAAACTTCTTCTCTTCTTCTGTTCTTGCCTCATTCCTCTTTTTCACCTCTGTCACCGTTTCTCTCATCTTAGTCCTTTCCTCCTGAGGCATATTTCTTCTTACATAAATCATGTTTGTCTCTTGAGAATTTTTCAGCTTCCATGCATTTCTCAATACATGCTCAGCAGCTACTTGGGATTTTAATGTTATCTTCATGGCTCTAGACTTTCATTCTTCATACTTTCCCAATCTCATATATTCCTCAACTTCTCCAAATGCATTTTCTTCTTCCAAGATCTTATTCAGCATGGTCTTAATCTTCTCTTCCTCCTTAATTTTTCTCTCCTGCCAGTTTCTTATATTATCTTCCTTTAATCCACTCACTACCACACACTTTTTCTTTTCTGCAATGTTTCTCACCATTGTCTCCTCTTGCTGTAAAACTTTAACAATCTCCCATTGGGCCAACTCACTCTTTTCTTTTTCTTGTTGTTAATTATTTCTCTAAAACTGTTATGCGCTTCTTCATTGTTATTTTTTCACCTCCTCCAGCCTAGTGTCTCTTTGTTTACTATTCTCATCTCCTTCTTTTAGTTTTCTTTCCATCTCGGTTATTTTTACATTTAATTCCTGACACTGTTTTCCCAGGAGCGCATTGTTACTTTCCAATTCCAGCTTTTGTGTCAACAACTTGGCATTTTCCCTGGTAAGCATTATGACTTCCTTACGGAAGGCCTCATTTTCTCTTAGGACTCTATCCAACTTTTCCTCTATTACCACTATTGTTCCAATTCTTTTCTCCATATTCTCAATTTTTCTGTCTAAACTCACCTCCCTCAGTCCTGGGAAAAAACACCCCCCGTCTCCATATCTATTAATGTCCAGCTTTTTCTTAAAATCATGAATATTCCTTGCGTTGACCACTTCCACGTCTAAACTATTCCATGCTTCCACCCTTCTATGAGGGAAGCTATATTTTTTCACATCTCTCCTATAAGTGGCCATTTTAGTTTTTCCCATGCCCTCTCGACATTCTTTCATTCCACATACACAGATCTTCCCTATCCATTTTTTCCATGCCAATCATCACTCTGTATATTGCTATCAGGTCTCCCTTTCTCTTCTGTTTTCCAGGGTCGGAAGTTGCATTCTTTTCAGTCTGTCTTCATAAGTCAAATCTCTTAAGTCAGGCACCATTTTGTTGCAGCCCTCTGTACTTTCTCTAGTTTCCTTATGTGTTTCTTTAAGTTCGGAGCCCACTGTATTGTTGCATATTCAAGCCTCGGTCTTATCATTGCAGTAATTATTTTCTTCATCATTTCTTCATCTAAATATACGAACGCCACTCTTATGTTCCTCAATAAGTTCAATACTTCTCCAATTATTTTGTTTATATGTCTCTCTGGCGATAGGTCATTGGTAATTGTCACCCCAAGGTCTTTTTCTTCATGACTGGTTTTATGTCTTCATTTCCTATCTTGTACATACTCCTGATTCTTCTTTCACTCTTGCCAAACTCTATTTTCTTGCATTTTGTCGTGTTGAACTCCATTTGCCATGTACAGCTCCATTTCCATATTCTGTCCAAGTCTTCCTGGAGTAGTTCGCAATCTTTGTCACATCTCACTTTTCTTAACAATTTTGCATCGTCTGCAAATAGGCTCACATAACTGGACACCCCATCCACCATGTCATTTATGTAGACCGCGAACATTACTGGTGCCAACACTGATCCCTGTGGAACTCCACTCTCCACCAAGCCCCATTCTGATGGTCTGTCCTTAATTATTGTTCTCATTTCTCTTCCTACCAAAAGTCTTCCATCCATTTTAGTAAACTGCCATGCACTCCTCCTACCATTTCAAGTTTCCAGATCAGTCTCCGGTGTGGTACCTTATCAAAGGCCTTTTTTAAATCCAGATATATTCCATCAGCCCAACCATCTCTTTCCTGTATTACATCTATCACCCTCGAATAGTAACATATCAGGTTTGTCGTGCATGAACGCCCTTTTCTAAAACCAAATTGACACTCACAAAGTATGTCATTTTTCTCCAAGAAGTCTGTCCATCTATTCTTCACCACCCTCTCACACATCTTAGCTACCACACTTGTAAGTGACACTGGTCTATAGTTCAATGGGTCTCTCTTGTTACCTGATTTATAGATTGGGACAATGTTAGCTCTTTTCCAGTCTTGGGGCACTACACCTTCCCTTAATGAGGCATCAATTACTTCACAAACTTTTTCTGCCAGTTGCTCCTGCATTCTCTTAAAATCCATCCTGATACCCCATCAGGTCCCACAGCTTTTCTCACTTCTAAACTCCCCATCATATTCTTGATCTCCTCCACAGTTACTTGAAACTCCTTCATAATCCCTTTCTGTTCCATTACCAGTGGTTTGTCAAAAGCAGTCTCCTTTGTGAATACCTTCCGAAAGCATCCATTCATAGCCTCTGCCATTTCCTGGGATCTTCACTGCATACTCCATTTACTTCTAAACTTTCAATACTTTCTCTATTTTTGATGTTGTTGTTCACATGTCTGTAAAAAGCCTTGGTTGGTCTTTACATTTATCAATTATATCCTTTTCTTGTTTCTTTCTTTCTTCTCTTCTAATCAACACATATTCATTTCTTGCTCTTTTGTAACTTTCCCACTGCTTAATCCGTCTTTTCCTTCTCCACCTCTTCCATGCATCCTCTTTTCTTGTTCTAGCCTTTTCACATCTATCGTTAAACCAGTCCTGCTTTCCAACTTCTCTATGTTGTCTTATTGGTACAAATTTTTCTCACCTTCTTTGTATATTTTTATAAATTCCTTCCACTTTTCATTTGCTCCTTAGCACTCTTGAATTTCATCCAATTTGTCTCTTGAAAGAATTTCTTTAGGTTTCCAAAATCTGTCTTGGCATAATTCCATCTTCCCACTTTATATTCTTCATTTCTTCTAGATTTCTCTTCATCTATCACCTTGAACTCCAAAACTGCATGATCACTCTTTGCTAAAGGGCACTCCACCCTCATCTCCTCAATGACCATTGGCTCTGTACTAAAGACCAAGTCCAGTCTTGACGATGCTCCCTCTCCTCCAAACCTAGTATCTTCTTTGACCCACTGAGTTAACACATTTTCCATTGCCAGTGTCAATAGTGTATTTCCCCATGTTGTCTCTGATCCTTCCATTGACCAGTCCTCCCAACACACCTCTTTACAATTAAAATCTCCCATCATTATAGTTCGTTCACAGCCACCCAACATTTCTTCCAGACATGTTCCTGTATCACTTATCATTTCTTCATATTCCTGTACTGACCATGCATTTGTCTTAGGTGGTACGTACACCACTATGTAGTGCCTCTTTTTCCTTCATTAGTTTCTGCTCTGATCTTTAGCACTTCTGCCTTTCCCATACCTTCTTTCACTTGATCCACCTTTATATCTTTTTAACCAGCAACATCACTCCTCCTCCCATCTTACCTACTCTATTTCTTTTCCAAACATTATATTTCCTTCTCCAACCATCATCAGGTCTTCTCCTCTCTCAGTTTTGTTTCAGTAAGACCCACAATATCTGGGTTCTTGTCCCTCAAGTAATCGTTGAGTTCTAAAATCCCGATATCACTCCATTTATGTTGGAATACATTACATTCCGCTCATATGTAAGTTTCTTTAGTCCTTTCTTGCTGTACTTTTCTGGGTTATGAACCACTTCCTCAGTCTCATATCCAAGATTCTCCAGAAAAACTCTTTCTTCTCCTCTTCTGTCCTCTCTTCATTTTTTTCAAAGCCTCCTTTCTCAACTCATTTAACATTTCTCTTTCCTTTTCACCGAGATCTCTTCTCAACCAAATCTTCCTTGTTGTTTCCTGCTGGGCTAGCCTCCATGACTTCTCCACCAATTCATCTACATCCTTTTGTGACTTAAGTTTGATTCTTATTGGCCTCATACCTTCTCTTGTGAACTTTCCAATTCTATGGAAGTCCTCTATTTCTTGTACTAGGTCTTTTCCTCCTCCTGCACCACATTAATGATATTATTTATCACCTTTTTATGTTTTTCTCTCTCCATTTTACTCGGTGTCTTATCCTCCTCCACACCAAATATCACCACACATCTCTTTTGTCTACAGTTTCCCTCACCAATGTCTCATTTGATTTAATAACCTTCACCACTTTCTCAGCAATCTTCTCTGTCTATGATGTGTGTGTGTGTGTGTGTTGTCAGCAAGTGTGTGTGTGTGTGTGTGTGTGTGTGTTTGATTTACCTAGTTGTTTTCCAGACCTGGGCAACTTTGTAATTTACCTCCATATCTACACTTATCCAATCTTTTTAAAATATACACCTGCTTCTCCATCACTTTTCCTAGAGATTCTCCACATTTTCGCAATTCACTTTAATTAGCTTAACTTCCTCTTTCAGTGCTGCATTTTCCTTCTTCATATCGGCACAGTCTCTCTTTACATTGTCACTCCAGGCCCTCATACTTTTCAAACAGTTTTTCAATTTTAAACTGAATTTTCTTCACATAAGTGCTCTTCTCCATTATTCCTTGAAACCCTGTGAAGTCTGATTCCTCTTTCGAGTTGTGTGTGTGTGTGTGTGTGTGTGTGTGTGTGTGTGTGTGCACATACATGCATATACAGGTCATCACTGACTTACAACCTATTCAACTTATGGATGACTGACTTTATGACCATGACTACAATTAGATGTTGGTCAGCTAATAGCAACAAATGGATTTAATAAACACTTCTTTTTCATTTATGCTGTCACTAAAAGTCATTGCAATATTGTTGTATTGTCACTTATTCTACAGAGAAGTGCTGAGTGGGCTAATCATAATAAACACAGTTATTATTGTATATGGTGACTTGAAACTAAGTTGACTTATAAACTGTTAGTCTGAACTGACTGTGGTCATAAGTCAACAACCAGATGCACACATACATTCACTCTCTCTCTCTCTCTCTCTGCACACACACACACATATATGTATGTATATATATATATATATATATATATATATATATATATATATATATATATATATATATATATATATATATATACAACAAATGTGTACATAAGATAAAATTCTAAAAACCTCCCTTTCTCCCAGGATGAAGGCGATTATTGATAAAGGGACAACCAACAACATATAGGGGGCATCGATGGATAAGCCAGCCATCCAGACCTTCCTGTATCTCACTGTGCAAGTTCTGGTAGTGACTGCTGTACTCAGACCGACGCACTTCCTGAAAAGGAGGTTCCCTATTTGTAAAGGTCTTGCAAGTAAGAACACCAGCACTGAATTATGACACCACTTATCAACAATAACATATACAAACAATGATAGGTAATGTAAGGGAAAAAATAGTTCAAAGGCATTCTATATGTCTCTGTCAAATAGTCAAGACAATCAGGCATAAAATATAGAACAGAGTTAACCAAAGAGTGAACCTGAAAGAAATTGCATGAGGAATGCAACAGTTATTAATAATTTTGTTCATAGTTCCCCAGACGTTAAAATAGAGGTTGTTCTTTGCTTGCCTGATCTATCAAGGTTTCAATTCAATTTTTTCTCTGTAAACTTACTTCAAGCAAGAGATTCCTGCCAACTCTTAACTCCCTTTTATTTTATTAGAAGCTGCGATAATGGAACCAAGGATATTTGACCCACTACTACATTAAAACATAGGTAACTTTTCCTGTACCATGTATATTAATTGTTCCCTATAGCAAGGTTGACATTTACGACGTTACGACTTATGACCATGGTACGATCTCATGTCGCACGGAATTGGTGCGATTTTGGTGCGAAAAACCGTTGGAGCCCGAGAAGTGGCATGAATTTTGGTACGATGGTAAGACCTTGGTACGACCTTAGTATGATTTGGTAAGACTTGTGGTAAGACGTGTGAGACTTTGATGGTACGACATTGGTTAGACTGGTAAGACTGGTAGAACATTGGTAAGACCTGCGTTAGACGTCGTACGTGTTGGTGAGACTAGTAAGACCTCACCGACTTTGGTTGGAATGTTTCAGAGAACTCGGAGGGGTCGGAGGTGTGTCATGCTCCTGTATAAAAGGAGGGGTCCTGCAATTTGCAAATCACATTCCTCCTGACCTCCCAAGAAGATGGACGACTACAACAACTACCTGGCTGGCCTCATGCTTGCAATTGTTGCCGTGATGGTGATTAATTATCTCCTGGAACCCCCTCCTCAAGCGCCTCCTAGACGTCCTAGATGGGTGTGGGCACGGCAGTGGGTTTTAAGAAGAGAAGTATTCGGCGACTATGACAATCTGCTGGCGGAGCTTCACCGGGAGAATTCCATAGGCTTACCACAACTCTCACACGTCATACCACAGGTCTCACACATCATACCACAGGTCTCGCGCGTCTTGGCAAAAGTCGCATGAGTCTAACCAAATTGAAAATTGCTAATACTAGTTGGACTTTTGCCAAGATGCGTGAGACCTGTGGTACGACGCGTGAGACTAGTATGACTTTATGTTACGACATGACGAGACGTCTTACCATCGCACGGGGTCACACCAAATGTTCTAAAATTTCAGAAAACTTGGTGCGAACTGTTACGACGTACGACGTCATACCAATTTTGGCGAGACCTTGGTTAGACCTTGGTACGACTAGTGGTTAGACGCGTGAGACCTGAGGTCTCACGCGTCTAACTATGGTGGTACGTCGTACCGTCGTAAGTGTCAACCTGGCATATGCAACATAAATTGTCACTGAACTGCAAACATTACAAGAAAAAGCAGTTACAGACTGAAATAAGTAGGATCCACACATACTGCATACATGTGATCAAACACCATACCTTGGAACTATTGCACTGACATTAGCTTTGGTTTGCTCACATCTACTGTTATGTATCTAAATTTCATAGTCTTTCTCCAATCCTGACCTTTCTAAGCTAAGGCAATAGTTGTTGTCTTTCAGAAGCAAGAGTTGGTGTCGTCTACTGAACCATGTGTTTTCTTTCTTTATCTACAATTATCTCTTATTCAATACTAATGATAGCTTGGAATCCTCTTATCCTTGTTCATTATAAAAAAAAAAAAAAAAAAAAAAAAAAAAATATGGTGATGAAAATTACTATAGTCTGACCACCCTTAATTTACGGCCGTGGGGGGGCGAGCGTCTCTGTACAGTGTTGCCATGTTTTCACTACTGTTGTTCTGTTAATCTCTCTCTCTCTCTCTCTCTCTCTGCTTACCTTTGATTTTTTAGTAAGTCATTTATAATTGTGTGTATGTATATATATATATATATATATATATATATATATATATATATATATATATATATATATATATATATATATATATATATATATATATATATATATATATATATATATATATATATATATATATATATATATATATATATATATATATATATATATATATATATATATATATATATATATATATATATATATATATATATATATATATAGTGAGTGGCACGAGGTCAGTCACGTCGCCACCACAATGTGTCAAGGCCACCAGCTGGGTGTGGAAGAGTTGCCGTCAAGTGAATAATGCTTTTTTTTCACTTAGGTATTGGCATATACCTACTATTTTGTAAAAATAGAAACTACACATTAGCTTGGCTTACGAATTATGAATGCAATTATGCCTCACCCTTGAAATTACTGTAAAAGCCAGTAAATGTGAGCATTTTATCTTATAATTATAGCAACATCTGGTACTACAAGGTGAGGCTATTTGGCCTGGCCAGGCTGGGTTCATCAGTATTGCCGCCACTCACAAGACTTTTATTTTTTTTTTTACTTTGGATAATAGATTATTTCTTTTTTCCATGCTTATTATCTTATATCTGTAACGCTGATATCATTACACACCCTAAACATACGCTAAGTACCATTATAAGTTACTATAGTTGATATCAGCAACACTGTTGATTATGTTGCCATGTTTGTATGGTACTATATAGTTTTTTTTATGCATATGATGGTTACTGTTGATTCAGCTATCTATATACACAAGTCAAAATTTTATACATCTGAATTGATGGTATTTGCGATGCCTTGTACACCAATAACTTCCATTTCACATTTTTGGAAACGTGGCAGCACTGTAGAGCTACCCTCGCCCCACCACAGCCATAAATTAAACCCAGTCAGACTATAGGTGAAGTATTTCTAGGTTGCATGATAATTGATACCAACCTAAGCATAACTGTGGATAAGTCCAGTTGTGCACAGCAAGGAAGAGCTGCCTAAGTGGTGGAGCACTTAGGAATGTTAAGGTTTCCATATGACATAAATCCCAAACTCATCAGGGAAGCTTTGAGACCTGTTGTGGGAGAAGAGGAAATCCTCGACACTATGTTTCGGGTAGACCTGGATATGGTTAACCATGCAGTGATTCAGCAGTAGTTGTCATAAGTAAATATTCAATTTCTGAATTCGAGAGTTGTCAGTGGCCTTCCAATCACATACCATAAGTTACACCATAGCTCAAAAGATTTCAGTACACCTTCTGGTCACCATGCTTCAAAAATGCCCTCTGTGCTTGAGCAACTGTGATCTCCCCACAGCAAATCATCAAAGCTTTTGCTTGTCTTCTCAGTTTTTGCATTCCTGGATGGCTGTGGTTTTCAAAAATGTTTCAACTATAAAACTGAGAAGTATTAATTTCAAATTACATAATGTACACCTAAAATCTAAATATGATAAAGGAAAATTTATTAAATGAAAATCTTTCGAAAAATGTCTTGGAGACGGTATCACACATCAAAATAAGACAGATATAGTCATACACTTATCCATCTCAATTAACTTAAATTCCTTGAGAAACTCTAAATACTATCTCCACTCATGTCAATGAAGACATACCCTCAAGGTAGACACCAGGGCTCATTATGCAATCTTATCATTTATTACTTTGCTTTAGATGACACACAACCTCCATGCTGTTGTCAATAACCATGCCAGATATCAGACTCAAAGACTATTTCTTGATCATGAGACAACATATCTAACATCACAATATCAGCTGTAATATTTATAACAACTGGTAGGTACTTGCCAGTCATATTCTTCACTTTTACTTAATCTATTCCAAGCAGGTTATCAGGGAAAGATGAGTGTCTCCATCAAGCACACGTTAAATATTTTGTACCAACAGTGCATCATGACTAATATTTACACTGACATCCATCAATACTGAGCTGAAGTAAATGGTTTCACAGGTAGCTAATTCCAGCATTTCTTGTTTCATAGTCTACTCATCAATGGGACACAATAATTACTGATCTTAAGTTCCCTCACACAAACAATAGATGGGGGAACTTAATAATCTGCAAGCATAATTTCTCAAAATCTTTAATTCAAATTTCTCTAAATTCATATCCACAACCAAAATCTGTTCTTCATGAACTTATTGATGAAATTTAAATTACTTATGACTTTAATGTGTCCACAAATTTTCTTTCAGGCAATAATATTGAATTCAACAATTCCACTCTGAAAATCTGCAAGCATTTAACCATAACCTAGTGATATCATCGTTTCAAATACCTTTACAGAAAATGGGAAACTTTAAAAAGATTATTAAAATTGTTCACTATCTTGTGGGTTTTTCAAGGAATAAACTTGAGTTTATAGAAAAAGATACCAGAAAGTTTAATAATGTATTAATAAGTTTATCTTTGGAATTAAATGTAACTCTATACTAGCAGAATAGCAAGATAGAAAAAGAAGACTTCTCCAAACAGGAAATAATTGGAAACATATCCAAAAGAAAACAAATACAAGGAAATCTCTATAGAAAACAATGAAAATAGCTGATATTATACATACTACAATATCACTAGTGCTGATGCACTTATTGGGATAATTATTTCAATAACAGTAATCTGGTGTTGTGAAACATCAGGGCATTAAAAGTTTATCACTTTAACCATCTATCTATCTATCTACCTGTATTTCAAGCTGCCAATCCCACAAAGGACAGCCCAGACAAAGTACCACAAACCTATATGATCATGAGGCATTGAAAGTAAAACTGCATGACTTCTAAGACTTTAGTATGCAAAAATGGGAGATTAAATCACACTTAAACAATCTTTGCAAAATTAAGAAAATTGGCAAATTGTTAGAAGTTGTTTCTCAGGAGAGTTCTGGAGCCTGACAGTGTCAGCTGTGACACTAAAGGAATGTAGAGAACAATAAGTGGAGTCAATTTGAGATGTAATTAATAGCTCACTGATGGAGGTGAGAGTACCAAGAGAGTGGAAAGAGCAAATATAATACTAATATACAAAGGAGGAAAGAAGACTGAGCCACTTAATTACAGACCAGTGTCACTAACTAGTGTTGTGGGCAAGCTCTGTGAAATAGTGATTTACGAAGTGGGTGAAATATTTAGAAAAGGAAGTTATACAAACTGCCAATTTGATTTACAAAAAGGAAGATCATGTGTGCAAATCTGCTAAGTTTCTATTCAAGAGTAATAGATGAAGTACAAGGCAGAGACAGCTGGGTAGATACAGTATATTCAGCCATCAAAAAAGCATTCAGTAAAGTTCCACATAAAACTCTTGTAGAAGATGAACCATATAGGAGGATTGAGAGGAACATTACTATATTGGTTGAGGGACTACTTACAAGATTGAGAAATGAGAACTAATCATAGATATCTGTTCAAGTTGAAGATGACAAGTGGTATACCACACAGGTCAGTATTAGCATCCATCATGTCTGATATATATATATTTATGATATGCAAGTGGATGTGAGCAGTTATATGAATGTTTGCTGACAATGCGAAATCTTTAAGAGTAATAAATGGACATGTTGATTGTATGAAGTTGCAAAGAGATATTGACAAGATTTATGAGTGGAGTTAGGTGGAAATTGGATTTCAATGCTTAGGTATGCCGTGTGATAGAAGTAGTATAAAATGAGGAAGAAATTCATAATGTAAAGTAAGGAAGAGAAAAACCTGGATGTGGTTATTCAAGATACCCTGACCCCAGAAAGACATGTAAGTGTGATATTTGGCTTGATGTACAGGATGTTAATGAACATTAGGGTGGCATTTCACTATAAGGATAAGAGTATGATGAAGCTCATAACCATCATGATAAAAATCAGGTTGAAATATGCAGTAGTGATGTGGTCTCAGCACATGAAGAAAGATATCAGGAAGCTTGAAAGGATTCACAGGACAGCTACAAAGATGGTCTCAGAGCTGAAAGACCTTACCTATAAAGCAAGTAAGATTGCCAACTTTACAAGATGGAAGAGAGAGCAGAGATCTAATAACGATGTACAAAATAGCTAACTGCACTGAAAATGTAGACATGCAAGACCTAATGTTGTTGTCAGAAAATGTAATTAGATTGATGAGAGCACACTCAAAAGAATACTAGGAAGAGTCTGTGTTCAAGGGACATCAAAAAGTATTTAATTTTCCACATAGAACTGTGGATATTTGGAGTGGCTTCAGCGAGGTCATTACAGCAACGAATGTACACATATGTAAAGAAAAGTTGGATAAATATAGATATGGAGACAGAACATTATACTACTAAGTAAATACACGATTTACCTAGTTGTACCATCAGGCCTTAATGGAAAGGGATAGCCTTGTGGATCACCCTACAATATCCTACTATATAAAAATAAAATACAGTCAACCCTCGGCTATCGCGTTTTATTGCTATCGCGCACCCATGAAAAGCTGCTAAAATTTCATTATCGCGACCTCAGTTGCCTGCTATCGCGCGCCCTGCCATGACGTAATGGAATATCTGAGCGCTCATTGGCCAAAACCGCCTTCCCGCCAAGATCAATTCGGCTATCGCGTTTTCGGCTATAGCGCGGCTATTTCGGCCCCAATTGAGTTAAGTGTAGTAGCTTATACAGAAACAGCTTATGAAAATAATCAGGTCAAGATTAAAGTGGTTGAGGACTGTCATTACTTCCCTCCATCATTAATGCAGCCAAATGTGATATAAAAAATTTGGAAATGGGGATTACTATAATTTTTCTTGTTAGATACAAGACATTGCTTTTGTATCTCACAAGAAAAGTTGGCTCAGGATGCCAGAAGATAACTTCTCCAAACTTCAATGTCATATTTTGTTTCTATGTAAATAAGTCATCTTCTAGCATCCTGAGCCAATTTTCATTGGTGGTACAATGCCAGGTGGGATGCTGGTAATGGAGTTTTAAGCTATCAAATGGCTCAACATGTCTCCTCAAGATCAGCCACCACAGGTATCACTGACACTTCCTGTTGTAGCTATGCCAATGCGCAAGCCTTTTTTTTCCATTTTCAGTTTATGGTGATCATAATAAAGCATAACAATAAAACTGTAAATGTGCAAAATCAGTCAACAATGGGACACATGAAGTGTTACAAACCAGTCAGTTGCAGTTTCTGCTTCTAAGAAAGCTGGACCAGCACTGATGTGGGAGGTGTTTAAACAGCTACACAAGTGTCTCAGCTACTGTTAGATGTATTAAGATTGTACTCCACATGGTTGGAGGATATACAACTCTTATGTATCCATACTTTCCCATGTGTATTTTTCATCTGTGTTTTTGCTGTATGAAATCCTTTTGCAGCAGCTGTCTTATATATCTTTATTTTATTTTATTTATTCATTTCACTATTTTTTCCTATTTATCTATTTAGTTATTTCCTTATTTATTATATTTTTTGTTTGTATGTGAGTGTGTATCCTTAGTTATTATAGTTCTTTAAACACAGGGTGGTACAGAGCAAGAGACTAGCATACCATATGGATACAATGACTTTGTATGGAGTCAGCTTTTCAAGTAATAGTTGATTTTTTTTTATCACCACCCACACGCTTCCTTAGTGTAACCAACTAGAACCTGGGTATCATGGTGACATGCACATAACTTTAAACCACTCAACTAATGGCATAGTTTCAAAGTGTTATGTGGTGGGATTCGAACCTATGCATGGACGTCTGCCCAATCCCATGCTCACCACCTTATCCACTACACCACATTCACTAAAAGCATGAGATCTGCTTGTTACACTTTAACAATCATATACTAGATATTGATTTATTAACCTTGGTGTGCCATTATGAATAGGAATAGTTGCCTAACCCTTCCTGACTACAGGCAACCCCTGCTTAACGAACAGGTTACGTTCCAAAAAAAACATTCATTACGTGAATTTTCGTTACACGAACCAATTATAACAAGTTTGATCCCTGACTTGAACTTCCATTGAGAGTAAACAAAGAGAGGGTGCATCACAGTACAGTAAAAGGTTTAACTGAAGTAAAAATTATGAAGTTAAACATTTAAGCAGTTTAATTTAAGACTAAGTCATTATAATGTACACTAATGTATATATGTAAGTTACTTTATAATGTTGATGATCTTAAATTTACGAAGGGAGGGAGAGTGGAGCGGGAAAGACGCTATCCGGCAACCTGTGGAATGTAAACAAATGGCGCATCATTGTACCGCATACAAAACTTATGTACCACATTTCCATTGCAGTCACAAGTTCGGGTGGCTCTTATAGCGTGCAAGGAAGATACAGTCTCACCAGCCTTGAAAATAGTAGAGACAGTAGATGGAGTCAAGCCATGGTGGCAAGCAATGTTATTAGTTTTCTCGCCTCTCGTGTTTGTGAATAATATCCAGCTTCACTTCAAGAGTAAGAGACTTCCTGGTCTTCTTAGCAACGCTAGGCGACATTGCAGGGCTGGTTGCAGGGCGTTTTGGTGGCATGTTGAGTGAGGGAAGACGAGCTGCTGCTGGATGCTGTTATTATTTTGAGCTAAAAGCGGGGAAGGGTAGGGGAGTGAGTGGTGTGCGTTTTGTCCACGAGAGGTGCTGGTGAATTCAAAAGCCTGTTGGCTTGCGTGATACGGCGGGGCTTTCAAACTTGGAAAAAATCACCTGGATAAAATTTCATGAAAGTGAGTTTATTTGTTCATCATACGAGCAGATGGTAGTAAAAGGAAACGTTCATTGTAGCGAAATTTCGTTGTGTGATCGTTTGTTAATCGGGAGTTGCCTGTATCTACAGAATTTTACCTAAAGATAGCTCTAATTTTATACTGTTGATAAAAGAAATATGACTCACCTGCATGCACTGGAAAGTGAACATGGCTTTGGGCTTGGTCTGGTGCCTTGAGTAATGTTTCAAAGTGAGTTCCATTGTCAACCCTTTGGGAGTAATGGAAGCTGGTGGAGGAGTCTGAAACCTGGGTCTCTTCCCCATGGGATGACCCAGCTCATCAAAAATCAGATTCATTTTGTCAAGTGAGGTGTTCTCATCATCATCCTCATCAGACTCATCATATCTTTTGTAGGCATACATCCCAAACTGGTTGCGTTTTCTTACCTGATGGAGATGTTATAGGTTAAACATATATCGTGCATAATTATAAACTCATGATGTGATAAAAACATAATATCTTAAACTTTAAAAATTTCCAAATTTCATTTCCTTTTTCTTTTTTTACTTATGAAGGGGGGATACACAAGACCATGAAAAACAAGAACTGTAAACTTCTCTGAGTGAAGGGGATTAAGAATCTTCAGTTGAGAATAGACTAAAAGATTTCAAGAAAAGGAAGACAAAGGTATAGGTTTAGCTACAAAATTATAAAATTTGCCATTCCTGAAGACAAACTGAAAATAGGCAAACTTCCAGCAAGGAGAGGTGGATGTTGACAGACAAAAGTAAAACAGTCTGAGTAGGTAAGGTGTGATCATAGAAGCAAAATTTGTCTTTCTTCACACTGTGACCTCTTGCTTACCCATCAGTGAATAAGTTTCACACACCTGTAATGCAGTAATTAGCATGCCTCATTCACAATGGGAGGCCTTGGGCTTGAATCCCAGGTCAGGTCAGAAGTCTATGGGCAAACTTTTATGGAATACAAGTTGGTAGTTGTGACCTGCTGCTAGGCAGGAGAAACAAATTCTGAATACACACAGGGTGGCCAGACCATATCAGGCCTAGTCTACTAGGTTATCTGGTACCATCTTGCAGACACAGTATCAAATTGTAAGAGACTTCCTTAGGGTTAAATGTATACTTAAGATGTAGTATACAAGCTAGTATATAACAATGTGGATTTTCACCTGTAAGGCTGTAAGGATTAAGAAAATGAATATCATTATTACTGTTATCAAATATGAAGTATATGTCAAAGGGTTATGACTTTGATTTAAAGCATTAATGGTAGGTTATTAACTTTATTTTTAATGTAGTGTAAATGTGTATGTTTGTCTCTCTTCCAAGAGACCATAAATCATTAATATAACATCCCGCAGGATGAAAAAGTAACATTATATAAAAGTATGAGGAAAATATTTGGTAAAAGTCACCCAATATTATTACAATATCTTACCTTCTCTACACATGGTTCAACAACCCATCTGAACTCTCCAGGCTTTTTGAGGGTCAATTGTTCCCGCCACACCTTGCCCATCTTGTAGTCAGGCTCGTCAGGGTCATTACGGCAGAACATGCAGATGTTCTTGATGATCTCATGTGAGCAACAAATAGCAGCTATGTCATCTTTACACACATGAGATTGACTGTGTTTTCTCTTAATGTCGCCTGAGAGAGAGAGAGAGAGAGAGAGAGAGAGAGAGAGAGAGAGAGAGAGAGAGAGAGAGAGAGAGAGAGAGAGAGAGAGAGAGAGAGAGAGAGAGAGAGAGAGAGAGAGAGAGATTAATTTACTGACTGCCTTGAGAACACAAGAATTCCCAGACTGGTTTTATTCATAACAAGTGCTTGTACATTATCAAAAAAGTAATTTTATAACATTCATCTGAAAAACAAAAATAAAAAGAATATGTAAGTATGAAGGCTGGTGAAATAATAATAAAAAAAAAATCATATCAAAAGCAGCATGCACTTTCCTCTCACATCTTTTAGATCATACACATGAAAGTGAAGTAGTTAGTAGATGTGATAGTATTGGAAAAGCAACCAATGTATTATAAATATTTTTTTTATATGTACATGCTTAAACATATATTTTGAGATGTAATAGAAAATAACAGTACTTATAAATGAAATTGTGATTGCTAACTTTAGAGATAACTCAAGCTAACATTCAATTCAATATATTCAAACTTTCCCTTCCCCCATTCTCTTTACATCTATCTCTCTAAAGTATATATGAGTGGAAGAAATACACTTGACTGTCCTTGCAAGCCTTATGTAATGAATTTAACAAAACTTATGAATGTTATAATCAATATCAGATAATAGTTTCAGGGATCTCCAAGAAGGATAATTAATAACTTAGAACTGAGAAGCTGGCGGAAAGCCTCTTCTGTAAGTTATCACATGTTTTACATGGTGATGTATATTTCAAGAAAGCAACACCAAAGACTTCTCTCTGGCTCATACAAATATTTTTTGAGGTAGGTTTAATACATGTACGTAAAGCTCACACCTCAGAACAAGATACTAACGAGGAAAATTTCTTCTTTTTTTACTGTAAGATGTCCACTGCATAGGGACTTGCATGCAATTTCCATTCACCATTATTCCAATTAATGTATAAATACCATGGACAATGAATGGGAGTGGATAATCACCATTGCAACTGCAAACTACTAAGAATATGACTATCTCTTGGACAAATACAGTGAGTTTCAAGAGTTTGATATAATAGGAAGTCATTCTATAAATAACTTTCTCTGTTAAAAAACTTCATATACAAAAAGGCAAATGAAAAAGGAAATTAAATGACTATTAAAGAGATGAAAATAAACAAGAAACATGTGACAAAGTCATATCATAGTATACTGAACTCTCTGCTGCAGCAGAGGACTTGTGCCATTATAACACAAATAAATAGACAAATAGATACACAAAAATACTAAATAAAATAAGTAATACCTTATACATAATATATATATATACATATATATATATATATATATATATATATATATATATATATATATATATATATATATATATATATATACATACACACACACACACACACTCAACCCTCTGTTATTGCCCCTAATTGGTGCATCTATCACTATGCTATAGCCAAAATCACGATATCTGAAGTGAAGAACCTATGATAACTCAAATTGACACTAGGACCTCCAACCTGTAATTTTTTCTTATTTTTTGTCCCATTTTTATGTCATAATAGTTAAAAAATGATGAAATAATGTAATATGAAAAAATCTTAATCAAGAATCCTAATAACAACATACATTTTAAAGAATTTCATTTAGCATATTTAACGTCATAAAGGACACATGGGTACATAAGATGCATACCCATTGCTATGAGAGCGGGAGGTTGGTATGGAGGTTATTCGTACCAACAAAGACAACAACCTGCTTCTTGGATCCAGGCCCCACTCTCACTCGCCAACAACTAGAGTAATGACGACACTATTCGGTGAGTTTGTAGCGTTCTTTGTCATTCCAGCATGGCAGGAGTCCTACCACCACTTAAGGCGGCGGCACACTAGCACTTTTTCCGTCGTCTTAGACGATTTCCGTCATTTTTAACTGTTTCGTCTACTCTTTCCATCCTCTTGAGTCAGACGAAAAGCACCATTTTCCTCTAGTGTCAATTTTTAGCCAAATTAAGATCTATGGTTTCTAATCAGAACTTTAATTATAAAATTCAATTTCTTGTTAATTGGAATGATGCTATAATCTCAAATTAATAGAATCTTGATACGTAGATGTATGTGTATATATATATATATATATATATATATATATATATATATATATATATATATATATATATATATATATATATATATATATATATATATATATATATATATATATATATATATATATATATATACATATACATATATATAGGTTCTGGCCTAGCAGTGAAAAGTGGTTCAGTTGTTTGTTTTTATTTGTGTGACTGCGACGTTCCAAGGCAGAACTTCCACAGAACAACTGACCAAGATGAGCTGCTCTTTTGTTTATGAGTGGATAAAGCTGTTTGAAGAGTTTCTCATAGAAAACAATAAAGGCCAAAAATAGAAACGAAAAAATAGCAATGACTTGCTGGGGGTGAAGGGGCCGCCGTGTTTGTTTACAGTTGACAAATGTGACAAAGACGGTAGCGAGCTTGTGTGTGACGATGACCGGCGACGAAAGTTGGCAGAAAGTTGACAGAAAAGGGGTAGTGTGACACCGCCTTTACTGTTGTGTACATCCCAACCATCCCCTTGTACTGCTTATGTACCATTTTTCGTTCCAGATTTTACATTAAATATGCTTTCAGTCATTGTTTTCTTACCCATTTGGATAACGTTATGTACATGTCTTTTCTCAATTTATAAGGGGTTGGGAGAGGAAATTCCACGTATCCGGATATTTTGAGTATCTGCCAGGGCCTTGGCTGCTAAAATCCGGATACACGGGCGATTACTGTATATATATATATATATATATATATATATATATATATATATATATATATATATATATACACAAATATGTTTACATCTACTTATAAAGATTCTATATAATTTGAGATTATAGCATCATTCCAATTAACAAGAAAATTAATTCTATTACAAAAGTGTTGATTAGAAGACATAGATCTTAATTTGACTGAAAATTGACACTAGAGGAAAACGGTGCGTTTCGTCTGACTCAAGACGACGGAAAGAGTTGATGGAATAGTTAAAAACGACGGAAATCGTCAAAGGCGATGGAAAAAGTCCTAGTGTGACGCTGCCTTAAGTGGTGGTGGGACCATTATGAATAGGAATAAATAGTTGCCTAACCCTTCCTGACTACAGGCAACCCCCACTTAACGAACGGTTTACGCTCCTAAAAAAACGTTCGTTGCGTGAATTTTCGTTAAGCAAACCAATTATAACAAGTTTGACCCCTGGCTTGAACTTCCATTGAGAGAAAAAAAAAAGGCAGGCAGTTCAACTCAGACTTTAGTCCGTGGGTCAGCTAGGCCTTGTTCACAGAGGGTGGTTTCCACTGCAGCGGCTGCCGTGCGTTTCACGCTGGCATCGTTCTCACTAGGCGTTTTACGCCGCGGCATAACGACGCCGGTTGACTCACTTTTATCTTCTATTCATTTATTTTTTTTTGCGGGCATATTATAATGTGAGGATGGATGTGGAGGAAGTAGCATGTGTTTGGTTGTTGCATCGCCACTTGAAACGGTGCAAGCAGAGGCAAAGGCAACATTGGGTTCATCCAATTCTAAATGACAGACTTACCTATGGCATGTTTACCACTCTGTATCCTTCCTTGAAAGAATATGACAAGAAGTTTTTCAATTATTTGAGAATGTCGGTGAAATCATATGATGACTTGCTGGAACTAATCTTCAAGCAACACTAGGATGAGGGATTCCATCTGCCCACAACATAGTCATAACATTAAGATAAGTCCTTTATTAGAAGTTTTATTGAAAAATTATTCATATATAAAACCAAAAAGAAAAAAAAGTGATATCTAAAGTTCCAGTTGCCAGTATATTGGATACAAATAAAATACTTATTTCTTGAAGTGAAAATACAGTGCAGGAAAAAATTAATAAATAAAAGGTCACTCACTTTATATACTAGCATGCTTTTTCTGTGGCACACAAACGTATGTAGGATTTGTCAGTATCAAACATGTCAATGGGCGTTTTTCAATTTCACTGATTAATAAATAAGTGTCAAACTGACCCCTCTTCATTCCTCAGCAGACAGTGGTACTGCAGTCATTGAATGGTATTACATGACTCATCACGGGCAGACCCCAAGATTGTCATAGTAGCATCTCAACACGCTGGCAAACCAGCGAGCAGTTTGGAAACCGCTGCGTTTCCAAACCGCCGTGTGTGAACGATTCCACAGGCTATCATTGAAAATGCTACCGCGCATTTCCAACCTTGCGGTGCAAACCGCCCTGTGTGAACAAGGCCTTAGAGTCCAACTTTATATATATATATATATATATATATATATATATATATATATATATATATATATATATATATACAGGCAACCCCGTTTAACGAAGGTTCACACAATGAAGATTCACACAACGAAATTTCGCTACAACAAAGGTTTCGTTTTATTACCATCTGCTCGTTTAACAAAGTTTTATCCAGGTACAGTAATTTTTTTCTAAATTTGAAAGCCCCACCGTATCATGCAAGCTGACAGGCTTTTGAATACACCAGGAGCTGCTGGTACTAAGGCCTGCCTCAAGAGAAATCCTGAGACACCTGTAGAATAAAGATCAAGATCAAGCCTCTCGTGGACAACACAGGCACTGCCGATACAAAGGCCTTACTCAGAAGAAATTCTGCGTCACCAGTAGCATCAAGATCAAGATCAAGATCACGCGCACTACTCACTCCCCAGTCAAAATATAACAGCGTCACCAGCAGCTCATCTTCCCTAGTTCAACTTACCACCAAAACGCCCTGCAATGTGGCCTAACGTTCCTATGAAGACCAGGAAGTGTCTTACTCTTGAAGTGAAGCTGGGTATTATTCACAGACAAGAGAGAGGCCAGAAAACTAATAACATTGCTTGCCACCATGGCTTGACTCCATCTACTGTCTACTATTTTCAAGTCAGCAGACTCTATTAAGAAGGCTGGTGAGACCGCATCTTCCTTGAAAGCTAAAAGAACCACCTGAACTCGTGACTCTACAATGGATAAAATGGAAAGCCTTGTGGAAATGTGGTATATAAGTTTTGTATGCAGTACCATGAAGCGCACTTTGTTTACATTCTACAGGTTGCCGGTTAATGTATTTCCCATTTCACTCTCCCTCCCTTCATAAAGTTAAGATCATCAACATTATAAAGTTACATACATACATACATTAGTGTACATTATAATGACTTAAATTAAACCACCTAAATGTTTAACTTCATAATTTTTACTTTCATTAAACCTTTCACTGTACTATGATGCACTCTCGCTTTGCATACTCTCAATGGAAGTTCAAATCAGGGGTTAAACTTGTTATAATCGGTTCGCTTAACGAAGTTTCGCTAAACGAAGTGTTTTTTAGGAACGTAACCCCTTCATTAAGTGGGGGTTGCCTGTATATATATACAGTAAGGTCCCGAGTTACATCAGAGTTACGTTCCTGAAACATGTCGTAAGTCGATTTTGTACGTAACTCGAGTTTTTGTACTTTCAAAGCATATTATCGAGTTTTCAACCAATAATTTTTTATGGTTATTCAGGTAAGTAAAAGATTATATTGTTATATTGGTATATTATTTACAACTATGTAGGAATATATTGATTAGGGCCACGAATGCGAAGGACTGCAGGTTGCCGAGAGGGGCAGCCTGAGGCCGCCAGGAGGGTGGGCAGGTCGAATGTTGTGACGCCCAGGGCAAACAGCTGGAAGCTTTGTGGAGTGCGGTAGGAGTAGAAGCATTATATAAGTAAAAGGTTATATTGTTATATTATTTACAAGTTTGTAGGAATATGAAACACAAGGTTGTTGTTGTTGTTGATTAAGGCCGCGAACGCGAAGGACTGCATGTTGCCAGAGGGGTGGACACCTGAGGTTGCCAGGAGGGAAGGCAGGTCGAATGTTGTGACGCCCAGGGCGGACAGCTGGGAGCGTAGTGCAGTGCAGTGGGAGTAGAAGCGTGGGCAGCGGGGCAGGAAATGCAATAGGAAAGGGCAATAGGGATCAGCAGACAAGCGCAGACGGTGCAAGTGAGCTGCGAGTGTCATGTGGCCCAGGCGAAGGCTCCGGAGTTGTTATTGTTGTGATGGTGGGTGGGCGAGCCCTCAAGGTCGTCAACCTCCCCGTTGTCATGGTAACGGGCTTCCTATTTTCTTCTTCACTCTCTTACACACAGCTGCTGCCTCCCTTCTCATGTCTTTTAATTATGTCCACTTTTTCTTGTAGCGTAATGGTTTTCCTTTTCTTAGCATCACTGCTATCACTCAGGAGTTTTCTTTTTGGTGCCATTGAGCAAGATACTAAGATAGTCAGCAAATGTAGATGTAGGAACACTCTTTCCAGGGGCGACGGTGTGGTGGAACTGAGGTACGTAGAGTGTTATTGTATTCAAGCATGAGGTGGGCAGTGTGGTGGATAACCACTAGTGACGCCTGCCAACAATAACAATAAACCCCGCGCTTTACGATTTATAAATTTTCAATTTTTTAAATCTTAAATTGCCTTATAGTGGACTGACGTAAGTGCGAGTTTGACGTAACTCGAGACCGACGTAACCCGGGACCTTACTGTATATATATATATATATATATATATATATATATATATATATATATATATATATATATATATATATATATATATATATATATATATATATATATATATATATATATATATATATATATATATATATATATATATATATATATATATATAACTTGAAAAACAGGCGTCTATAAGCGCACACGGTACAGGAGAGAGAAGACCCCTTTTGTGGGTCTTCTCTCTCTTGTACCGTGTACGCTATAGACGCCCTGTTTTTCAAGTCATACTACTCAACTACAGCCGGTTAACCCTCAAGTCTGCAAGGAAACTACAAAGACTCCACCTCCAACAAGCCAAGTCTCTCTGTGACTTGGAGTTTTTAAGATGTAAGTCAAAAGGTGTTTTTCCTAGGTTTTTATTTTTCAAAAGTAGCATAAAAAATTTGAGTAATAGCAAACTATATGTGTCTATCCTCCACAAGAGTCTAAGTTTTGAAATTAATAATAAACGTAAGAAATTTAATAAATTAAGTAAAGAATATAACAATAATTTGCAACATTTTAAGAGGAGTGTTTCTTGGTTGAATTATAGGGTGGTGCTGGCTAGTATTAGTAAAGATAATTCCAACAAAATAGATAATGTCAAATTCATTCATAAGAAAAATTTAGCAGCCTTAGGTGTGTCCCAGGACAGTGAATTAGATGCAGGTAAAGTAATTTTTAATCTCTCTGATAGGGCGTTGGATGAAGAAAAACAGATTCTTAAGCTAGGTTTACAATTTGGTTTTCCTGCAAAAAAAGTCAACTTTGTCAATCACTATCTATTTCTATTATGAAAAATTCATACAAATTTCCAAATATAAAAACAATAATGAACAATTTGATGAAGTACTTAATAAAATTAAACTTTTATCACGAGTCATATAAGGATAAATCAAATAAAATTAACTTCAATCTTGACCTGCTAGAAACCCTTAGAAAGGATAAAGATATAATTGTCACCACGCCAGATAAAGGTAAAGGAATAGTCATATTAAATAAATCTGATTATATAAACAAAACTAATGAAATTCTCAGTGATGACACCAAATTTAGAAAATTAAATGGTGATTGGTTTAAAATTGTCCTCAAATTAGAAGATAAACTAAATTGCTTGCTTAGGAGTATTAAAAGTAAAATACCTGATTCATGTTTTGAGTTTCTATATGCATCTGGTTCACTCCCTGGGATACTATATGGTTTACCCAAAGTACACAAACTAGGTTGTCCTATAAGAGCTATCCTAGCAGCAACAGGTACCTTCAATTATAATTGTGCAAAATTTTTAGTTCCCATTTTAACTCCCTTAACCACTAATGAATTCACAATGAAGAACTCAATTGAATTTGCAAAGGAATTACAGACATTTAAGTTTACGGATTCCCTGTTTCTCGCTGGTTTTGACGTAAAATCCTTATTTACAAATATCCCCCTTATTGAGACTATTGACATTTGTGTAGAAGAGTGCAAGAGATTAAAATTGATTTCTTATGACCTAACCAAGAGGCAGTTCCGATCCTTACTGGAGTTGGCTGTGAGGGAATCCATTTTTATCTTTAATGACCAATTGTATCAATAAATAGATGGAGTAGCTATGGATTCCCCTTTGGGACCAACATTAGCAAATACTTTTTAAAGCTATCATGAAAAAAGCTGATTATCTGATTGTCCAACTGAATTCAAGCCAATTAAATACACCGTTATGTAGACGATTGCTTCCTAGCATTTAAATCTAAGGAATAAGCTCATAAATTCCTTGAGTATCTAAATAATAAACATAAAAATATATCATTCACTTCCGAGTTAGAGACTAATAATAACCTCCCATTCCTAGATATAATAGTCATGAAGAATAATGGATCTCTTTCCATGGATGTTTTCAGGAAGGAAACTTATACGGGTTTGGGTTTGAATTTTGAGTCATTTGTCCCTTCCCTTTTCAAGATAAATTCCATCAAAACGTTACTACATAGAGCATACAATATTTGTAGTACTTGGCCCTTGTTCCATAATGAACTTGAAAAACTAAGACATTACTTTCATATTAATGGTTATCCCAAAGACCTAATAGAGAAACAAATTAAGAAGTTTATCACAAATAAATTTGTTACTGACAATTTTGTGGAGGATAAAACCAAAGAAGTTAGATACATTACATTACCCTTCTCAGGACAATTTAGTTACCATTTACACAATACAATGTCTCATTTACTCAAGAAACATGTTCCGAGTGTTGATTTTAGATTTATTTTTGTTAATAAAAATACCATAGGTTCTCTATTTAAATTTAAAGATGCTATTCCTACTCCTTTGTGCTCAAAAACTGTATATTGTTTTAGATGTCCGAACTGTATGTCACGGTACATTGGTTCCACCTGTCGGAACCTAAAACTTATAATTTCTGAGCACTTGGGAGTATCGTATAGAACAAATGCTCGTATCACTGAGCCTAGTTTCTCAAATATAAGAGAACATGCATTACAATGTAATCATGCATTTACTGATCAGGACTTCAACATAAAGTATAGGGCATATTGTAACTCAGACCTTAGGATAGCGGAATCTTTATTTATTGTAAAAGAGAAGCCAGAGTTAAATGGTACAGAAATAGCTACCAAATTATTAATTTTCTTTTAATATTTTCGAACTTGGTGAGATAGTGTCATTATAGCATAGTTGGGAGTCGTAGGTTCATACACATGTACTTTGTTTCAACAAATCAGCATTGAGTATTTCGTTCAGGCTAAAATATTTCTGTAATAGACTAACTGTTGTACATCATACCTTTAAATTTTTCTCTTTTTTTGCATTAGCTATGACACATTAGAATTTTATACTATACTTTGTATTGGATAGGAAATTCTTAGTGAACCAATCAGATTTTGCCATCTAGTGAGTAGGAGCCTATAAATACTGGTAAGCCAGTCTCCCTCCCCACTTACCTGTTGGAGGAACAAGTAGCAGGGCCACTGCGTCTGGTCATTTTTTTTACGTTTTACGTGTGGTTTTACAGTGCCTTTTTGTACCTGAAGATGGGATATGTACTTTCCCGAAACGTTGTGAAGTGGATATAATTAAGATAACTGTCCTTTTGTGGGTCTTCTCTCTCCTGTACCGTATATATATATATATATATATATATATATATATATATATATATATATATATATATATATATAAATATACAGGCAACCCCAGCTTAACGAAGGTTCACACAATGAAATTTTGTTACAATGAAGGTTTCTTTTTACTACCATCTGCTCGTTTAACGAACACCAAACTCGCTTTAACAAAATTTTATCCAGGTAATTTTTTCTAAGTTTGAAAGCCCCACCGTATCACACAAGTCGACAGGTTTTTGAATACACCAGCGCCTGTCGTGGACAAAACGCGCACCACTCACTTCCCCTAGTTTAAAACAATAATAGCGTCAGCAGCAGCTCGTCTTACCTCGCTCTACATGCCACCAAAACGCCCTGCAATGTCACCTAGTGTTGCTAGGAAGACCAGGAAGTCTCTTACTCTTGAAGTGAAGCTGGATATTACTCACAGACAATAGAGAGGCGAGAAAACTAATAGCATTGCTTCCCAACATGGCTTGACTCCATCTACGGTCTACCATTTTCATGTCAGCAGACTCTATTAAGAAGGCTGGTGAGATCATATCTTCCTTGCAAGCTAGAAGAACCACCTGAGATCGTGACTCTGCAACGGATAAAATGGAAAGCCTTGTGGAAATGTGGTGCATAAGTTTTGTATGCGGTACAATGATGCGCCCTTTGTTTACATTCCACAGGTTACCAGCTAGCGTATTTCCAGCTCCACTCTCCCTCCCTTCATAAATTTAAGATCATCAACATTATAAAGTTACTTACATACATACATTAGTGTACATTATAATGACGTAGTCTTAAATCAAACTGCTTAAATGTTTAACTTCATAATTTTTACTTTCACTAAACCTTTTACTGTACAGTAGAATCTTAAATCTCGATGAATCTCATCTCGATATTTCGCATCTCGATTGCACCATCAAAAACCCACGATTCACATATCTCAACCAAATTACACGAATCTCGACTGCTATTTTTCATTTTGTTGTTGTTATTAAGGGCTGCGACGATCTATTATGATCCTATGAGCCCTGGAGAGATGCCTGTGGTGTTCTCACAAGCGTTGCAGTTGGTTAGTCTTGTTGAGGAAGGCACAGGTGAGGCAAAGCACTGCTGATTGCCGTGACGAATCGATGCCTGTCGCCCCAAGCAGGGTGGGTAAGTCAAATGTGGTTACTCCCAGGGCACGGAGTTGTTCTTGCAGCACCACACGATGTGAGTGGAAGCATGGACACTCCAGCATGAAGTGGTTGATAGTTTCAGGGATGCTGATGCACCAAGGGCAGTACGGGTCTGGAGCAAGGCTCATGCAGTGGAGGTGAGCAGTGAGTTGTGTGTGGCCAAGGCGGAGACGCGTGAGGGCGATGTCCAGCTTGCGGGACGTTTTTCTAACTCATGGTTGCGGGGAAGAATCACTGCGGTACTGGCCCATTGAGGTGGTTTGTAAGACAGGGGTGAGGGATTCATTCCATATGGACTGACAGGTGTGGGCAATGAGGCGTTTGGAGGTGGAGAGTGGCAGGGTGAGCAGGGTTATGTTATGGTCCGTCAGGGCCATCTTGGCAGCAGCATCGACAACCTCATTGCCTCGTATGCCTGAGTGGGAGGGCACCCACTGGAATGTTATGTCCCACATTTTTTATTTTATCAAAACAAACATGGCGCATAGCGATATGATTGTTTCGATTGCTCTCCCACCTAGCGGCAACTTGTGGAGTGTAGTTTGTACCAGTCATCCGCGGCTTCCCCCAGACATTCAAACCCCGGGCAATAAAAAGCAAGAAGGATGAAGTGAAGAAATCAGTGACATTGGCAAAAAAAAAAAAAAAAAATTATTCACAGATTCAAGGTTAACGTAGTTAATATAGGTTAATTGCCAAAGCTTTGGTCCCAATTACATTTTTCTCTATAAGAAGTTAACATCGCACCTCGATATTTCGAATCTCGATCAGTATTTTTTATCCCAATTATGATCGAGATTCAAGATTCTACTGTACTATGATGCACTCTCGCTTTGTTTACTCTCAATGGAAGCTCAAGTCAGGGGTTAAACTTGTTATAATTGGTTTGCTTAATGAAAATTCACTTAACGGAGGGTTTTTTAGGTACGTAAGCCCTTTGTTAAGTGAGAGTTGCCTATATATATATATATATATATATATATATATATATATATATATATATATATATATATATATATATATATATATATATATATATATATATATATATATATATATATATATATATATATATATATATATATATATATATATATATATATATATATATATATAGTCATAGCGGAAAGTTTGGATGCAAAATTACAGGCCACCCAAATTATTCGGTAAACTCAAAACACAAAAAATACGTAATCTACGACCAAACTTTTCGCTATTTTTCAATGGAATGGTTTGTACCACTATTTAGCAGACAATACGCATGACTTGGTAACTCTGTTGAGTTGTTCCCAGGCCCACGTGGTGTCAATGTGCAAGCATATACAGTAAGTCCTCGTTATATGGTACATATGCGTTCCTGAAAACCTTACCGCAAAGCGAAATTACCGTATACCGAACCCATTATAACATGTATTAATAAGGGATGTGTTCCAGCACGTCGAAAGTCACCCCTACAGACATGAAAATAGTCATATAAAAAAATGTAAAGTATTGCACAAAACATATAAACAGAAAATATTTTCATTTACCTTTCACTCGCCACGTACTCTATCAGATGATGTTCCTCCCGAGGCTAAGGGACAGTAGGGATTTCAGCCCTTCCTCATAATATCCACAAAAAAAAAACGCCGTAAGGATTCCACTTGTGTTCTGTGGGAAACGCAGGAAGAGAGTCAAGAGACTGCCAGCTGACTATCGTGCTGGCCGCGCGGCATGGTGGCGCTACAGTACGGTGTAAACAAAACACAAGCAGATACAGCATCTGTGAATTTTTTTAGCGTAAATAGAATCGAGGGTAGTAATTACCAAACAATGTAACTGTGAATTTACCGGATAACAAAGTACCGTATAAGGAGGACTTACTATATCACATGGATTGCATGTTTTTTTTGCAGTGGTCTGTTTTAGCCTCAATATCTCTAAAATGGGAATGGGTAAAGAGCTGGAAAGAGACACAATTGTTGCTATTATAACCCTCTACAAGGAAGACCATAATTGTAAAGATATAGCTACTTGTGTGGAAATTGGAGTGCGGCAAGTTCAAAAGTGGACCAAGAAATTTTGAGGTGGGGGAGCTGACACCATTCCTACCCTGAAGCCTTGCTCAGGTCGGCCCAGAAAGGTATCAAATCATACTTTTAAGGTTCTTAGGAAGCAATTGGATAAAAATCCAACACTAACAGCTAGAAAACTGAAGGAAAGTAATCCTTCATTGCTTCAGGATGTGTTAAGATGTATCTCTGATCATTTACTCAAAGATTTACAATATCGTTGTTGTTGTGTTAAAGTTCTTCCCTTGCCAAATGCAAAAAACGTATGATCATATAGCTTTTTGTAAAAAGCATAGGATTGGATCCTAGAAGATAGGGACCAAGTCTTGTGGAGTGATGAGTCAATGTTTTGTGGTGTCGTTGAGCTGCAGATCCAAGCGTGTGAGGCGTCCCAGGGGGTCTGACCCCAATAATCCACACAATACTATACAGCTAAAGTTGTAAAGCATGCTCCAAGTGTTATGGCGTGGGGTTGCTTTGTGTTCAGTGGAGTTGGCATTTTAATATTTCTTAAAAAAAATATGAGAGTATAAATCAGCACAGTTATTTCGAGTTATTGTGTGATAACCTACCTGAAAGTTTTGAAAAGTGTAACGTTAGTTGGTTTATGCAAGATGGAGCTCCTGCTCACACAGCTCAGTCTGTTACCAGTGGTTAGAAGACTGTGGAGTAAACTACTTCAAAAAGTGGCCTGAGAATTCACCAGACCTGAATCCCATAGAGCACATGTGGCATATCATTAAAAAATCAGCTTCAGGATCGTGATGCTTCGACTGTAGCAAAGCTAAAAATATAAATACAAAATATTTGGGATCATATCATTCCCAATCATGTAGAAAAACTGGCAAGAAGCATCCCAGCACGTTTGGAGGTCATCAAGCTTAAAGGAAAATCGCTTGGCAAACAAGGTATATCATGTAACATTTAAATGTCTTTAAATGTCTACTGTACTTAAATTAAAGGTCACAGTTATTTACGTCTTGTACCTTAACCCCTTCAATACGGTGACGCCTATGTAGGCGTCATGAAGCCCCAGTAGCAAATACGGTGACACCTACGTAGACGTCATATTTCTTTTCTGAGCTTTCTTCAGTTCAGTTGTCCCATATAGTGTGTTGGATACCAACTGCACACGCCATATGCTGTCCTTGAAATCCTAGTGCTCCTCCCGCTATCCTTGTCTCCACCAATCACTAAAGATAAGCTACATGTGTCCTGCCTTGTGCTCTAAAATTACCCAATGGCATAGACTGTTCCCATCTCTCTCTCTCTCTCTCTCTCTCTCCTTTCCTCCCTCCCCATCTCCCTTCCCTCCCTCCCCCTCTCCCTCTCAAAAGATAAGTTACATGCGTCCCCCCTTGTAACATTCATGAAAACACACACACACACACACACACACACACACACACACACACACACACAGACCAACCAAGGCTTTTTTACAGACATGTGAACAACAACATCAAAAATAGAGAAAGTATTGAAAGTTTAGAAGTAAATGGAGTATGCAGTGAAGATCCCAGGGAAATGGCAGAGGCTATGAATGGATGCTTTCGGAAGGTATTCACAAAGGAGACTGCTTTTGACAAACCACTGGTAATGGAACAGAAAGGGATTATGAAGGAGTTTCAAGTAACTGTGGAGGAGATCAAGAATATGATGGGGAGTTTAGAAGTGAGAAAAGCTGTGGGACCTGATGGGGTATCAGGATGGATTTTAAGAGAATGCAGGAGCAACTGGCAGAAAAAGTTTGTGAAGTAATTGATGCCTCATTAAGGGAAGGTGTAGTGCCCCAAGACTGGAAAAGAGCTAACATTGTCCCAATCTATAAATCAGGTAACAAGAGAGACCCATTGAACTATAGACCAGTGTCACTTACAAGTGTGGTAGCTAAGATGTGTGAGAGGGTGGTGAAGAATAGATGGACAGACTTCTTGGAGAAAATGACATACTTTGTGAGTGTCAATTTGGTTTTAGAAAAGGGCGTTCATGCACGACAAACCTGATATGTTACTATTCGAGGGTGATAGATGTAATACAGGAAAGAGATGGTTGGGCTGATGGAATATATCTGGATTTAAAAAAGGCCTTTGATAAGGTACCACACCGAGACTGATCTGGAAACTTGAAATGGTAGGAGGAGTGCATGGCAGTTTACTAAAATGGATGGAAGACTTTTGGTAGGAAGAGAAATGAGAACAATAATTAAGGACAGACCATCAGAATGGGGCTTGGTGGAGAGTGGAGTTCCACAGGGATCAGTGTTGGCACCAGTAATGTTTTCGGTCTACATAAATGACATGGTGGATGGGGTGTCCAGTTATGTGAGCCTATTTGCAGACGATGCAAAATTGTTAAGAAAAGTGAGATGTGACAAAGATTGCGAACTACTCCAGGAAGACTTGGACAGAATATGGAAATGGAGCTGTACATGGCAAATGGAGTTCAACACGACAAAATGCAAGAAAATAGAGTTTGGCAAGAGTGAAAGAAGAATCAGGAGTATGTACAAGATAGGAAATGAAGACATAAAACCAGTCATGAAGAAAAAGACCTTGGGGTGACAATTACCAATGACCTATCGCCAGAGAGACATATAAACAAAATAATTGGAGAAGTATTGAACTTATTGAGGAACATAAGAGTGGCGTCAGATATTTAGATGAAGAAATGATGAAGAAAATAATTACTGCAATGATAAGACCGAGGCTTGAATATGCAACAATACAGTGGGCTCGAACTTAAAGAAACACATAAGGAAACTAGAGAAAGTACAGAGGGCTGCAACAAAATGGTGCCTGACTTAAGAGATTTGACTTATGAAGACAGACTGAAAAGAATGCAACTTCCGACCCTGGAAAACAGAAGAGAAAGGGGAGACCTGATAGCAATATACAGAGTGATGATTGGCATGGAAAAATGGATAGGGAAGATCTGTGTATGTGGAATGAAAGAATGTCGAGAGGGCATGGGAAAAACTAAAATGGCCACTTATAGGAGAGATGTGAAAAATATAGCTTCCTCATAGAAGGGTGGAAGCATGGAATAGTTTAGACGTGGAAGTGGTCAACGCAAGGAATATTCATGATTTTAAGAAAAAGCTGGACATTAATAGATATGGAGACGGGACAACACGAGCATAGCTCTTTTCCGTATGTTACAATTAGGTAAATACAATTAGGTAAATACACACACACACAAATACAAAACAACAAATTTTCTAATCTCTCTCTCTCTCTCTCTCTCTCTCTCCTTCTCTTCCTTTCCTTCCCTCCCTTCCCTCTTCCTCTCGAAGATAAGCTACATGCGTCCCGCTTGTGTCTAAAATATTAGCAAATGTCACTCTCTCTCTCTCTCTCTCTCTCTCTCTCTCTCTCTCTCTCTCAAGAGAGAAGCGCCCACTTTCCTCTTCGAAGGCAATATAATGACTAAAAAATAGCAGCATAATACACAAAGACGACAAGTATGATAAGCTTGCACGAGTTTCCCGCGTGCCCGAGCGCAGGAAACTCGTGCAAGCACTACCACCCGTATATCATACAGGCGGGCTTTTTTAACATCCGGCGCGAAGGGGTTAACTTTCCGCTATGACAGGATACTATATGCATAAATATATATATATATATATATATATATATATATATATATATATATATATATATATATATATATACAGGTAACTCTTGATTTATGCATGTTTAATTTACGCGTTTTTGTTAATACGCGACCAAAAAAATATTATAATTAATTAAATTTGCGCAATCGGTTTACTTATACATGATTTGGCCCAACCGCATTGTCAAACTGAGCGCCAGACCCAATTTCAAACCGCACCAGTGTGGACAGCAACAGCGAGTGCTTGTGAGGGGTGAAGACATTGGCGTCCTGCGTTTATTTTTTTTACTAGTGTTTACTTTTATAATGTGGAGTTATTTTGGATAAGTGAATTTTTGATAAAGTGGAAAAGCTCAGAGGAAGATGGTGAGTGACTGTGGTATGAGTGGTGAAGGCAGTCACGCAGTGAGTGTTGTGTTTACGTACTCTTTGTTTTGTTGTTTTCTCTTATATTTTTTGTTTTCTCTTATTATTTCTTGCTTTTCCCTTTACTTTAAATACACTTCTAGTATTTAGAATGGTAAATAATAAAAGCATGTTAATTTAGCCAAATAAATAGAGTATTTTGTACAATTTTTTTTAGACCACATCCCACATCCCTCCTATTATCTATTGTTTCTTATGAGAATCACAAGTTTGTTTTACGCAAATTTTGATATACGTGATGCCTCTTGGAACACATCTTTCGTGTAAATCGAGTTACCTATATATCATACATATATATATATATATATATATATATATATATATATATATATATATATATATATATATATATATATATATATATATATATATATATATATATATATATATATATATATACAGTAAAGTCCCGGGTTACGTCGGTCTCCAGTTACGTCAAACTCGTAGTTACATCAGTCCACTATAAGGCAATTTAAGATTTAAAAAATTGAAAATCTATAAATCGTAAAGTGCTGGATTTATTGTTATTGTTGGTGGTTGCCCGCCACACCGCCCACCTCACGCTTGAATACAATAACACCCTGCCTCAGTTCCACCACACCATCGCCCCTGGCAAGAGTGTTATCCTACTTCTGCGTTTAGTGACTCAAGTTCTTAGTATCTTGCTCAATGGCACCAAAGAGAAAACTTCTTAGTGACAGCAGTGATGCTAAGAAAAGGAAAACCATTATGCTACAAGAAAATGAGGACATAATTAAAAGACATGAGAAGGGAGGCAGCAGCTGTGTGTGAGGGAAGTAAGAAAATAGGAAGCCCGTTACCATGACAAAGGGGAGGTTGACGACCTTGAGAGCTCGCACACCCATCACAACAATAACAACTCCGGAGCCTTCGCCTGGGCCACACGAGACTCGCAGCTCACTTGCACCGTCTGCGCCTGTCTGCTGATCCCTATTGTCCTTTTCTATTGCATTTCCTGCCCCACTGCCCACGCTTCTACTCCCACTGCACTGCACTACGCTCCCAGCTGTCCGCCCTGTGGGCGTCACAACATTCGACCTGCCCACCCTCCTGGCGACCTCAGGCGTCCACCCCTCTCGGCAACCTGCAGTCCTTCGTGTTCGTGGCCCTAATCAACAACAAAAACAAACTTGTGTTTCATATTCCTACGTAGTTGTAAATAATATAACAATATAACCTTTAACTTACCTGAATGACCATAAACAATGATTGGTTGAAAACTCGATAATATGCTTTGAAATGTACAGAAACTCGAGCTACGTACAAAATCGACCTACATCATGTTTCAGGAACGTAACTCTGACGTAAACCGAGACCTTACTGTGTATATATATATATATATATATATATATATATATATATATATATATATATATATATATATATATATATATATATATACTATATGAGGCTTTTAACTAGTAGATATATTTTAAGATTGCAACAAACATAATTTGAGAAGTTTAAAGTTTGTCACATATTAGTGAAATAGGATAAAAAATGCCATAATAGCAGATGGCTAAATAGATACAAACAGCATTATACACTAGCCTAACAGGCAATGTAAAAGTCATATATCTTGAAGTATGTACGGTAAATAACAATTCATTATCCTGTTAAAATGTATAAAATACTTTCAGCTAACTAGTTTTCTTATTCAGACACTAGAACATAGGAAATCCTAACACTTAACAATTTTACAATATGGTAAATAAATATTCTATGTAGCTCTGATGACACACAAGAAAAAGAAATAGATAAATAAATAAAAAAAATAATAACAATGAATAAATTAAAAAAATATACATATTACTTTTGGCATCTTATTGATGCCATAATGCACTTGCACAAAGGTAAGGAAAAAGATTCTAAAGTCAAATTCCTCAATGGAGCGATGCAGAACACTACCTAGCAGATGATTAAATCAAAAGTTTTAACTGAGAATTTGTACCAAACCCAAATGTTGCACAACTTTCTCTCTGTCTGCTATCTGGAATATCACAAAGCATTTTGCATTATTGTATGTTGAAATTAAGTAAAATTATGCAAACATATAATGAACTGTATCATCATTTTCCCTGAAACTCCTACTCCACAACATAAATAATGAAAATGAAAGGAAATTAAAAGGCTGAGTCAGTATCAAGTGATCACCAAAGCAAAAGAAATTCAGCAGACAGTCACTAACATATAAAGTGAGATCTTAAGGGCATGCTGCGATCGAGATTACATAAATTATGACGCAAAATTTTATTTTATTTTTTTCAATTCCTGCAGATTATTATAGGGAAAATATTCAGAATTCATATGGTATATGAATCATGGGCTTATGTGTATAGCAACACTCATTCTGATGCAATTAAAGGGACATGAATTGCCTACACCTCAAGGTGGGCATGATGCAATAAACACTCTAAGCATTGCGATATATTGCCTTTTTTTCCCTGTCCTTTTACCACTACTATTGGTCTCTGTGGTGAGGCTCCATTCCTTAAATCACTCGCCTCCTTCCCACCTTGCCATACATCACCCTGCCCATGTGGCAAAGAAAGGCGAAGGGAGAGGTTATGTACGCTCCTGCTTGTAGGCTCTCTTAGAGCTTGCAACATGAAGAATAAACAAAACAGGCTACAGCAGCAGAAGATGTGAGAGATGAAGAAAAAGAAGAGAGAATAGGAGATAAATGAAAAGAAGAGGGAAGAAATGATAGGTCAGTGGCAAGTGAAGCTGAGGCGCTTGGCACGGCAAGGAAGGAGACTTCATCTTAACAGAAACTAAGATGAAATCAAGGAAAAGAAAATTTGAAAAATACATGAGGAGGAGGAGAAGAGGAAAGCAGAGGGAGAAACATACATACCTGGAGGTGCCAATCTTGATTGGAACAAAAAAATTTACTTGGTAAGGATCATCTCATGGAGAAAAGGGAAGGTGCTTCCTGACGGTTAAAATAGACCATAATACTATGAAATAGCATTCTTAGGACTAGAGATGTACCGATGCATCGGTATCGGAATCGGCGGTACCGGCCCATTTTTTGGGTATCGGTATCGGTATCGGCTTATTTTATGCCGATACTTCTGATACCTAAAAGGAATTTACTACTTAGTGATATATTCGATATAAGATATTGATGATACCAAATTAATATAATACAGCGTATTAAGTTTCTTTGGTGATTACCGTATGTCATAGAATACTGTTTTCTGTGGTAATAAGCCACAACCTAGAAATTTAGAATAAACAACTTTTTTCTATTTACTTGAAAAGATTAGGTGAAAGCTCATGTTTCTGAATTGGTCTACTGTGTAATGAATTAATATCAAAGGATGTCAGATTTAATTAAAGAGAAACATACACAACAAAATGAGTTTCTTTTGCTAATACTTTGTGTCTGTTTTACAATTTTAATAATTTTAAAAATATTTTTGATCGCCAAAATATCATCAACAAAAAATTAATAATGAAAATGCACAAGACCAAATGGTCGCTAAAGGAGTACGAAGTAAGAAGTAAGAATTTAAAATAACTGACAAGAATCAGAAGACTGAGAAGATATTCATTCTAATTACTGAGTAATTTGCCTTTGCAAATGGCTTCAAAAAGCTTCTAGAATTGCTCCTATTTCACAAACGTTCTCAGAAGGACTTACAGCATCCCCCAAAACAAAGCCTCCTATCTGATAACGCTCGCCGTCCACCAACTCATCCTGGTGTCCAGTGTAGTAATCACTATAAGTAGTAGTATCGGTATCGGTGGTATCGGTATCGGCCCAATTAGGTGGTATCGGTATTGGTATCGGAATCAGCCAAAATTTTGGTATCAGTAGATCTCTACTTAGGACACCCACCAGTAAGTTAAATCTACCGGCAAAGGCACAAAGAACCTGAGCCAAGAATTCTGATAATGTCACCACAAGGTAAATAGCTCCAAAAATGAAGTACTAAATATGGGAATAATTAGATCATTCTTTGTGTGCAGTTTCTCTATAGATCAACACACAACATATGATAAATCTACCAATATTGATAAACATAAAACATGGGTGCTAAACTTTTAAAACTTTCAAGAGCCATATCTCAAAACATTTTTTGATAAAAAAAACTGTATAAAATCAACCATTACACATGCTGGTTTGAAACTTGGTATACTTATTGACAGGGATTAGGATAGCATTTTGTCAGACCAGTTTTTCCCTAAAGTGATTAGAAAGTTTTTAATGAGGCAAAATAACAGCTTTTCATGCTGTTGATGATGTCATGAAATGCAGACTTTAAAAAAATCATATTTCATGATATATAGAGAAATTGAAAAAAGTGTTCCCTATGTTTCTTTAGACACCTTTCAAGTATGTCCATGCCAAAGCACATTTAAAAAAAAAAAAACATTTTCAATGTAACTCTATGTAAGACATCATGAAGTCATGATGTCATTTGTCTATCACATTCATATTCATACACATCAAAGACAACCAGTAGCTTATAACATTCTGAAAATTTCAAGTCATAAATCCTGTACCTTTTTTTTATTAATTTTTCAAATCTCGATCACAGCATGCCCTTAAGTCGCATTACCATGTTTGTAATTGATGTTGATACCAGTAACAAGTCAAAATCCGTACATTAATATAATAGTTTCTACTTCTCAACATAAAAAAAATAGATCATAGTGAAACAATCAAGCAGAATTTACATGAACTCAAATGCAGAACACTGTGGCAAGGCAGATATTAACCCTGGTTGTGTGTGGTGTGGCTGAGTTCCTCCATGGAGTGTGGGGAAGTGAAGGAAGCAGAGGGTAAAATAGCGCCTCTCAATTCACTGCTTGGACAAGACAACACAGATTTCTTGCCACGTAAAAGCTCAGTACACACAGACACTGATAAACCTGGGGAGATAAGTGAATGATCCAGAACAAGGTTAATCTTTAATCGAACAAAGGTATTAAAAGCATCTAATATATATCTTTTTTCAGTATTTCAGTTCTTACACCAAATACTAATACACTGTAGTCCCTAGAAATGTTTCTGGTTTTGGTTTGGTTATGTCAAATATGTATTTATTGATGGACTGAAATGAAGCAGAATAATGTAATAATAATCAAAATAAAGAATCCTCTCAAATTTCATGATTGCAGCCAGGCAGCAGCTCACTATCTACGACTGTGTATGTTTTGTCTAGTGTGAAGCAGTGCCATCACATCTGAGACACCTTTTATTTGTTTTGTTTTTCACAATGTGGCAGTGCTGCCATCAGTGTTCCTCTCCCTTTCTCTAGCATGCAAGGCACCATGACTAGCATTGTGGGATTCATATGTTCAGATATATGAATTATACATGAAAATATGTATAAAATATACATGAAGAGCATGGTAAGAATTTAAGGGCTGGTATGAAACTTGAGGGGCAAGCTATGGCAATGGTGATTTGAAGATATGCATAAATGATACAATTCTATTAACAATGGTGTTCTTTAGGGCTCCATCCTGTCACTGACTCTCTTACTATTCATCAATGATCTGAACAAAACCTCTTGTTCTATCCACTCCTATGCTGATGATACTACCCTGTACTTTTCCATGCATTTTCATGTATGACTTAACCTTCAGGAAGTAAACATATCACACAGAGAAGTCACACAACACAATTTATGGTCTTTCTAAAATTTCTGATTGGGGCAAAGCAAGCTTAGTACTATCAAATGCCTCAAAAACTCAATTTCTTTATCTGTCTTCCAAACAACTATCCCTTCTTCAAAGACATTCAACTGCCCTCCTCCTCCTCTCATACACTGATTACCCTCGGTCTGTCCTTTAATTATGATCTAAACTGGAAACTTCAAAACTCACCTCCAGCTGAAAATAGCTTCTATGAAGTTAGGCATTCAGCGTCATTTCCACAAGTTTCCTCTCCTGTCCAACTGCTAACTCTGAACAGGAATCTTATTCATCTATATATGGAGAATGCTTTACATAAATGGGGCCTCTACTCATACTGTTCTTCTAGACGGGATGGAATGAAAAAGCTTTTCATCAAATCAACTTCTTTCCTCTGATTGACCGTCTTCATCTTCTTTCTCACCTCCGCAATGTTGTTATCTTGTGCTATCTTCTACTGCTATTTTCATTCCAACTGTTTTTCTGATCTTAATAACTACATGCCTTCCCTCCTCTCATTGTCTGACATCACAAAACTTCCTTCTTTCTTTCATCCCTATTCTGTCCACTATCTAAGACAAAAGTTAACCAATATCATCAATAATTCATCCTGTTCTCTGGTTAACTCTGGAACTTTCTTCCTGCTTCTGTATTTTCACCTTCTTGTTATATAAATCAATTTATGAGTGAGGTTTCAAGACATTCATCTTCTAGTTTTCAATAACTTTTTGGGCTTGGTTTAGGGACTAATACCTCAGTAAGATTTTATTTTTTTGCATTTTTGTTACCCATGGTCATTTCCCCTCCTACATAAAATGACAACTTTGCATATCATGATTTTTTTCTTGGATCAGACATCAATATGACTTATCATCCCTTTAAATTTCATTCAACCCTCTCTCATTCTAATACTAACTCTGAATATCATGAGATTTCTTTTTCTTATTAAACACTGATATGACAATTTGGCATGTTAGGAAAAGAATAAGTTTGCATGGTGAGCTGACCTATTAGCAGAATTGTTGTTGTTGTGGATGGTGAATACAATAATATATATAGAAGACATGATATGTCTAACATTGAATAAATAGTAAGTTAGGGGGTGTGGCAACTATGAAATTTTGCACTTTCTATCATTTGCTCTAAGTTTTGTGGCCAGGGATCAGGTCCAGCCCCATAAAGTAAGGGCAGGAATACTTTTGCTTCTCTGTTGAGAACCAGAGATAAGAGATGATGCCAATGAGTGTGAATGTGAAAATTGTACACTTTGTCTTGGTTATCTACCTTTTTGGGAAAGACAACCTTAGTATACGTATGTATGTATCTTTGTTATGGACTTACTGTTATTACTCTCATCACAATTTTTCTATCAGTATTCAGCAGCAGAAGTCATGATGTACCTAATTTGAGAATATAACTGCCATGATCAAATATAGATGACATATTCCATTAATGCTCATGAGTGCATGTGTAAGAATGGAGTGTACTATACATTTATATACTTGTATATGTAAATACATATTTGTTGCTATAGAGTCACAGACCAAATAAGAAAGGAACAATTGCTTAATCAACATTTTCATTTATTCTGATGCAACAATGGTACATTTAATCATGACTAAAGAATCATACTATCAGCATAAGGAAAAGCATCAACCAAAGCACAAAAAGGATATACTTAAAAAAACTACAGACCCACATGGCCAACTCAAGAATTCCCGTTTCTGAATATTACATACACAAAAATAGCTGAAATGTCTATATAAACTTGACCCTCGAAACAACGGACAAATGCGTGCACGACCCTGTCCGTAGATTGCAAAAGTCCGTTCTTTGCAAAAGTACGTAAAAAACTGTATAAAATGTACGTAAAATACTGTGTAATCATTAAGAAATCATTCAAGCAGTATTACAAAGCATGAAGTACAATAAATAACCTGAAATAGATGACATGAGCATGGTCAGTTTAATGAATATTAACGCTGTTGGTTGAAAATGCACGAACTGAAGATAAAACATGGCGGCCAACAGCTGATGACGCGACCGAGCTGCCACCAACCGGACAATAATTTGCTGGGAACGGACAATCGCGCGTATTTTAATATTCGTCCATACATTAAACCAGACTCCAGAATTTGTCCGTAGTTTCCGAAATCCGTTGATGGGAGGTCCGTTGTTTCGAGGGTCGAGTGTATCTATATACAAGTCTGAGATCCCACTCCATTGAGGTAGGCAGGGCAAAAGCATCTGCATATTGCATACATTCACATTCTCAAACATTACCTCACAACTAACCTCTAGATCTTGCACCTTTCCTCTGATGTTACCACTCACACACAAACATACAGAAACCTCTTTTTTGGGGAGAGCCATAGTTTTCCTTCCCCTACACTGTTTTTCCTTACCCTTCCTCATCCCACCACCCATTCGTTTCACACCATAAACCTATTGTGCACACTTTATGAAAGCACTCTTAAAGATATATTCTTCTTCCATATTAACATACTTTTGCTCTTTCATTGCATTTCACTCATTCTCAGTTTCAACTACTCTATAATTTTTCTTCAGTTTGATGCACTCACTTCTAAAAATCCTCTCTCACTCAATTCATCAAACTTTTATCCATCTTATACCTACTCTCAAACCTGAAATGTAACTAAATCATATATTAGTGTCACACAAAACATTTAATTCCACAGAAGAAATTTGGATAAAACTGTATTCTTTAAAACAAAAAGCTATTGCTACCACAGTAAAGCAATTGAACTCTAAACACATATATGACTTTTGACACAAAAAACATTCAATCACTGTTGGCTGTTATGTAGTAAGCAACAATATAGAAAACTGTAATGCATGGCACACAACTTTATTTTTTTGTGAATCAACAACTAAGACATTGCTTCAAAGAAGACATTACAAGTACAGGCAACCCCCTGCTTAACAAAGGTTCACACAACAAAATTTTGCTACAATGAAGGTTTCATTTTACTACCATCTCCTCGTTTAACGAACACCAAACTCGCTTTAACGAAATTTTATCCAGGTTATTTTTTCCAAGTTTGAAAGCCCCGCTGTATCACGCAAGCCAACAGGCTTTTGAATACACCAGCGCCTCTCATGGACAACACACGCACCACTCACTCCTCCTGTTCAAAACAATAACAGTGTCAGCAGCAGCTCGTCTTTCCTCGCTCAACTTACCACCAAAATGCCCTGCAATGACGCCTAGCGTTGCTAAGAAGACCAGGAAGTCTCTTACTCTCAAAGTGAAGCTGGATATTATTCACAGACACGAGAGAGGCAAAAAACTAATAGCATTGCTTGCCACCATCTTGACTCCATCTACTATCTCTACTATTTTCAAGTCAGCAGACTCTATTAAGAAGGCTGGTGAGACTGTATCTTCCTTGCAAGCTAAAAGAACCACCTGAACTCGTGACTCTACAATGGATAAAATGGAAAGCCTTGTGGAAATGTGGTACATAAGTTTCGTATGTGATACAATGATGCGCCCTTTGTTTACATTCCACAGGTTGCCGGTTAGTGTCTTTCCCATTTCACTCTCCCTTCCTTCATAAATTTAAGATCATCAACATTATAAAGTTATGTACATACATACATTATTGTACATTATAATGACTTAAATTAAACTGCCTAAATGTTTAAGTTCATAATTTTTACTTACATTAAATCTTTCACTGTACTATGATGCACTCTTGCTTTGTTTACTCTCAATGGAAGTTCAAGTCAGGGGTTAAACTTCTTATAATCGGTTCGCTTAACGAAGTTTCGCTTAACGAAGGATTTTCTAGGAATGTAACCCCTTCGTTAAGCGGGGTTGCCTGTATATCTTAAAATTATTTGTTTCAGAAACTCTACTGTAGGCATTTACAGCAGCAGCTACTTAACCAAATACTGAACTCTTACACCTAATGCTTACCTGGTGTTAGGTCATCCTCCTCCTCCTCAGTTGTTGAATGGGTCAACTTATTGCCTTGATAGTTCTCATTGGATGAATGATGATGGGATCCTCGTATGGTTAAAGGTAGGCAAGGGAAGCGTCTTGTAATGCCATTACATAATGTTGTCCGCACTCTCTTTGGTACTTTTTGCATTTCATTAACAAGTTCTTGATCCTGCAGAGCTAAAGCCATATCTGCAAATACAGTTAAAGTTTCATAATATTTCAATCTTGACAAACTTCTGAAGATCCTAATGCTCTCTGTTAAACTGTTTACTCTCACAATTCATTTAATAAGTATCATACTTGCAGCCATCTCTCACATTCTAATAGTTCTAATGAGCCTTTGGATGGCCAAAGTTTGAGTGAATCCTAGTTTGAGAAGACTGAGTGAGAGCAGTATGAAAATTAAGATATCATTGGCTGGATTCCACAAGACTAGCAATTTCCTTAAGATTTGTTTAAGACCGATATTCACGGTGAATCTTAAAAAAAAGATATGCCACATTGAGCTGTCACAGAGATCTCAAGACCACAGTGGTACTCATTCATGCCAAAGAAGCCATTACTCTACATCAAATAAAGTAAGCTATAAAAATCATGTGAATACAACTACTGAGACTTGTGCATAACCTGACCTAAATCCATGGGGTTGTAGAGACCAGTTATTCCTTTAGTCATGGCAACTCTCTCCCTTTCCTTGGCCCCTAAAGCCCATCGGTTCCATTCAGCATTACATAATACCACTGAGGCAGGACAGAAGGGCAAATGCTCTGCAATAAATCTCCGCTGCATCCACAAGGGACATCCATACCCTGCATTGATGCATGGTACCCGCTCATGGCTACACATAAGACGATGTTCACTTGTTTTACAGATGTGGAATCTGTGGGAAAACAAACATTTGACAACTATTCATTAGAAAATTTGGAAACAACCACAAATTAGCATGATTCTAAAAGCACTGTCCTTAAACTTTTAAAAGTTCCATAAGTATAAAGTAAATGCACCTTACAACCTAACCTAAGGCAGGGGTTCTCAACCTTTTTCCCCTTAAGTACTCCCTCAGTTATAAGACCATGTATGCAAACTACCAGTAAGCTGACACCGAACATAATAGTAATAAATTGACTTACTCAATATACAGTGGTACTACAAAGGATATTATCAAATTATTTTATATCATAAGGACTTTATTAAGTAGAAGCATGAACACTACAAGCATTTTACAATGATACTATACATGCAATAGTGAAGCAATTTATTTCATTACCAAGCAATACATGTTGAACTTTAGTGTGAAAGCTGTGCCTGTTTGTTGCAAAGAATTTTTTCAATTTAAGGAGTGGTATTAGACAGGAACACATGTAGATTAAGCCATGATCAATTGCTAGTTTTCATGTTCAACACTGTTGAAAATCCTTGCTCACACAGGTAAATATCCGCAAGGAGTTCAGGACAACATCAGATACAACCAGATGTCTCACTCATTTTGGACCAGAATTTGGTCAGGGTAAGTTTCAAATACATCTTTTGCAACTCTCTCTCTCTCTCTCTGGAGATTTAAGGGGATTTTTTTTGGCAAAATATGGTAAAAATAAATGCTATCACTTTTTTTCAATTATGCTGTATTATTATAAAACAAACACATAGAATTCATTTGGTAGTCAAATTGTGAGATTATACATATGGCAACATGCATTTTGACAACTTTAAAGAGACACAAGTGGCATATGCCACAAGGTGGGCATGGCCCAATTACATAACACCATCCCAAGAGTTTGGAGGATAAAACCTATCCTTTGTGAATTAGCCACTACTATTGGTCTCTGTGGTAACTCCTCACCACTCTCACCTTTCACACAGCATCCACCAGTGCACACAAACAGTTGCCACTCATTCTGGAAGCAGGGAAGGAATATCTGATCATCATCAGTGATCCAAATACCTACCCCTGGAAACCTTCCCATAAACCCCAGGTTGAGAACCCCTGTTCTAAGGGAAGAAAGGACCAAGTGGACTAAGAATTGTTTATGTGGAACTGTAGAGGCACATAAGAAAATAACAGAAAGAGATGTCAAGAAATATAACTTCCTAAACAGAAGCAAGGAAATATGGAACAATCTATATGAAACAGTGGTTATATCAAAGAACATTCATGAATTTTATTTAATTAAAGCTAAACTGCATGTATATATATATATATATATATATATATATATATATATATATATATATATATATATATATATATATATGAAGACAAGACAGCACAAGCTTAGCTCTTTTCCTGTAAAACACAATACAACAAAGTAAATAGAATGAGCTAAGGACATGCACACACATACACACATAGAAGAGGCATCAAGAAATATAGCTTTCCTCACATAAGATTTTTTTTTTTTTTTTTTTTTTTTTGCCATGTAGGCTTTTCATGGGAATTTATGGGCTAAAGGGGATACTTTTTGGGGTACCTCCTATCTCAAAGCCCACCCCCTAGGAAACTGTTGCTTTGAGTGAGGAAGCCCAATCTACACTCTAACCGTGGACAGGATTCGAACCCGTGCGCTTGGAGACCCCTCGGGCTCCAAAGCACACATGGTTCCACTGTACTTGATGAAACAGTGTGTGCAAAAAAACATTGCATAAATTTAATGAAAATCTGGACAAAAATTGATTGGGACACAGAACAGCATGAGCCTAGTATGGCTCTTTTCACAATTAGGTAAATCCAACAAAGTAAATATACACTAAAAAAGAAAAAAAAAGATACCTATATATAATACTAACTTGTGACCACAGCCATTGGGGCAATAATCAATCTCACATGACCATCCTTGCTTAGGGCGCTCCAGGCACTTGCTCATCTTGATACAGTGTTCGCAGTGAAAGTGGATGTTGATATCCACCTCATCCTCAAAGTCCTCTGGTAAAAACATGGAGTCATCACTTTGATCTTCACTATCAGAGGAGTCCACAGGGGCCTCCATCACTGTAATAAAAATTAAGATATAGTATATATACTATGTTCTTTGGAATTAATATTTGTAGCTACAATAAATAGAAAGAGGCATTTTAGAATGGTACATGTGATATTATTATGGATTTCTTGCTGTTTCCAGAACATACTTATGGAAAGATAAATTTAAAAAATGTCTTACTGACAACATTACAGATTCCTAGTTAATCATGTATAGCTTCAAAATACTCCAAATAAAGAGATTTAAGACTTGGGGGTAGCCTTACTTGTACACTGTATGTTATTGTACCAAACTCCAGTAATATTGTACCACTAAATCTAACCATATGTGAGCATAAGAAACCATATCTTACCTAAATAGTTAAAGATGACAGATTAGCGGTGTCACAAACAAGGCTCTGGGAAATTATGAACCTGTAGCGTTTATTAGTAATTAATTAATGGCACTGTCCTAATATAGGATGTCCCTCCAGCTGTCCTTGTTTCCCAGCTCTCCCTTTGCAGTTCTTTTGCTCAACTGATGGGAATTGGGAATGAAAATATGATACCCAAAACTAATCTAACCCTAACTTTAACCTAACCTAACCTATCTAACATAATCTAGTTGAGGCAATACATACTGCTAATAATTCTTCCTCAGAACCCTTTTGACCAATAGCATGGTAATGTTATAAATGCTAGCTAAGTTAGGATTAGGTTAGTTTTGGTTTTCATATTTTCATTCTCACATTCTGTCAAACAAGTGAAAGAACTGCAAAGAGAGAGCTGGGAAATGAGGACAGCTGGAAGGACATAAATATTAGGACAGTGCCTAGTTAACTGAAATAGACATTAAGGGAGTAATCAATGTTAAGATGCAATGAACACCCATGCTCACAAAATCTACTGAAAGAACTAGAAAACATTGTGCTTATTTACATCATGCAATGAGGAGCAGAGTCGGTTTCTGCACACATTATTCAAAATCTGTCACTGTTATTTTCTAGCAATACTAAGATAGCATGTGCAGTACAGGGTGAAAAAGACAATTACAGAATACAACGAGACCTGGACAGGCTGATAGCATGGGCAGACAGGTGGCAGATGGAGTTTAATTCTAAAAAGTGTCAGGTTATGCATTTAGGTAAAGACAACACAAACTTTAACTATGAGATGGAGGGATGTTGGCTAGAGGCAGTAGAGGAAGGAAAGGATTTAGGAGTAGTGATAGACAGGACTATGAAATTTTCAAAGCAATGTTTAGAAGCAAGAAATAGGGCAAATAGGATCCTGGGTTTTATAAATAGAAATGTTAGTTATAAAAGTAAGGAAGTGGTGCGTAGCTTATATAATTCCTATGTTAGGCCCCATTTAGAGTATTGCATACAGGCCTGGTCACCCCACTATAGGCAGGATATCAACATGTTAGAAGCAGTTCAGAGAAGAGCAACTAGGATGATACCAGCATTAAAGCGCCTGGAGTATAGAGATAGATTAAAGGAATTAAACATGTTTTCATTTGAGAGGAGATGTATAAGAGGGATATGATAGAGTTATTTAAAATGTTCTCAGATACAAACTACATAGATGTGAGATCTTTCTTTACCTTAGAGGAGGGAAATAGGACTAGAAATCATGGCAGGAAGATTAGAAAGCAAGGCTGCAGGTTAGATATAAGAAAATATTTCTTTAGTCATAGAGTGGTAGACTTCTGGAATGCATTGCCAGAGACGGTTGTAAATAGCACTAGTTTGACAATGTTTAAAACAGATTAGATAAGCACTTAAATTTATTAGATTTATAATTATGTATAGCACTGCATGATAGTTTTTATAAGAAATTTACTATAGTTAAATAAGACATGATCCCCATGTATGGGGACCACAAATTGTAGAGGATTTCGCTGCAGGACTTAGCCCTGTTAATGGGCCAAATATTTAGAATTAGTATATAATGTATTGTGTACTTGTAAGTGTATCTTTAAGTACTGATGACGAGGTCGCTGTGCGACTGATACAGGATAACCTAGATGGGCCCTGGTGGCCCTTTGTTATCCTATTATTTATGTTATGTTATGTTATGTTATCTACACACACCAGGAACACTAACGAGTACACCGTCTTTTTATACTGCAATTGTCTCTATCTAATTGTATATGTAAATTTAAAGGAACAATATTGTAGGCCTCTATTGTTGTGTTGTTTATAACATGTTTTTTTGCCAGCTGGATGGAGTACAAGGTAGTCAGACAAGCAGAGCAAGGCCATCACCCATCAGGCAAGTAATTCAGTATTTTTAGCTGTTAACACTGGCTAATATTCCTCCTGTAACGAAATTTCTTGTCTGTTGTATTGATTCACGTCTTTACTGTACGTTATTCTTGTTAATTAGAATAAAATCAAGTCTTTACATACCATCAGACTGTATTAATAGGTCCTCGGCTGTGCCACCCTCTAACTCGGCACTCGGCAGGCGGAACTGTGCATCTCCCTTGAGGTGTGGGACAGTTTTTTGAGGCGTGGGACGGAGACTTCTTTAATGCAAACTTACTGGCAACCTCAGCTTAAATACACTAAATCACATTACGGATCTATAAACTATAATTATCTACGTGTAGTATTCTATTATTCTTTTAATTTCATTTTATTTGTTTAACTAAGTACACACTTCCAGAACCGAGCGTTATTTGAGATGGTCCGTCTGTGATTCCGGCCAGCTGACTGCCAGCCGCCAAGTGTAAATACTTTACTGTATTGTCACAACTGTCAAAATGTAGTATCTTGAGGAACAAAGCATGCCAGGCTTATTTTACGCAAACATTCAAGCGTTAAAACAGACTAGTAAGCTGTTGTTAGCATCATTATCACTAATACGTGCAGTAATCTGATCTGCCTCACTGCCTTGACTCTCATCCATCAAAGTCAAGAGGAGATGAGAGCCATATCCTTCCTCACATTTCTTACGTAAAGGCGGGTTCACATGTCAATATGCGACTGAAATTGTAAGTCGCTAGAAGTATCGACTGAGCCCTTCTACTAGTCGGAACGTGTTCACACATATCGACTGAGAAGTCGGCTGGTTGGCAGGAAGTAAATATAAACAAACAGCTCCCCAACAAGATCTCTTCCTCTGGTGGCGATGACGATTGCGATCAAATTAAATCACAAGTATTCAATCCTCACCTCCAACAATACCCTGCACAGAGGGAAGCAGTCATCGGAGAGTGGCAGTTATTTCATCAAACACCTATTTGCGTAAGCTTTTTTTTTTTTTGTAAATTCACTTTTAGGGTCTCGAATGTGCTTTTTCCCTCACCAACTCCAATCTCCTTTTCTACATCGACATCACATTTTCATATCTTTCACCGTGACGTCATAATGTAAACAAAGTCGCAAATCGACTGGGTTTTTTCCCAGTCGCTAAACACCGATATTCAGTCGGAAACTACCGACTCATAATTTCAGTCGCAAACTGACAACTGTAACTCGCCTTTAGTTTACCAGACAAGGAGCAACTTACATAGTACAGCACCTAATTATACAGCTCACAAAGAAAGAAAGAAAAAAAAAAAAAAAAAAAAAAAAAAAAAAAGACAATACATGGAGGGGATAGCGGCGACACAGCGGGTTGGCAGTGGCGGGACAGACAAGTCAGTGCCAAGCTCTCGTGGTGGGCCTGAGACTGAGAGAGACTGCAGCTTGCTTCTTGCAAGGACCAAGGCCAGAACAGAATGATAGAAGTAGGCTGTGGTTAATGTATTAACTGGATCAAGCCTCAGATAAGCAGTTAATGAATATGGAGTGGCTCATAACGATATATGTACATACAAATGCAAAAAACACAGAAGGCTTCAACAATTGAAACAATGAAACTACCTACAATCAAACCATGACTGCATCAGATTCTATTCCATTCTACCCTGATCCTGGGCTGCAGTGGGACAAAAGTTTGTATTTTTCCAGTGATATAACTTTTTCATAAGTTATATTTTTTGTATGTTGTTAATGATAGCAAATAGTTCAAGTTTCTGTCCAAAAAACTTTGCTTTCTGGTAACTATTCAAGTGAAAGTTATAGAACTATAATCATATTTCTGTCCCACTATGCCCCATCTTCCTGCTATTACTATACATAGAACCAAAAGATACTACGCTGAATGTAATGGCACACCTGGTAGTTAATTCAGAGCAATACTTCCATAAATGTTTCCACTACTGAAATTGCTGTGAGTAAAGTCATTATCAAAGTTAAAACCATAAAGTAAAGGAATTTTCTTTATTTTTTGCTTAGGCTGATACTTCTTTATTATTACTTCACCCACTGATGACAATGCAAAATGAAGAGGAGTAATAACTGCTTTCTTCTTGCATTCTTTTGTTCATTATTTTATTATCTATTTTTTTAGTCCTACAATAATAATAATAATAATAATATAGTTATTCCAAGTAAATATATATATATATATATATATATATATATATATATATATATATATATATATATATATATATATATATATATATATATATATATGTATGTGTGTGCATATATTGTAATTCAATATGTAGTAAGTAGGTTGTAGGCAAATAAAAATTCAAAGTGCTTTCAAGAGACCCCCTGGTCTTTAAATTTTTCTGAGAGAACAGCAAACATCTTGAAAGTGTCTTTTCAGGCTTCAGCATACTATATAAATACCTTTATTTTACTTTAAGAAAACAAAATGCATCTTATATCAAACTATACCATCTTTGTAAATTATATTTTCAACTAGTCTAATACAATATCACATAAGTCATCTAGTCCAACATTATCCAAAGTAGAAATAACCTCAACATATGGATGACTCTTATAATATGATACTTTTTTGCAGCATCATATATCTTCCAGAGAAGTTGATAGTAGACAATCACCACTCTCATCTGTAAATAAATATTGCAAGTTGCATCAGCAGAAAGGCAAGTAATCACTTTATCATGTATCAGAAAATAAATCATAATTACAATTATTCTTTTGTTGTAATCATCATCAGTTGCATAATAGCCATTGTAATACTGGTAATACTACTTTAATTAAATAGCCATCTTCCAAAACCTTTTTAATTTAATTACAAAAACATTTAACATTATGTTCAGATTTTCTAGTAGATGTGATGGTATTCTCTGCAGAATAGAATTTAAGTACACCACATTTTGTGGCAAAAAGATAGATATTATGATCAAAGAATGTATAGAAGATTGTATAGTTAGAAAAAAGATATTTGGAAACAGTCAGAAGTTGGATAGGATAAGTGAGAACTTGGTTACTACAGACTTTGGAAGAGCACTATCAAGCAGGCAGGTGAGGTGAAAAAATGCCATTGATAATTACAGTGGAAATTGATTCTGGAATTTAATTGGTTCTTCAATTCTGTTTGAAATCCAAAATGTTTTACCTATATAATTCAAAGTAAAATGGATTATAGTAATATGTTACCAGACAGCTTTCCATCCTGTCTTAGTGGATATAACAGACACTCCCACTGCCGTGATAACTGCTCCATAGCAGTTCCATTTCAGAAACTATATATATACAGAAAGAATGTATTGAATGAACTTTGTAACAAGGAAATCATCAAAAGATACTGTTTGACCATGCAGGTGTCCTCTTGGTCACCGGCCTAGTGTATCATATATTGTGTGTCTTCTTGTATATCATCTATTGTAATATTTACTTCATCATGTATTTAATTTTCTATATATTAAGCCTCAATTTCGATTGCACCATCTCATGCAGCGCAGACATTCCATACACACCCGCATTCCATTGTCACCACACCTTCCTCACTTCATGGTGCCGGACCCAATCAGTTTAAACCTTCCATTTGACGTCAAGGTGCTGGGTCAGGTCAGCCAATCACCGAGGTCGTGACCCAGCGCCTCCTCAGGTCAGGTCGGCTCACATTCACCTCCTCTCACTCTCATTCTCTCACCGTCCACACTTCTGTCAGGACGTACCATCATATCATCAGCAAGGCAAGGCATGGGTGCTCGGGTATCTTTGTTGTTTGTGTTTTTTCAATAGATGTATAAACTTTCTTGTGTGTTTCCGTCTTCCCTCATCGTTAGTAAGGAGACATCAGCACAAAACTCTCTTGGCAAGACATCTATTATCTAGAATCAGGTGATTCTTCCTCATTACCCAAGTTACATGTACCTCCAGACTCGTTCGAGCTCAGGGACGAGATCTTTTATAAATCTACAAATGTTGCTTCTGACGATTTCTTCCGTCATGTGTTGCAACTTGTCGTACTGCAAGCCTTAGTACCTGTCATTCTTTATCACATCCACAACTCACCTCTCGCTGGTCACCCAGGCAAAGAGAGATCTCTCCGACAAGCCCAATGATCGTATTTTTGGCCTTCGGTGTGAAAGGACATCACTCAGCACTGCCTCTTATGTGTCTCATGTGCCGAACATCGCCCAGTACGTCATTTTGAATCTCCCAATCTTTCATATCCCATCCCTCATGCACCTTGGAACAGCCTGTCTATTGACGTGCTGAAGCTTCCTCTCACAGAAAACGTTCATCAGTATTTGCTTGTTTGCGTGGATAGTTTCAGTCGGTTCAGCATCTTGGTTCCTCTCAAAGACAAATCTGCACGTTCCATTGCAAACGCATTGATCAATGAAGTCATATGCCGCTATGCTACTCCGCATGTCCTCCTATCGGACAATGGCACTGAGTTCAACAATACCATACTCAAAGCAGTTTGCGATTCATTTCACATCAAGAAATGTAACATCATCCCATATTCTCCTCAAGCGAACGGTAAAGTAGAAAGAGCTAAGCGTCGTATCCTCGATATCCTCCGCTTCATTGCAAGTTCAAACTCTGCATGGGGATGCACATATTCCTCTCGTTGCTTGCTCGCTGAATTCCGCTATTCACTCCTCCATCAATGAGTCTCCGCATTTCGTCCTTTCCGGTACAGACAAGCGACTCCCACATGAGCTTCTCTCTTCAGAACCTCGTCTGCTCCATTGCCTCGACGATTACATCAAATGCAGAGTAAATACTTTTCAGCGTATCTACATGTCTGTGCGAGACAACCTCTCTGATTCCCAGGAGTCAATGCTGGAAAAGCAACATCGACGCTCTACCCCTCGCGAGATAGGAATTGGAGATGTTGTATTCCATAGAGTCCATGACCGTCACTCGAAACTCGACCCGCTCTTCAACGGCTCTCACCGAGTCATGGAGCTCATGCATGATCATAAGGTGAAGATCCTCGAGCTAAAGACAGGCAAAGAAGGCATCGTTCATAGAGATCACCTCAAGCGTGTCGATCTTGGGTTCGACACGGACACCACCACGCCTCTGACACTCCCGCGGCAAGGGTCTGTCAGCATCGACAGTTGGCCTGTCTCACCTCCTCCCCTTCAATTCCCTATAACCTTCGGTCTCGCCCAGCATAGTAGTCTGTTCTCTATTCCTCCTCCTCACGTTTCTTTTGCTATTCCCATTCCTCCTTACTCGTCTGTATATATTCATGTATATGTTTTCATGTATTTTATCTATATATAATCTTGTATTATATTGTATTGTATAAATGATTCACTTACATCATTGTCCCCCTTCTTGTTCATTTAAGTTCTATTTTCTATGTATTATTGTTGACATCCGAGGACGGATGCTTCCAAGGGGGAAGTAATTGTATCATATATTGTGTGTCTTCTTGTATATCATCTATTGTAATATTTTCTTCATGTATTTCACTTTCTACATATCAAGCCTCAATTTCGATTGCACCATCTCACACAGAGCAGACATTCCATACACACCCACATTCCATTGTCACCTCACCTTCCTCACTTCATGGTGCCGGACCCAATCAGTTTAAACCTTCTATATGACGTCAAGGTGCTGGGTCAGGTCAGCCAATCACTGAGGTCATGACCCAGCGCCTCCTCAGGTCAGGTCGGCTCACATTCACCTCCTCTCACTCTCATTCTCTCACCGTCCACGCTTCTGTCAGGACGTACCATCATATATATCATCAGCAAGGCAAGGCGTGGGTGCTAGGGTATCTTTGTTGTGTGTGTTTTTTCAATAGATGCATAAACTTCCTTGTGTGTTTCTGTCTTCCCTCATCGTGAGTAAGGAGACATCAGCACAAAACTCTCTTGGCAAGACATCTCTCCCAACGGCAGGCACAGGTGTCATGAAACCTACTCGATATACTTAAAATACTAATGACATAATGTTATGACCCAAACAGTAAGTAATACTCCATGAAACCTTTTAAACCCCTCTTGGATTCGTATTTCAAAATCCGCATGCATATCTTACAGGTATTGGTGGATTTCTTCCTGAGGAGGGGAACCTTAACCACACACGGCTGCCATTACATAGCAGACTGCCATCATCTCCATATTTATTTACCAGCTTCCTACTGAGCCAGAATCTGCCCTCTCACCAGGTATCATACTTTAGAAATACCTGTGCACCTTAAAAAGAGTCTGTGTAAATATGTAACTGCAAAACCTTGGTGTAGTGGGTGTAAAAGCCTAATATATGTTTTGTTCTCAGGGAGGGACCACTGCCATGTCATCTTACCTCTATAGTACTGTATGGTCTGAGTCAGGATTTAGTAAGGGGCCTTACCCTCTGCCAAGGTCAATTTGATCCACATCGGGTAGACCCACATCAAGTTTCAGGGAGTGCCACAGTTTGGGTGGCACTGGATGGATAGGGTAAAGTGTTATCATGTGTGTATTTACCTAGTTGTATATTAAAGGGTTTGAGCAGGGCTAACAGTGACCTGTCCCCATGCCTACATTTATCCAACTTTTCCTTAAATTTATGCACACTTTCTGCTGTTTCAATTTCTTCACTCAATCCATTCCAGATGTCCACCATCCTACGTGTAAAACTGAGCTTCTTAATGTTCCTCAGACTTTTCATGATCTTGGAATGTCCTCTTGTTTGTCTATCTCCATCCTCTGTCAGTGATACCAGATCTTGTCAATCTATTTTTTTTCCATAGAGTTTATTAACTTATAGATTGTTATTAGGTCTCCTCTTTCCTGTCTCTCTTTCAAAGTTGGTAGTTCCATTTCCTTCATTCTTTCTTCATAGGAAAGATCCCTTATTTCTAGGACCATCTTTGTAGTACCCCTTTGGATTCTTTTTTAGTTTCTTCATGTTTTTCTACCTGTATGGTGACCATACCACTGATGATCCTTTTCATCATACTCTTACCCATGTAATTGAATGCCACCCTGATGTTAGTTACTGTCTTGTATGTTGAAGCAAATAGTCCATTTAAGTGTTTTTCTGGAGTCAAAGTGTTTTGTGTAATCACTCCCAGGTCTTTCTTTTCACTCTTTTTCATTATAATTTCTTCTCCTATTTCATATTCCCAAATAGGTCTTCCATTGCTTTTACCCATTTCCATTACATGGCATTTCCTGGTATTAAATTCTAATTTCCACTTTTGGCTCCATTCCCAGATCTTGTCGATATCTTTTTGCAGTTTCATACAGTTACCGATATTCCTCATTACTCTCAAAAGTTTTGCATTGTCTGCAAACAAATTTATGTAGCTACTCAAACCCTCTTGTATATCATTAATATATACGTAAAACATAATTGGTGTCAGCATAGAACCCTGTGGTTTGCCACTAATAAGTGTGCTCCAGTTTGATGGAGTGTCTCTATAAGTGTCCTCATTTCCCTGTCATCCAATTTGAGATATTCCCCTATACTCCTCCAATGTGTTCTATTTCGCAGAGAAGTCTTCTGGTATTCTGTCAAAAGCCTTCCTGATATCTAAATACATGGTGTCAACCCATCCATCTCTCCCTTGTACTTCATCTATTATTCTTGTATTAAAGCTTAGTAAATTTGTTATGCATGATCTACCTTTTCTGAAACAAAATTGGGAGTTATTTATTATTTCATTTCCCTCCAGATATTCCAACCATTTTTCTTTAATAACAATTTCACAGATCTTTCCCACAACACTAGTTAGTGACACTGGTATAATTTAGGGGATCAGTCTTTTTTCCTCCTTTGTATTTAGGGATTATAATTGCTATTTTCCACTCCCTTGGTACCTTCCCTTCCATTAGAGAGCTGTTGATTACATCCTAAGTTGGTTGCACCAATTGCTCTCTACATTTTCTCAGTGTCCATCCTGACACTTCATCTGAACCCATTGCCTTTCTTACACCTATGTTTTCCAGTAATTCTCTAATTTTCTCTTTTTGTACCAAAACAATGTTTCTTAATCCTTCCTGTGTCTCTTGGTTGCTTGGCTCTATGAACTCTCCCTCTTCATTAAATACTGATTTAAAGCTCTCATTAAAAAGTTCACTCATTTCTTCTGTTTTTCATACATCCTATTTCCCTTCATTAACTTAGTACAGTAATACTCCACTTAACGAACGTTCGTCTAACGAATTTCCGGTTTAACGTACTATATAAAGTTAGACCAAAAAGTCCGCATAACGTACAACCACATCCGTTTTAGCAAATTTTCGGGGTTTCAATTTGCCGGGTAAGGGACCGAACACGGCAGCTTCGCTGTGATTGGCTGGCTCCCCGCCTCTGTCTCTAGCGCTCTTGGGGCCGGATCCAAGAAGCTGGTTGTTGTTTATGTTGGTAAAGACAACCTCCATGGCAACCTCCTGCTCACATACCAACCTTCGTAAAATAGCATCCACAAAGATTCGTTGCTGTTGGCGGGTGGAGGTTGGTAGCCTGCCTAAAAGTGCTCATTGGCTGCCAGGAGCTGGATCCAAGAGACTTAAACAACGTTATGTTATGTTATGTTATGTTATGTTAACACGCAAGCTAAAAGGGTCACAAGAAGAAGAAGAAGCAGCCGAGTCACCGTGAGTCTCCGCCTCGTCTGTGGCCGATCTCATCTCTGCTTTATATTTTGGTATTCCATGTAAAATTTCACTTTATGCATTACAAAACAATCCTTTCTTGGGGGCAAGGTTTGTAAAAAGTTAATAGAAATGTTGTTTTGTGAACATAAATGCATATATAAGACAGTAACACCACCTCGAGAGGTGTTGTTCCAGCAACCTGAGAGCAACCTGATAGCAACCTCGTCACCGTCCCTCCAAGCGTTCATGGATGCCATTTCGCGACAGGAGGTTGCTCCGACGTTGTTAAAGAATCTTGGATCCAGCTCCTGGTGCTGGTATTGGCTGCCTCTGTCTCACTCTATCCCGCTCCACAGTACAAAGAGGTTGACCTGTATTTCTGATCCACTTAACGTGTTTTCGCCACTTAACACGTTACCTGCCTTAAGTGCAATACGCTAGACTCTGCCTGACCACGGCGAACTTTGATCCGCTCCTGCACAAATTACAGTGGAGCTATCAGTGAGAGAAGTTGTACGTAGCTCCTCTAACTTCCAATGACTCATATGATATCATAAAAGTAGTGGTACACCGGTGGCCCAATACGCTGCGAAACATATATATAATTTTTTTTTTAACCCATGTCGCATGTTAGGGACCAGCCCAGAACGCATCCCCCTATTTCCATTATTTCCTATGGGAAAATTACGTCCGCTTAACGAATTTTCGCTCTGCGAATAGCTTTGACACCCCTTATCCTGTTTGTTAAGCGGAGTATTGCTGTAATGGTCTCTTTGTTTGACATTATTTCTGAGCACCAAACCCTGTTTGTTTACATTGAGGCTCTTCATTAGGATCATACTTAACTTATTTCAAGATTATGTTACTGTCTTACCCATGGTGTCTCTTCACTAAATACACAAACAAAAAGAAATACTTATAGAAACTTCAATTAGTAACAAACAGTAACTTTTGCTTGTCTTTTAGTATCTAAAACCAATTACATTCAACCTTCTGTTATCGCCCCTAATTGATGCATCTATCACTACATGATAGCTATCATGATAGCCGAAGAGAAGAACCTATGGTAATAATTCAAATTGACACTAAAAGCTGTCATTTTTTGTCACTTTTTGCAGTTTTTTTTATAAAAACAAAAAAATAATACAATATAAAAAAATAACTTAATCAAGAATCATAATAACGTACACTTTAAAGCATTTCATTTAGCATATTTGACAGCATATAGGATGTAGGGTTATATAAGATGCACACCCATTTCAGCAAGTCAAACTCAGGAAAAAAATGTTTTTTAGTGTATTTAAGCATATACGTACTGTCAAAAACAATCTAGCAGCACATACAAGTAAAAAACATATATCTTTCCTTGTGCTGTTCAGTCGGTTTTCTTGATGTCGCCAGATATTTGCAATTTTTTCTGTAAGCGGTGGACCAAAAGCTTTTGCTGCTGCTCTACTGCCATGCTTCAACTCACCAAACACTCCTTCATAAAAAAATAAATAAATAAATAAATAAATAAAAAAAAAAAAAAAAAAAAAAAAAAAAAAAAAAAAAAAAAAAAACTTTCAATCTCTAACGCCCCTCAAGATTTCTGGCATCTGACCAAAAACATCTCCAAAATCTTTACTTCTTCATCTTTTACTCCTTTATTTCATCCTGATGGCACCACTGACATCTCACCTGTCTCTAAAGCTGAACTCTTCTCTCAAACCTTTTCTAAAAACTCCACCTTGGATGATTCTGGGCTTGTCCCTTCCTTTCCTCCTCCCTCTGACTATTTCATGCCTTCAATTAAAATTCTCCGTAATGATGTTTTCCATGCCCTCGCTGACCTAAACCCTCGGAAGACTTATGGACCTGATGGGGTTCCTCCTATTGTTCTCAAAAACTGCGCTTCCACACTTGCACCTTGCCTGACCAAACTCTTTCAACTCTGTCGGTCGACTTCTACATTTCCTTCTTGCTGGAAGTTTGCCTACACTTAGCCTGTTCCTAAAAAGGGCGACCATTCTAATCCTTCACACTACTGCCCTATAGCTTTAATCTCTTGCTTGTCTAAAGTGTCTTAATCTATCCTCAATAGGAAGATTCTTAAACATCTGTCACTTCACAATCTTCTCTCTGATCACCAGTATGGCTTCCTTCAAGGTCGCTCTACTGGTGATCTGGCTTTCCTTACTGAATCTTGGTCATCCTCTTTTAGAGATTTCAGTGAAACTTTTGCTGTTGCATTAGACATATCAAAAGCTTTTGAAGGAGTCAGGCACAAAGCTGATTTCAAAACTGCCCCCCTACAGTTTCTATCCTTCTCTCTGCAACTTTATTTCAAGTTTCCTTTCCAACCGTTCGATTGTTGCTGTGGTAGACGGCAACTGTTCTTCTCCTAAATCAATTAACAGCAGTGTTCCTCAGGGTTCAGTCCTGTCATCCACTCTCTTTCTATTATTCATTAATAATCTTAACCAAATAAACTTCTTGCCTTATCAACTCTTATGCTGATAATACCACCCTACACCTTTCCATGTCTTTTCAGAGACAACCAAACATTCAGGAAGTGAATACATCATGCAGAGATGCCACAGAATGCCTGACTTCTGATTGGGGCAGAGAAAACTTAGTAGTGTTCAAGCTCAATTCCTCCATCTTATCAACTCAACACGACCTTCAAGACAATTATACCCTTTTCTTCAATAACACACAAATGTCCCATCTCTTCTACACTGATCCTTGATCTGTCCTTTACTCATAATCTTAACTGGAAACTTCACATCCCATCTCTTGCTAAAACAGCATCTATGAAGTTAGGTGTTATGAGGTGTCCATGCCAGTTTTTCTCATCTCTCCAACTGCTAACTGTACAAGGGCCTTATCCATCCTTGTGTGGAGTAATATTTGCATGTTTGGGTAGTTTGACTCACAGTTTTATAAAATAGGGTAGAATCAAAAGCTATTCATCTCATTAACTCCTCTCCTCTGACTGACTGTCTTCAGCCTCTTTCTCACTGCCACAATGTTGTATCTTTTGTTATCTTCTACGGCTGTTTTCATGCTAACTGCTTTACTGATCTTGCTAACTGCATGCCTTCCCTCCTCTTGTAGCCTCACTGCACAAGGCTATCTTCTTCCTCTCATCCCTATTCTGTCCATTTGTCTAATGCAAGAGTTAACCAGTAATCTTAATTATTCATACCTTTCTTTGGTAAAGTCTAGAACTCCTTACCTCCTTCTGTATTTCCATTTTCCTACAACCTGATTTCTTTTAAAATGGAGATTTCAAGATATTTGTCCCTTTCTTTTGGCACAGAACCCTGCAGGGGGGACTGGCAATTAAAAGTTTTTTTTTTTTTTTCCCCTCTTGGCATAATTTACCACTTGTAGTTTGTAGGAGATTGTTAAGCCTAATCTTTTCCTCCTTCTGCCATACTGGTGAAGGCATTGATGTGTTTTGCCTATGATTATGAACTTGCTGTTACTCCTCACAGCTAGATTGAATCAGAGTGCCAATCAGCTGATATTTATAAACATGTATCACAGCCTCACATGTTAGATTGCTTTCATTTTTACAATAATTAGTTTTTAAAGTGATAATACTGGTAATGATAATACCAGCAATAAAATAATGATGCATGCATCTAGGGTAGGTACAAGTACTGGAAAAAGGTGTGCCCCATATCCAGTCAAATACAGTACCTTATTGTGGACGATTAGAAGCTAATGTGCATGGGTAGCTTGGGGAAATATGTGAAGAACTATTTCTCAATTAAAGTATATGCTAACTGCTCTTCTAATCTTGCTAACTTCATGCCTCCCCTCCTCCTGTGGCCTCACTGGACAAGACCTTCTTCTTCTCACCCCTATTCTGTCCGACTCTCTAATGTAAGAGCTAATTAATACTCTCAATCTTTCATACTTTTCTCTGGTTAACTCTGGAACTCCCTGCCTGCTCTTATATATCCAACTTCCTATGACTTGAGTTGATTTCAGAGGGAGATTTCAAGATTTTTGTCCCCATTTTTTGGCTAACTCTATTAGATCTGCAAGGGAGCTGGCAACCAAGTGGGCATTTTTTTTTTTCCCCTTTGGCCAGCTTTCCCCACTTACATAAAAAATATATATAGAGAGAAACAATTATCACATGTCATAACCCTGCAGTTTTTTTTATTTTGTGCACAATATAGACAATGTGCAGCTTTTTTAAGTGTATGCAATAGCACTAGAACACAAGAGCAGAAGGCACAAAGCTGATTTCAAAACTGCCCTCCTACAGTTTCTATCCTTCTCTGTGCAACTTTATTTCAAGTTTCCTTTCCAAGCATTCGATTGCTGCTGTGGTAGACAGCAACTGTATGTAATTTCATATGAAAACTTAATTATGGTATGGCAATTAAAAGCAATTATAAGTTCAAATTTTCTAAACAAAAAATATATATGAGATAAAAATAAATAAATAAATAAATAAAATAAAATAAAAATGAAAAAAAAAGAGATGTTCAGTAAGTGAGGTTCTACTATGCTCTATCAAGTAGCAATCACCAGCCAAAGCTTTTAGCCACCAACACCTAAACCCTCTCCAGCAACTAAAAGAAGTACAGAGCAACAGAAGTACAAACTACTCACTTTGACTACAAATGTGCCATTAAACAAATCTAATAATGGCCCATGTCTTTTGAATCCAACAATCATGTTAACACATCAAAACCTTTAATGACAAATAAATAATCAAGCTTGGGTTAACTATAAATGTTTCCATATAAATTATTTACTTACCTAGAATGCCTGAGAAGTCTTCTGATAGAAAACTAGGAGATCCTAATGGATGTTTCAAGGATTCCAAACTAAGTCTTCTCATGTTGGCAACTGATTGTCGACGTGAAGATAAACTCTCTGAAAATTAAGGCAAACCAGTGAGTAAAGCAACAATTCAGCAACACAATATTCAGAATATGAGCTTCAACATGGTACATATATTCCCTTATGAGCTTCTCTGTGTAATCAAAGAAAGGTAATGAGATGCAAGCAGAAGGTAAAATTGCTCAAGTAGGAAGGAAGAAAGAAAGAAAAAAGAAAGAAAGAAAGAAAGAAAGAAAAAGAATGAAAGGGAAGAAGAAAGAAAGAAAGAATAAATAAATTTAAAAAATCATGAGTAATTGTAACAAGTTTACAAAAATCACAGTACAATTTACCCTACAGCTGATTGGTGTCTGGTTAGTTTCAGGTCCTAAAAATGCTTTGTTTGTTGAAGTTTGAGAACTTTTTTCTTTTTTTTTTCTATTATGTGTGTGTGTGTGTGTGTGTGTTTGTATTTACCTAGTTATACTGTACAGGGTACAAGCAAGGCTCAGTCTCTTGTCTCCATATCTACATTTATCTAATTTTTCTTTAAAGCTATGCACATTATGTGCTGCAACAACTTCATCATTCAAAGCATTCCACTTTTCCATCGTTCTATGTGGAAAACTGTATTTTCCAATATCATTCACACACTGCCTCTTCCTGATCTTTGCATGTTCTCTTGTCCGTCCAAATTCTTCAGTCACCAGCACCAGGTCCTGCTTGTCTATCTTTTCAATGCCATTAACTGTCTTATACATTGTTATTAGGTAAGGTTGGCAGTCCCATTTCCTTCAGCCTTTCTTCATATGTTAGGTACGGCACCATTTTTGTAGCTATCCTCTGGATCCGTTATAATTTTCTTATATCCTTTTTCAAGCTCAGCAACCACACCACTGCTGCATATTCCAACTGTGGACGTATCATATTCGTAATAATTTTTTCATCATATTCTTGTCAAGATACTGAAATGCCACCATAATATTAGTCAACATTTTATACTTTGTTCCAAATATTCTATTTATGTGTTTTTTTTGGGCTCAAAAGTTTCTTGTATAACCACTCCCATATCTTTTTCTTCTTTAGTCTTCATTATTTGTTGCTCTCCCATCAAATAATTCTATCCATACTGATCTTCTCTTACTATTTCCTAATTCCATTACATGGCATTTCTTGGCATTGAACTCTAATCTACACTTCTTACTCCATTTATAAATTTTGTCTATATCTTTCTGCAGTACCAAACAGTCTTCTCAGGTCATAATTATTCTTAACAATTTTGCATCATCAGCAAATAAATTATTAGAGCTGGTCACTCCATACTGTATGTCATTTACATATACCTGGAACATAATTTGGGCTAATACTGACCCCTGCGGCACTCCACTTGATATTTTACTCCAGGGTAAGTATGTGTCCCTGATCACAGTTCTCCTCTTTCCGTCTATCAAGTAATCCCTTATCCAATCTAACATTATTCCTCTCAGTCCTACTATGTTTTCCAATTTCTAAAGAAGTCTGTTATGAGGGACTTTATCAAAAGCCTTTTTTATGTCTAGGTATACAGTGTCCACACAACCATCTCTGCTCTCCAATCCTTCATTTACTCTAGAGTAGAAACTTAGAAAATTTGACACACATGATCTTTCTGTCCTGAACCCAAATTGTCTGTTCGATATAACATGTTTTTCTTCCAGATATTTAACCCATTTTTTTTTATAATGATTTCACATATCTTCCTTACAACACTTGTAAGTGACACCAGTCTGTAATATAGCTAAATTGACTTTCCTCCTTCAAATACTGGGATTATGTTAGCTCTCTCCCACTCCAGTGGTACTCTCCCTTTCTTTAATGAGCTTGTAACCATTTCCCAAACTGGTTCTTACAATTGATCTTTACATTCGCTTAGTGCTCAGCCCAACACACCATCCAGTCCCATTGCTTTTCTGACATCCAAATTTTCTAGTAGTCTTCCAATATCTTCTTTGAGCACTATGATTTCTTGCAAGCCTTGACAATGCAATGTCCTAATAAGTGTGTGTGTGTGTGTGTGTGTGTGTGTGTGTGTGTGTGTGTGTGTGTGTGTGTGTGTGTGTGTGTGTGTGTGTGTGTGTGTGTGTGTGTGTGTGTGTGTGTGTGTGTGTGTGTGTGTGTGTGTGTGTGTGTGTGTGTGTGTGTGTGTGTGTGTGTATTTACCTAGTATTTACCTTGTTGTAGTTTTACAGGGCCTGGGCTTTATGCTCGTGTGGCCCCGTCTCCATATCTACACTTATCCAATCTTACTTCAAAAGTGTGCACACTTGTTGCAGACACTACTTCTTCATCTAAACTGTTCCACGTCTCAATACATCTCTGGAAACTATATTTTTATATCTCTCAGACATCTTCCCTTTCTCAGCTTTTTACTATGCGATCTTGTGCTTGGTGTCATATTCTTCTCTCAGGATCAGTTTCTCATTATCCACTTGGTCCATTCCGTTGATCAATTTATAGACTTGTATCAGGTCTCCTCTCTCCTTCTTTGTTCCAAGGTTGGTAGATCCATAGCCTTTAGTCTCTCCTCATATGTCATCCCTTCAAGTTCTGGGACCATTCTTGTAGCCATTTTTTGTAGCCTCTCCAATTTTCTTATGTGTTTCTTTTTATGAGGGGTCCACACTACTCCTGCATATTCCAATCTGGGTCTTATTATAGTATTTATCAATTTCTTCATCATTTCTTTGTCCATGTAGTGAAATGCTACTCCAATATTCCTTAGCAAATTATATGTTTCTCTAAAAATTCTATCAATATGGCTTACTGGTTGATTGTTTTCTTCCATCGTCACTCCTAAGTCCTTTTCCTTTTGACTTTCTCCAGTTCTACTCCATCTCCCATCTTATAGATTCCCACAGGTCGTCTTTCACTCTTTCCCATTTCCATGACATGGCTTTTGTTCACATTGAATTCCATTTCCACTTCTTACTCCATTCCCAGATCTTATTTAGGTCTTCTTGCAGTATTTCACAATCCTCCTTTTGCTTTATAACTCTGCACAGTTTCGTATCATCCATAAACAAATTTATGTAGCTGTTCACTCCTTCTGGCATGTCGTTAATATAAATGAGGAAAAGTACTGGTGCCAATACTGACCCCTGTGGCACTCCGCTTTCTACTGCTCTCCACTTGGACTTCATATCTTTAACTACCGTCCTTATTTCTCTCCCCCTCAAATAATTTTCTATCCATCTCAATGTGCTTCCTTTTAAGCCACCCTTCTCCTCTAACTTCCACAGTAATCTTGCGTGTGGCACTTTGTCAAACGCCTTTTTTAAATCCAAATAGATGCAGTCAACCCATCCTCTCTCTCTTGTACTCTATCAACTATTCTAGAATAGAAACTCAATAAATTAGTTACACAAGACCGTCCTTTTCTAAAACCAAATTGGCTATTTGATATTAATTTGTTGTCTTCAAGGAACTCGATCCATTGTTTCTTTATTATTCTTTCACACATCTTGCATATTACACTAGTTAGTGATACCGGTCTGTAATTTAAAGGTTCTTCTTTCCTTCCGCTCTTATATATGGGAACCACCTCAGCTCTTTTCCATTCTACTGGCACTGTTCCATTTTCTATTGAGCATTTTATGATGTTGTATATAGGACTTGCTAGTTCTTCCCTACATTCTTTCAGTATTCTGCCTGAGACTTCATCCGGTCCCATTGCCTTCTCTTCATCCAGTTCCTTCATTAACTCTTTTATTTCAAGCTTGGTTACTTTAATCTCTTTCATATAGATTGTCTCTCTATTACCCTGTGGCCTCTCAAATTTGAATTCTTTAGTAAAGACCTCCTGGAATTTTTATTTAATAGTTCTGCCATACTTTTGGGTCTTCCACCATCCTGTTCTCTCCTTTTAACCTTTCTATTGTTTCTTTTTGCCTAATTTTTCCATTTATGAATCTATAGAACAATTATTTTGGTTGCTCCTTACATTTTTTGACAATATCTTTTTCGAAGTTCTTTTCCTCTTCCTTCCTCACCTTAACATATTCATTTCTCGCTGCGTGTGTGTGTGTGTGTGTGTGTTTTTTTTTGTGTGTGTTTTCCCTAGTTGTATCATACATTCAAGCATCATTTCCTGTCCCCATACCTCCATTTATCTAATATTTCCTTAAAATTATGCACATTATGTGCTGTAACAACTTCTTTATCCAATGCATTCCACTTTTCCACTGTTTTGTGCGGAAAACTGTATATTCCAATATCATTCACACACTGCCTCATCCTGATCTTTTCATGTCCACTTGTCCTTCCATCTTCTGTCAACAGCACCAGGTCTTCTTTGTCTATCTTTTCAATGCCATTAAGGGGACCGTCCAGTCACGGTATCAAAAAATCTGAAAATATCGAAAATCCCCAAAACACCACCAGAGCATTCCCAAACATATGGCAACATAGTGGAGTATTTTTGGGAAATACATTAAAATATGTGGGGTATTTAAACTTAAAAGGCCCCTGCCACGCCCACTGTAGCCTGGGGCTTCCTCCCCTCTCACTCTCTGTATCATAAATGATGATGATAAGCACGGAAAAAGCCATTAAAAGTTTTCTTTTAAGGAAATCCTCAACTCAGTGTAATCTCCACCTAACAAACAGGATATGTCAAAGCTATTTTCGAAAATTGTTACAGATGTAATTTTCCCATAGGAAATAATGGAAATATAGGGGATCTTCTCTTCCCTAACATACCACTTTTATATGTATCGGCAGCACATTCCACTGGTGTACCACTACTTTTATGATGTCATATGAGTCATTAGAGAACTCAAATTCTCTCACATTCTCACATTATGTTCACAAAACAACATTTCTATTAGTTTTTACAAAACTTGCCTTCATTGTTTTTAATCATAAGTGAAATCTTCATGGAATACCTAAAGCAGAAATGAGATGAGCCACCGGAGACTCCACTCTTCTTCTTCTTGTGACCCTTTTAGCCTATTTTGTCTTTCCCCATGATATTTGTTTCCACTCCTCTATTCCTCTATAATGGATATCATATCTTAGTATTCATATATGCTCATGCCACGAGGATAACCTCAACTCCTCTTGATAGTGAATTATTAATGAAATACCGCTGTATTTCATTAGTAATTCACTATCACTCATTATCAGGCAAAGAGGAGTGAAACATAAATTATCTTGTCTCTCTTCACAAGAAGAAGAAGAACCCTCGCTCTTTCTCTTATCTGTCGATCTCATCATCTCTGCTTTATTTTTGGTATTCTATGTAAATTTCACTTTATGCATTACAAAACAATCCTTTCTTTCATTTGTCTAATAGAAATGTTTTTTTTTCTATTTATATAGACAGTAACACCACCTCCTTTTCCCAGCAACCTCAGAGCAACCTGATAGCAACCTTGTCACTGTCCCTCAAGCGTTCATGGATGCCATTTCGCTGCAAGATTGCTCTGACATTGTTAAAGAATCTTGGATCCAGCTCCATCTAGAGACAGACAGCCAGCCAATCACAGCGAAACTACCTTCTCCCTCACTCAAATTCAAACCCATTCTCATTTTATCTTATGAGGATTTTTCTAACTTTAGTCTTCCTTCTTCAACTTCATTCTAGTATTCTGTACTATCTACACAGGAACACACCTCTCCCTTCCATTTCAGTGTCCATGTGACTCTGGGAGAAGGATCTTTATCTCGCCCTTATTTCACACCTTGCCAGCCACAATCCAGCCTATTTTACCTGCTTTTTATCTTCATTGTCTAAACAAACTCAAGGGAAATTCAAGTTGTACCGACCATGCATGGATAGACACCCTCTTCACTAATACCTACAGTCATTGTATGACCAGGTGCCATATAGTCTTACAGAATATTCTCATGCCTAAAACACATATATGATGCATATTCACTATCAACAAATAAATATACAGGGTCATAGAGGACAAAAATCACATCTCCGGGGGTTTTTGCCTTTTTCTCAGTTTCCACTTTTTATTATTCAAATTGTATCTTCTCCCACATTTCTCAACGGATTTTCAACTTTGAGGTATCATTTTGAAGCTCAATGAAGCTGCTACATTTCCACCACTTAGAATTTGGATTCTTTTTTTAAGTGCCGCAATGTAATTTTATATAAAAAAAAAAATCGTCAAAAATCATTCATAATGGCCACCAAAGTTAAAAAAAAAAAAATCAAAATTCTATAAGATGGAAAGTTTTGTTATACCACATACTTCATATCAGTACCGGCAAAATTGAAATCTGTCCTCTGGTGACAAAGTTTATAGGAATTTTTTTTTTTTCCCAAAAAAAATTTATTTTTTATTTTTCATGCAGTTATTTATGGTTCAATTCACTTGTAACTACTAAACTAATATCGTGTAATAGTCATCTATCAGCGAAAAAAATAATTACCCACGAACCACTTTATTTTCAATTTTTGAAAAACCTAACCGGACGGTTCCCTTAACTATCTTGTACATTGTTATGAGGTCCCCACGTTCTCTTCTAAATTACAAGGTTGGCAGTCCCATTTCCTTCAGTTGTTCTTCATATGTTAGGTCCTTTAATTCCAGCACCATCTTTGTAGCAATCTTCTGTATCCTTTCCAATTTTCTTGTACCCTTTTTAGAGCTCGGAGACTACACCACTACTGCATATTCCAGCCTTGGACATATCATGCTTGTGATGATTTTTTTCATCATATCTTTGTCCACGTATTGAAATGCCACTCTCATATTAGTCAACATTTTATATGATAGTCCAAATATCTTGCTTATGTGCTTTTGGGGCTCAGATTTTCCTGTATCATCATTCCCAGATCTTTTTCCTCTTTAGTCTTCATTATTTGTTCCTCTCCTATCAAATAGTTCCATACCAGTCTTCTCTTACTCTTTCCTAGTTCTATTATGTAACATTTCTTGGCAATAAACTCCAATTTCCACTCCCTGCCCCACTCATAGATCTTGTTTATATCTTCCTGCAACAGCACAGTCCTCTCTAGTTTTGATAACTCTTAGCAGCTTTCCATTATCAGCAAATAAATTTATATAACTGTTTACTCCAATGTGAATGTCATTTACATAAATCTGGAACATAATGGGGGCTAACACTTTGTGGCACTCCGTTAGTTACTTTACCCCAAGATGAATATGTATCTCTGATCACAGTTCTCATTTCCCTGTCCTTCAAATAATCTCTTGTCCATTCTAACAAAGTTCCTTGCAGTCCTCCTATGTTCTCTAGTTTCCAAAGTAGTCTTCCATGAGGGACTTTATCAAAAGCCTATTTAATGTCCAGGTATACTGTGTCCATCCATCTCTGTTTTCAGGTCCTGCAGTAACTCTCGAATAGAAGCTTAATAAGTTTGATACACATGACCGCCCTGTCCTGAACCCAAATTGTCTGTTCGATATGACTCGCTCCTCTTCTCTAGAAATTTAACCCATTTTTCTTTGATAATTATTTCACATAACTTCCCCAAGACACTTGTAAGTGACACTGGTCTGTAGTTTAATGGTTCAGTTGCCTTTCCTCCTTTAATATCAGTATTACGTTGACTCTCTTCCATTCTAGTGGAACTTTCCCTTCATTTACTGAACTTATTATTATTTCCCAAATTGGATCCAATAGTTGCTCTTTACATTCTTTTAACAGCCAGCCTGATACACCATCTGGCCCCATTGCTTTTCTGACTTCCAACTTATCCAGTAATCTTCCAATATCCTCTTTGTGCACTGCGATCTCCTGTAATCCTTGGCAATCCCAAGTCCTATCAGGTTCTGTGAAATCATCATCTGCACTGAATACCATTTTAAAGTTCTCATTCATTATATTATTTCACACATTTCCTTCTCTGTTTGGTATGTCTTCCCTTCTTTAATATTTTTTTTCAATTGTTTCCTTTTTTTTTTGCCATTTATAAACTTGTAGAAAAGTTTTGGTTCATCATTGCTTTTATTCACTACATCTTTCTCAAAGTTTCTTTCTTCCTCTCTCCTTACTCTAATATATTCATTTCTAGCATCTTTGTACTGCCGTCTGTTATAGTAATTTCTCTGCTTTATGAGTTTCTTCCATGCTTTATCTTTTGTCTTTTTTGCATGTATGCATCTAGCATTGTACCAAGCATGTATTTTTTTCTGAACTTTACAAACAGGTACAAACTTTTTTACTCACATTTCCCTTGTACTGTCTTTCTGTACATAATATAACTCCACTCAATATCAGCAAAATAGATCCTTAATCTGCTCTTGCATAATTTAATTTCTCTCCTTTATAGTCCTCTCTGTAACTTATCTCATCTTCCTCCTGAATTTGCATCTCTAATGTAATATGATCACTTCTCCCCATTGGACTAAGATAATGTATGATTGGAGGGGGCTTTGGTTTCTTTGTAAATACAGTAAGTCCTCATTATACGGTACATATGCGTTCCTGAAAACCTTACTCATCAAACTCTATCAACTCATTATAACATGTAATAATAGGAATTGTTCCATCACCATCTCTATAAATGTACATGAAAATAGTCATTTGTTTCTCATGTCATGTTTTTTTACCTTTCACTGCCATGTATTCTATTAGATGATGTCCTCCCAAGGAAAAACATATTTCAGCCTTACTCATCTTCCCTATCACATAAGACATTGTGTCTGCAGTTCTCAGATGTCCACCTGTAGCATCACTTTCACTGGTTTGAAGATATATACCAGCTCAGAACCTCAGCAGCAGATGTAACCACTGTCATCCATGTCTGACTCTTAACATACATAGAACCTTTTTTTCTTGTTTTTCAACATAGATTTTTAATAAATCTTGACACTTTTCTCTATATCATGAGCCACTTTCTACTCTTCATTTCATCACTTCCTTCATTTCTAGAGCTTTTTCATACCACACTTCTCTAAGATTTTAATGTCCAGGCCACACCATTCTTCTTTCTCTCTCCTCTTTTCTGTCTCCTGTGATGCCTTCCTAGCTCTATAAGTTCATCATTTAGAGAGATTCAGCATCTTTCAAAGATCTTAAACATCATTATCATCATCTTTATCAAAGCCAGCCATATCACAGATTTACTGTCAATTCTGATCGCACATGTTATTCAGCAATCATAAGTCATCCATTCTCCATCTATATTCCACTAAAGTTCATTCTCTTCACTTCATCCCAAGATGACCTGATGTTATCTCTCTTGATGTTCTTCCACCATTCTCTGATAGTCTTCCACCCATCTGTCCCTTTATCAGTTCTCATTTCCCCTTAGTCTTTAAATGTTTCCATAATTATTATGAATATATTTGTCTTCAATAGACCCTTTAATATTCCATTTATTCATCTTTAGTAATACATGTAAGTAATATGTAATGCAGTTAAAAAATATTTTTTTTAAGAAGAGACTCTTTTGTTTCATACTGTTTTTCATCTATCATCATCTCACAGCCATCTCATGACATCATACCTCTCTGAATTTTTCTTACTGTATATCAATTGATCAATTTCCATACCTATTTACTGCTATGAACACCACACATTAAGCTTGCCCATTTCCTCGCCATCCTGGGACTCAAAAACTCTCATCTGTTTTGTGAGTGTAACCACTGTCTGTGTGTGTGTGTGTGTGTGTGTGTGTGTGTGTGTGTGTGTGTGTGTGTGTATTTACCTAATTGTAACATACGGAAAAGAGCTATGCTCGTGTTGTCCCGTCTCCATATCTATTAATGTCCAGCTTTTTCTTAAAATCATGAATATTCCTTGCGTTGACCACTTCCACGTCTAAACTATTCCATGCTTCCACCCTTCTATGAGGAAGCTATATTTTTCACATCTCTCCTATAAGTGGCCATTTTAGTTTTCCCATGCCCTCTCGACATTCTTCCATTCCACATACACAGATCTTCCCTATCCATTTTTCCATGCCAATCATCACTCTGTATATTGCTATCAGGTCTCCCCTTTCTCTTCTGTTTTCCAGGGTTGGAAGTTGCATTCTTTTCAGTCTGTCTTCATAAGTCAAATCTCTTAAGTCAGGCACCATTTTGTTGCAGCCCTCTGTACTTTCTCTAGTTTCCTTATGTGTTTCTTTAAGTTCGAGCCCACTGTATTGTTGCATATTCAAGCCTCGGTCTTATCATTGCAGTAATTATTTTCTTCATCATTTCTTCATCTAGATATCTGAACGCCACTCTTATGTTCCTCAATAAGTTCAATACTTCTCCAATTATTTTGTTTATATGTCTCTCTGGCGATAGGTCATTGGTAATTGTCACCCCAAGGTCTTTTTCTTCATGACTGGTTTTATGTCTTCATTTCCTATCTTGTACATACTCCTGATTCTTCTTTCACTCTTGCCAAACTCTATTTTCTTGCATTTTGTCGTGTTGAACTCCATTTGCCATGTACAGCTCCATTTCCATATTCTGTCCAAGTCTTCCTGGAGTAGTTCGCAATCTTTGTCACATCTCACTTTTTTAACAATTTTGCATCGTCTGCAAATAGGTCACTGGACACCCCATCCACCATGTCATTTATGTAGACTGCGAACATTACTGGTGCCAACACTGATCCCTGTGGAACTCCACTCTCCACCAATCCCCATTCTGATGGTCTGTCCTTAATTATTGTTCTCATTTCTCTTCCTACCAAAAGTCTTCCATCCATTTTAGTAAACTGCCATGCACTCCTCCTACCATTTCAAGTTTCCAGATCAGTCTCTGGTGTGGTACCTTATCAAAGGCCTTTTTAAATCCAGATATATTCCATCAGCCCAACCATCTCTTTCCTGTATTACATCTATCACCCTCGAATAGTAACATATCAGGTTTGTCGTGCATGAACGCCTTTTCTAAAACCAAATTGACACTCACAAAGTATGTCATTTTCTCCAAGAAGTCTGTCCATCTAGTCTTCACCACCCTCTCACACATCTTAGCTACCACACTTGTAAGTGACACTGGTCTATAGTTCAATGGGTCTCTCTTGTTACCTGATTTATAGATTGGGACAATGTTAGCTCTTTTCCAGTCTTGGGGCACTACGCCTTCCCTTAATGAGGCATCAATTACTTCACAAACTTTTTCTGCCAATTGCTCCTGCATTCTCTTAAAATCCATCCTGATACCCCATCAGGTCCCACAGCTTTTCTCACTTCTAAACTCCCCATCATGTTCTTGATCTCCTCCACCGTTACTTGAAACTCCTTCATAATCCCTTTCTGTTCCATTACCAGTGGTTTGTCAAAAGCAGTCTCCTTTGTGAATACCTTCCGAAAGCATCCATTCATAGCCTCTGCCATTTCCCTGGGATCTTCACTGTATACTCCATTTACTTCTAAACTTTCAATACTTTCTCTTTTTGATGTTGTTGTTCACATGTCTGTAAAAAAGCCTTGGTTGGTCTTTACATTTATCAATGTGTGTGTGTGTGTGTGTGTGTGTGTGTGTGTGTGTGTGTGTGTGTGTGTGTGTGTGTGTGTGTGTGTGTGTGTGTGTGTGTGTGTGTGTGTGTGTGTGTGTGTGTGTGTGTGTATTTACCTATTTGTGTATTACAGGGCCCGAGCTAAGCTCTCTGTGTCCTGTCTCCTTGTCCATTCCTGTCATATCTCTCTTTCATCTGATTGACACACACCGCATCAACGACATCACTGCTCAGTTTATTCCACTTATCAATGCTACGATGCGGGAAACTGTATTTTCTCACGTCATTTAGACAGATGTCTTTATTAGCTTTTTCCATGTCCTCGGAGATGATTACTTGTGGTCACCTTTATCAACTCTCTGTCCAGTATGTCAATCTTGTTCACCAATTTATACATAGTTATCATGTCTCCTCTTGTTCTTCTCTCTTCTAATGTGGTCAGCCCCAGCTTCCTCAGTCTTTCCTCATAGTCTAACTCCCTGAGTCCTGGTACCATCCTTGTTGCCAGCCTCTGTACCCTTTCTACCTTCTTCACATTTTTCTTCATATGTCGTGACCAGACACAAGCTGCATATTCTAACTGGGGTCTTATTAAGGTACATAATATCTTCTTCATCATTCCTTCATCTAGGTAGTGGAATGCAAGGCCAATATTTTGAAGCATGTTATATGTTTTCCAAAAAATCTTGTTAATGTGTTTCTCCGGTGACAAAGTGTTTTGCAGTTACTCCTAAGTCTTTCTCCTCATTGGTCTCTTTAATTTTCTCATCACCCAGCCTGTAATCCCAGTTTGGTCTGTATCTACTTCCCATTTTCATAACATGGGTCTTGTCTATATTAAATTCCATCTGCCACTCCTTACTCCACTCATATATTTTATCAAGATCTTCCTGTAACTTGTTACAATCTTCCACATTCTTTACTCTCCTCATAATTTTAGTATCGTCCGCAAACATGTTCATGTAACTGTCAATTCCTACTGGCATATCATTAACATAAATCAAAAACATGATGGGACCAAGCACTGACCCTTGTGGAACTCCACTGGTTACCTTCTTCCACTCGGACTTCCTTCCTCTCACCACTGTTCTCATTTCTCTTCCCATTAAGTAATTTTCCATCCATTTTGCTAGTTTATCATTTACTCCTCCAATCTTCTTTAGTTTCCACATCAGTCTATTGTGTGGTACTTTATCAAAGGCCTTTCTCAAGTCCAGGTAGATAGCATCCACCCATCCCTCTCTATGTTGTAGTATGTCAGTCACTCTTGAATAAAAACATAATAAATTGGATACACGATCTTCCTTTTCTGAAACCAAACTGTCTTTCACTCAGAATGTTTTCACTTTCTAGATACTCACTCCACTTAGCTTTAATTACTTCTTCACATACCTTGCACAATATACTAGTCAACGATACTGGTCTATAATTTAGCGGTTCCATTCTACTACCATTCTTATATATAGGCACAATGTCAGCTCTTTTCCACTCTTTCGGGACTAATCCTGTTCGTATGGAGGTTTCCACAATATCAAATACGGGGTTCAACAATTGATCCTTACATTCATTTAGCAACCTCCCAGATATGCCATCAGGCCCCATTGATTTATTAATATCCAGATTGCTTATAATTTTCCTTACATCTTCCTTAGTAACCATGATGTCCTGCATTTGCTTTATTTCCGTAGGCCTTCCTCCCATAAAATGCTCCTCCTTTGTAAACACTTTGCAAAAGTTGTCGTTCAAAATTTCAGCTATATCTCCAGCATCCTCATATACTTCTTCCCATTTTTACCTTTTCTATTGCCTCCCTTATATTTAGTTTTCCATTTATGAATTTGTAAAACATTTTTGGGTCACTATCACAGTTTTCCACCACTCTCTGTTCATATTCCTTCTGTGCTGTTCTCCTTACTTCAACATATCTATTCCTTGCTGTTTTGTAAACTTCTCTTGATAATACATCACTGTTTTTCTTAAGTTTCTTCTATGCCTTTTCTTTGTTCTTTTTGCTTCTTCACAATTTCTATTAAACCACTGTTTATTATTTGAAGTCCTCTTTCTGTAATATGGCACAAACTTTTTCACAGCAGAGTTATACAAATCCATAAATTTATTGTATTTCAATTGCATATCCCTTTCCTGGTGTGTGTGTGTGTGTGTGTGTGTGTGTGTGTGTGTGTGTGTGTGTGTGTGTGTGTGTGTGTGTGTGTGTGTGTGTGTGTAATTCACTGTTTTTTCACTGTTTGATCTGCTGCAGTCTCTGACGAGACAGCCAGACGTTACCCTACGGAACGAGCTCAGAGCTCATTATTTCCGATCTTGGGATAAGTCTGAGACCAGGCACACACCACACACCGGGACAACAAGGTCACAACTCCTCGATTTACATCCCATACCTACTCATTGCTAGGTTAACAGGGGCTACACGTGAAAGGAGACACACCCAAATATCTCCACCCGGTCGGGGAATCGAACCCCAGTCCTCTGGCTTGTGAAGCCAGTGCTCTAACCACTGAGCTACCGGGCCGTGTGTGTGTGTGTGTGTGTGTGTGTGTGTGTGTGTGTGTGTGTGTGTGTGTGTGTGTGTGTGTGTGTGTGTGTGTGTGTGTGTGTGTGTGTGTGATTCTAAACAGGAAGAAAATTACTGATTTGAAAGAGTCGGCTTGGTGTGTGTTAAGTTAAGATAGTTTGGGCATGTGGAGGGAATAAAGAACAAATAAGTAAAGAAAACAACAGGTGTATGTGGTGAAAGATTGAGAGGAAGATCATACTTAGGATAGATGACTGAATGAGAGGAATGACTATGTAGCATCCAAGAACAATTATGTGACAAAGATATGTGGAAAGCAACAATAGTGAGAGCCAAATACTCTTTCATAAAATGCAAAATATTTCAAACTCCAACTCTCCTCAAGATTTCTGACATCTGGCCAAAATCATCTCCAATAACTTTACTTTTTCATCTTTCCCTCCTTTATTTCATCCTTTCATTCTGATGGCACCACTGCCATTTTATCTGTCTCTAAAGCTGAAGTCTTCTCTCAAACCTTTGCCAACAGCTCCACTTTGGATGATTCTGGGCTTCTCCCTCCCTCTCTTCCTCCCTCTGACTATTTTATGCCTTCAATTAAAATTCTTCGTAATGATGTTTTTCCATACCCTTGCTGCCGTAAACTTTCGGAGGGCTTATGGACCTGGTGGGGACCCTCCTATTGTTCTCAAAAACTGTACTTCTGTGATTGCACCGCCAGGCCAAACTCCTTCAACTATACCTATCGACTTCTACCTTTCCTATGTGCTGGAAGTTTGCCTACATTCAGCCTGTTACTAAAAAGGGTGACCATTCTAATCGCTCAAACTGCAACCCTATAGCTTTAATCTCTTGCTTGTCTAAAGTTTTCTAATCTATCCTCAATAGGAAGATTCTGAAACATCTGTCACTTCATAAACTTCTATCTGATCACCAGTATGGCTTCCTTCAAGGTCGCTCTACTGGTGATCTGGCATTCCCTACTGAGTCTTGGTCATCTTCTTTTAGAGATTTCAGTGAAACTTTTGCTTTCACATTAGACATATCAAAAGCTTGTGATAAAGTTTTGATATCAAAACTGCCCTCCTATGGTTTCTACCTTCTCTCTGGAACTTTACCTCAAGTTTCCTTTCCAACCGTTCTATTGCAGCCATGGTAGAAGGCCACTGTTCTCCAAAATCTATTAACAGTAGTGTTCCTCAGGGTTCTGTACTGTCATACACTCTCTTTCTGTTATTCATTAATGATCTTCTTAACCAAACTTCTTGCCCTATCCACTCCTACGCAGATGATACCACCCTACATCTTTCCACATCCTTTCAGAAATGACGAATCCTTCAAGAAGTCAACAGATCACGCAGGGACACCACAGAAAGCCTGACTTCTGATAGAGGCAGAGAAAACTTAGTAGTGTTCAATACCTAAAAAATCAATTCCTCCATCTATAAACTCAACACAACCTTCCAGACAACTATCTCCTCTTCTTCATTGACAATCAACAGTCTTCCTTTTCTACACTGAATATCCTCAGCCTGTCCTTTACTCATAATCTAAACTGGAAATATCACATCTCTTTTCTTGCTAAAACAGCTTCTATGAAGTTGAATGTTCTCAGGCATCATGACTAGTTTTTCTCGCCCTTCCAACTGTTAACTCTGTACAAGAGCCTTATCCATTCTTTAATGGAGTACTCTTCACATGTTTGGGGGCATTTCCACTCACACAGTTTTGTTTGATAGGGTGGAATCAAAAGCTTTTCATCTCATCGACTCTTCTCCTCTGACTGACTGTCTTCAGTCTCTATCTCACCACCAAAATGTTGCATCTCTTACTATCTTTTATCGCTATTTTCATGCTAACTGCTCTACTGATCTTGCTAACTGCATGCCTCCTCTCCTCCTGCTGCTTTGCTGCACAAGGCTTTCTTCTTCCTCTCATCCCTATTCTGTCCAATTCTCTAATGCAAGAGTTAAACAGTACTCTCAATCATTCATACCTTTCACTGGTAAACTCTGGAACTCCCTGCCTGCTTCTGTATTTCCATCTTCCTATGACTTGAATTCTTTTAAGAGGGAAGTTTAAAGACATTTGTCCTTGACATTTGGTTAATTGTATTTTAATCTTTAAGGTAACTGGCATTCGAAGTGGGTCTTTTTTTTTTTAATCCTTTATTGCCCTTGGCCAGCTTCCCCTCTTGCAAAAAAAACTTGGTCTCATATCTGGTAAGGGTTCACTGGTGGATATATCAAGTAAAGGTGAAGGAAGTACACTGTATCTACTGTGTCTAAACATCATAGTAGGTGTGAGATAGGCAAAAGATTAATAAAGAGGCACATGTAAACCAACATACCGTGTCAGGCCTTGTTACAAAAGTATGTGGTCGACTGTGCTATGCCTGAGCTCCAGGAGTACAGTAAGGTGGTACACAGGTGGTACACTTTCCATTAGGGGACAATAGGATTAAGAACGTAAATGATGTGTGCAGGATTTACCATATGCAGATTTCTGTCACTTAGAAAAATGTTTGTAATTTAGCTCTCTTACCTCTTCGTATCTGTTTATTGACATTCTTGTCAGTAAGCAGTGCCACATCCATTTCTCCACTAAGGATGGAGTCTGTGACAGTATCAAACACAGAAGCCTCAGGTAAGAGGGATAATGATTGTCTTCTTTCAGCCTCAAATTGCTGGCCAGCATCCTCTGCACTGACAAATACTTCATCTTGTTCTAGCCAGTCTTTGACATGCTAAAAAAAAAAGAGAGAGAGAGAGAGAGAGAGAGAGAAAAAAAAAAAAAAAAAAAAAAAAAAGGACAACTTACATCACTGAATAATTTTTCATGTCAGATCTAAGCATCAAAATAATTATTCCCTAATAATTGCTCTTAAAGATTATTACTTCCTAAGTAACATCAATTATATAGGCAGTCATGCTCATTGACTTATCTCTATATTGTTATTACTCACTAAATATAGAGAACCAAAGTTTTGTTTTTTTACCTGGAGTATCAAATCCTTTGTTAAACATGTAACACACATTTGATTAATCTTCTGTTAGACAAATATGCAAAACATTTCTCAAGATTAACAACTATAATTATTATGTTAACTTGACTTTTAAGTAAACTTGAAAGCCATCAGCTACACAACAAATTCTTACCTTGGAACTATTGATGTCAATGATAGTATCTTCATCAAGATCCAGTAAAGTCTGCATTCTGGAAAAGTTATCATAGTACTCCTTGCTCACAGTTTCAGGCCAGCCATTGGAATATGTATCTGGGACTTTATATTCAGTATTGCTATTACATAATACATTTTGGCTATTATTTCCTTCTGCTTTATGTTTCTCTTCTGATGAAATAGTTTTCTGTGAATTTCTAAGATTTTCAACATAAGACATAAAGCTTGGTTTTGATGTAGTTACTCGAGGATTTTCCTGGGACAATAAAGTATTATATTTATGTGAAGAGTTCTGCAATTTAAGCAAAAAATCTAACTTTGCTTTGGAATGGTACCTGAGTTCACCTAGATTTCTGTTTTCACAAGAAATATCACTAGGTATGCTTGAAACAAAACAATTACTTTGTGGAGATACATCCAAGCCATCAAATCTAGAAGGTATTTTGGTTCTAACAGGGGACCAATTATCTTTGACAGGTGTCTGAGTTACAAAATGGAGTCTCTCTTGAAGATTTGGTGTTGAATCTTGCCACCTCCTTTCCAATCTGAGGACTGATCCATTCCTCTCTTCTGATGTTACACAAGATCTTTGATCACTAAATGGTGAACCTCCAGCTACCATCTCATGGCTAGTGCAAAGACTTTTTAGAGAATTGCTTGTGTTCCTTTCTAAAGACTTATTATCCTGCAAAATTTTGGGGATTAAAGTTACATCAGCAAGATGGCCTTGGTGTTCTGAAAGTGGGCCATTTTGTTTGTTTGGTGTACTTAGGGGTAAATAATCATGGTTTTTTATCTGGAATTGGACATCAGCTTGCCTGCAATTTAATTGAAAAACTGTATTTGGTGGACATTCTTTACTTATGTCCAATTTTTCAAATTTCTTTATAATATTCATATCCTGTATAGCATCTGATAAGGCATCAGAATTTTTTGAGATTTCTGTAGATGCTGAAACAAAGAAAACAACAGAATTAATGAGTATCACTAATTACATTTGTTGGAAACTAATGACACCACAAGTAACAGCATTACAGGAAGTAAGCTTTTAAATTGATGAAGAGCCAATTTTTGGTGGAATACTGTTATTAATAAATGTAAAATATTTAACAAGATTTTGAGGGGAGAGTAAATGGAGTACTACAGACTTAATTATAATCAGCAGAAAGGAGATACAGTAATTGATGGTGTTTAAAATGAGTCACATTAAGCAAAGTGACTAGACATACATTGCCATTGTAGCAAAGGAAAAGTCCATTATCAAAAAAGAATATTTGTATGAAACACAAGATTATGGCATGATGAGATAGAAACTGAATACTGACTGGCAAGCACTGATAGGAAGGTGACATTGAAGCAAAAGTGGAAATAAAATTCACATCCAAGTTTGAAAAGATATCCAAAATGCGTACCTGTGAGAAAATCCAAATGCAAGTCTACATTAAGGAAAAATTACTATAAAGAACTACCAATGAACAAGAAGTTCTTGACATAGATAAGAAGACTGAAGAACATAAAGTTGAAAGATATCAACAATCATGAAGCACATACACAGATGAAAAAATTAAGTATGAAGTGAAAACAAAAGGACAAATCCAAAGATGATTTGGAAATTTGCTCAGAAGTTAACATGAAAATCTGTCGATGAACAAAAAAATACCTGATTTCAGAGGAGAATCTTTACACCCTGTTTCATTCCATGAATTGAGTACTTCTTTGCTTCTACTGCCATCACACTTAGATAGTTCTTCAGCAATACCATTTGCCAACTGTGGAACAAAATTACTTCTGATGTTTCTGGTATATCAGAATTCAGTCAGTCACACATTGCAAATAATGGGCATAACTGAACCATGTCTGTGACTCTAATTTTCACACCTATGAATAAAGCTAATCATGTAATATATATCATATCTACAGATTCACAAAATTCATAATACTCTATTATAATAATAATAATAATAATAATAATAATAATAATAATAATAATAATAATAATGATAAAAATAATAATAATAATAATAATAGTAAAAACAACAACAATAATAATAATAATAATAATAATAATAATAATAATAATAATAATAATAATAATAATAATAATAATAATAATAATAATAATAATAATAATAATAATAATAATAATAATAACACCTTTTATCTCCTTTATTCCAGAAAGCAGTTTTGTATAGTACTCTATAAGGTTTTCATAAATACTTTGATAATAAAAGTTTGATAAAAATATACTAATTATTAGAAAAAAATATCTATATTACATACCCTATCAATTAATGAATCATCATGAGATTCAACTGGATCCATGCTGCATTTCATATCTTGTGTCTCTTCTGGTGTACCTAAATTCTTCATATCTTGAATTGTTTCAGACAGTAATTTTATGGGTGCTTTGACTTTTTTTTCAACATATTTTTCAGTACATCTCTTGGAGAATGAATGACCAATACCTAAAAGAAAACATTACATTATACTATTAGTATATGCATACATTTTGACAATTGTAATTCCTCAGACCACACACTACAGCAATCTCTCAAAAAGAGGCTTTAGAATTCAAATATGTACATATCTGGATATTTCTATGTGCAATAAAATTATTGCACTCCTCCTGACCAGGCAATCTTCTAGTTACTACCCAGGAATTTAGCTCCTTAAAAGAAAAAAATAATGCACTCCTAACAAGGCAGTCTTCTAGTTATTAACCAAGAATTTAGCTCCTTACTATCAATCTACAAGACTGCTTGACCTGTACATAGATCTATGGGCTGACCTCAAAACTACAAAACAATTTATAAGAATTCTTAAATTTTTTTTTTACAATGTATTCAGTGACTGTTAATCTATCACTTTCTATACCATAATACCCTAACATTGTAAATTAGCAGTCATAAAATACTACTATAATATCTAACACCAAAATAATTTTACATCTTCAAATTAGTAGGGTCATTGACACATTAGAAAAAAAAAAAAAAAAAAAGTAAGTTATAATAAAAGTCTTACCTCTTTGCTTCTGGTAAGTTCTTGGATCATTTGAAAGCAGAGTTAGCTCTTTCTTCTGTTGATACTGGCCCCGTAAATCAGGGATTAGCATTTCCATGCTCAGGCCTTGCTCTGAGGTGTCTTCTTTAATGCTTTCAATCACCATGATCTAGAGTTCAAATACATGTTACTGAAAATCATTAGTAGATCTTGTTATTCTTGTAAGCAGTATCAATCTACAAATCTTCCTTTCAAGGAACAAGGCAGAAGGATTATCCATAAATTAAGAAATGAAAGGGAGAAAATTATAAGTATCTAAAGTATAATTTCTACTTTTTATAGATATACAGCAAAAAATGAGAGAGAGAGAGAGAGAGAGAGAGAGAGAGAGAGAGAGAGAGAGAGAGAGAGAGAGAGAGAGAGAGAGAGAGAGAGAGAGAGAGAGAGAGAGAGAGAAAAAAAAACAAATAAAGAATAAAACACTGAAATACTACATACAGAGTCTTCCTTATGAGTGCTGGCAGAATACATGACATTTGCCTTGGGGGACTTCCTGCTAGCATAGATCATCCCCATGTCACACAGGAGCTTCCTTGGAGTTAAATTGAAGCCATCCTTGACTTGTCTTGGTGGAGGTTGTTGCACACCTTTTATAACAAAAACAGTATTAAATAAAACAATTTGTCTGTATGCATGCAAGCATAGAGAGAGAGAGAGAGAGAGAGAGAGAGAGAGAGAGAGAGAGAGAGAGAGAGAGAGAGAGAGAGAGAGAGAGAGAGAGAGAGAGAGAGAGAGAGAGAATGGTGTGGGGTTGATTTAAACATTAAAAGACACAATAAATATCCAGGTTCTCCATGGAAATCCTCTTAAGATCTTCACTTCTTCAGAATATATTAATTCAATATTTTCCGTTTAACCCCTTCAGCACAGCCCGGAAAAACTCCTTCTGCAGCAGCATACAGCTCATGCTCCCGCCCACCTCTGCCCTCCCCCACTATGTTTGCACCACAAACACATTTACATAATTTGCTCCCATTGTCATTTTCTTTCATATAATCTGAGTATGAATACAGAAAACATATTAATATGAATGTTTTCTCCATGATAAATATACTAAACATAATGAACATTACAACATAATAAACAACAATGTTTATGTCCATTCTTGAGCATCTTGGATAGTCCTCTATCGGCATGCACAACCCCAGTGAGTAAGATGTCTCTGGTGAGCAGGTAGCTACCAAGCCGCAAAATTGTGTACCAGTTGTCTGTCACATATCGCCCCTTGTCCAGCAGGTCACCCAAAAGGTGCACTACCACTTGTTCTGACATGGATAAGTCCGTGGAAGCACTGTCAGGTAGGGAGAAACAAGAGTCCTTCCCATAATAAACTTCAAAATTTCATGAGTAGCCAATCCAATTTGTAGCTGAGGGGCACAGAACGAACACTTTGATCCCAAAACGTGAACGTTTTGTCTTGATAAATTGCTTGAATCCAAGTCTGCCCTTCCACAGCAGCAATGCTTCGTCTACAGCAATGTCTTTGCCTGGAATGAGCAAAGTCTGGCTTCGTTGCTGCAGTAGGTTGAGAAAAGGCTTTACTCTGGATTTGGGGCTGTTCTTCACCTTGTCAGGGCTGGCAAACCTTAGGAACTTGAAAAGGCACAGAAATCTTGAACGAGTCATTTTCCCCTTGCAAAAAATCTTATGGCCACCCACCATGAAGTCTTTTGCCTTGTACATGTACATACGGGGCATTTTATTTACCCCCATAACCATCAACAAACTCACAAACACATACATGTCATTACTATTCACAGGCCTCCATAACAGTCCATTCACCTTGCATTTTTTTGTCACAGTAAAATACTCAGCAGCACTCTTGCTCATCCAATCACAAAGCTTATCTATAATTTCAATGTCAAAAAAATGGCAAAAAGCTTCACGTGGGCAGGCAAACTCTGGTAAGTGGCGTGTGACGTTGCCCGACGTCATTGACAACTCAGCATGTCATTGGGTCCCAGGATTGTGGGCGGAGCTTGAGAAACCCCCAGAGCACAATACAGTATCCACAGACCATAAACTAGCCACCCAGCATGCTAAAACATGTTGTTACTTCAGCCATAAAGATTGCAATGGAAAAGGACGTATGCGTATACGTCTCTGTACTGTGTACGGAGCGAGAAAAAACGTACATGTGTACATCCCTGTGCTGAAGAGGTTAAAGGCCACAGACAAATACATTTTTTTCAGGATCCTAAACATCAAAAATCATTACAGTAAAAAGTACTATTTATCATTCTCAATTTTCCTATACCAAGGGCAGACACTGAATCTGACTAGTGTTTGAGGAGCCTTACTTGGAGTGAGCCGGAGTGGAACATGGGTTGTATTCATGGGCATAGGTTTGTTCAGTAAAGTGAAAGGTGGTGTTGGGGGGCAGAGTTGTGGTTTTCCTGTTGGTATAAAACATTGTTAATATAATAGGAAAAGAAAAAAATTCTATATACTTCAAAATTAACTTTCCCTAACTCTACATTATATAGCAGATGTACTATACTAAAAACTAGTATATCACATAGAAATCAGAGTACAATAAGGAATTGTCTTTGTGTTATACTTTTTGTCTCTTTCTTTAAATGCTAGTCACGTAATAGGTTATGTAGCTGTGGACTTGAACATAATTACAGTATTTTTCTAAGGACTCAACAACTTTTCTATATAATGTAATGTTTAAGACAACAGTTAATTTTTGAGAGAGAGAGAGAGAGAGAGAGAGAGAGAGAGAGAGAGAGAGAGAGAGAGAGAGAGAGAGAGAGAGAGAGAGAGAGAGAGAGAGAGAGAATTCTTACATTTCCAAACATTTATGATCCCTTACATAGTAACATGATTGAATGAACAGATTGAAAGAATATACAGGTAAATTAATCCTAAATTGTCACATCACTCTTGGTAGATAAAGAGGGAGAGAAAAGTTGAATGCATTTAGTAAAGGAACCAGTTACTAAGATAATCTTAAAATGTTATGTTGAATACGAGTATTCTGGCAACAGAGCACCAAACATCAGGAAGTCTTTTCAACAACTGTGCACTTCAACCCATACTAACATTATAAAATAAAATCTAAAAAACAAAGCAAACCATACTAACCTAATGCAGTCTTTTCAAAAGTAAGCAAGCTTGATGTACTGAGAAAACTGGATGAAAAGGACTGGTTGAATGAAGGCAGCAGTGTATTGAGATTGTCAGTGAGGTGGTTCATAGTTTCATCAAGGCTTGTCACTTGCCCTGACTGAGCTCTTATTTTATCAAGTGATTCTGGAAAAAAAAGGCAAAAGTTGCATTTAACTTTTATAATTAAGTAGTGGAACACAAATAAGAATGATCGATGTCATATCAGCTGAGTATATGAGTATACTTGTTATATGTACTTAAACTGTATCATGAATTTCATCATACTCAGGTTTTTTTAGGTTGTTTTACTAAGTTCTGTTATAAAGACAAACGCCCAAATACTACAGATACACATGATAATTAGTATCTCCTCTATCATTTTCATATAGGTGATGAATACTTACAATTTGAAATCCAATTCTGGGAAACTAACTACAAAAGAGAAATAGAGCAAGTAACTTTTGATATTTCAGAAAATGATAATTAAATGAATGAAAGGCAATAAAAGTCCACACTTGCCTAGTTTGAATTAAGTACATGCAAATTTCAAGCTGAAGAGTTGTAAAATATATCTTTTATTCAGTACAAATCTTTGAAGAATATTGTTGTACTTCTGTTTCATGAAACATTACACATATGTTCATTATCATAAGATGAACAACCATAAACAATCAAGAATTAGTACAGCCAAAATAAGCAAATTCATATCTACTGTCTATTGTATACAGTAGTGACTTCCATGACTGAAGTAACTTTGTCGTTATTTTAATACTCGAAAAACTTCAAATTTCAAGTTTGCATCAAGAAAATCTTACTCCATGTGAGTGTGAATGAAAATCTCACATGGTAAGACAATACTATAGTGAAAATAATCCAACATGAGAATAATATGAATAACATACACTTGGCAAACCTACCTGTATGAGTATGGCTGTGGGTGTTGTGGAAGGTATCTAGAAGAGAAGTGAGAGCCAGGTTGGAATACTGCACAAGACTCAAAAGGTTTAGCTTTCCTTCACAATACAATCCTTGGAGCTTCAGCTGAAAACAATACTCTTTCATTATCAGTTTTCTACATCAGACAGGGAACCACATATTCACACTACAGTAAGCCCCCACACTTGGCGAATCTCAGCTTGGCGAAATTCACCTTTGACGGTAGGGTGGCCACGGACCACTGAGTGCACGCTTGGCAATTTGAATTCAAACTTGGCGGTCCCCTGGCAGCCACACGGCAAACCACACAGCTCCCCGGTGACGTCGGACCTCTCTCTAAACCTATCAGAACGCAGTGTGAGAGTCCCCTTCAACCATTTTGCTTGTACTACCCTCTGTTCTGCTAGTGTGGGAACGAATTTTGGCAAGTTACCACCAACATGGCCTCTACCAGCGCAACAGGTGGTACCGATGTGGGTAAGAACAATGGTGGTGGCAGCAAGGACGAAAGTGGGCGAGGGAAATGGGTGGAAAAACAGGAGTACAGACGAGGAAAGCATCACAAATCATACGGTGTGAGTGAAAAGGAGAAAATTATCAAGACGATAAAGGAAGGAAAGATGGTACTTTAGGTGTCAAAAGAGGGACTTTGGCAATGACCAAAGACTGATTGAGGCATTTTTTAGGCAATTTATATGGTATAAAAAACTCGTGCTTGGTAAAATTCACATTTGGTGGTAGTTTTGTCAGACTAATTAATTCGCCAAGTGTAGGAGCTTACTGTATTAGATACATTTTCTCAACATACAGAGAAGAATATATTTAACAAAAATAATAATGATAATAATAATAATAATAATATAATAACTTGCTGAATAAACAAATGAAATAGATGATATATAAAAAAAATATATGTACAAATACAAATATCATTATTAGAAATTTAGGAAAAAAGTAAATCACACCTAATGTATTTCTTTCATTTGTAGCTAGAAGCCAAACTTGCATAAATCTTACCTTGTTTATTGCATTAGCATGAGTCTTGTATACAATCTCAGGGACTTGAGGTGAATATACTGAACCATTGATGTGAGTGAGTGAGG